>NC_133150.1:51321416-51624208 GCF_048418815.1 Hemitrygon akajei | reverse complement strand
GGTGTCTGAATGCAGTAGGCATGTATTTATGTTAAGGGTAAAGATTTTTAGAAGGTCATAGAGTCATACAGTCATAGACCTCTACAACACAGAAACAAGTCCTTTGGTCCATCTAGTCTGTTCCAAACCTTTATTCTGCTTTGTCCCATCGACCTGCATATAGACCATAGACCTCCAAACCCCTCCTGTCCATGTCCTTATTCAAATTACTCTTAAATGTTAAAATGGGTTCTGCATCCAACACTTCTGCTGTCAGCTCATTCCACTCTCTCAACACAATGAGTGAAGAAGTTTTCCTCATGTTCCCCTTAAATGTTTCAGCTTTCACACTTAATCCATGACCTATAGAGATCCAGTTTACCACATTATCATTCAGATTGTTGATATAGAAGACAAACGACAATGGACCCAGCACTGATTCCTTCAGCCCATCATGAGACACAGACCTCCACTCAGAGAGGAACCATCTGCTACAGTTCTCTGTCTTCTCTCATGAAGCCAATCTCTAATCCAATTTACTACTCATCTTGAATGCCAAGTGACTCATCCTTTTTGACCAACCTCCCATACGGGACCTTGTCAAGTACTTTGCTAAGGTCCATGTGGACATCAATGGCCTTGCCTTCATCAACTTTCCTGGTAACTTCCTCACAAAACTCTGCAAGTTTGGTTAGATATGACTTGCCATTCACAAAGGCATGTGGACTACCCCCAATCAGTCCCTGTCTGTCCAAATACTTACATATCTGCTCTCTTAGAATACAGTGTCTTCCAATAACTTCCCCACTACTGATTCCAGGTTCACTGGCCTACAATTCCCTGGCTTGCTCTTAGAGTTTTTTCTTAAACAACGGAACAACATGGGCTGTACTCCAATCCTCTGTCTAAGGATGTTTAAATTACCTCTGCTGGGGCCTCTGCAGTTTCTGCACTTACCTCCCAGAGGGTAAGACAGAACATGTTGTAATGTCCTGGGAATTTATCCAGCTTAATTTTCTCAAGACAGCAAAGACGTCCTCCACTGTAATCTGTAGAGGGTCCATGACCTTGCTCTTTGCCTCACATCTATGTGACCATTCCTCAAATAAATTTCATATGCCAAAAATCCAGTGAAGTTCATCCCCATCTCTTTAGGTTCCACACATAGATTACCACTCTGGTCTCTCAGAGGACCAATTTTGTCACTTGTTATCCTTTTGCACATAATCTATCTGTAGAATCCTTTAGAATTCTCCTTTTCCTGGGGCCTGGACTGCTGAAGCAACCTCATGTCTTGTTTTTTTAGCCCTCCTGATTTCCTTCTTTCATGATCCCTTGCATTGTTATGCTCCTCAAGTACCTCATTTGTTCCTGTCTGCCTGCACCTTCTTTTCTTTTAACAGGGCCTCAACATATTTCAAAGCAAACTTCCCTAAATGTGTTATACTTGTCTTTTAATCTGATAGGAACATACAAACTCTATACTCTCTAAATTTCCCCTTTGAAGGCCTCCTAATTCCCAAGTACACTTTGCCAGTGAGCAAACCCTCCCAATGCACAGTTGCCACATTCTTACTGATATCATCAAAATTGGCCTTTCTCCAATTTAGAATCTCAGCCTGTGACCTACCTTTTCCATAATTACCATGAAACTAATGGCAATATGATCATCAGATGCAAAGTGTTCCTCTGCACAAACTTCTGTCACCTGCCCTGTTTCACTCCCTAATCGGAAATCTAGTATCACACTCTCTAGTTGAGAAGTCTATGTACTGATTGAGGAAACTTTCCTAAACACATCTGAAAGTTTTTTCCATCCAGCCCTTGTAGAAAATGGAAGCCCTAGTCAATATGTGGAAAGTTCAAATCACAATCACAACTTTTTTTTATAACTGTCTGCGATTTCTACAAATTTACTCCTCTATATCCCACGGACTGTTGGGTGGTCTATGATGTAATGCCATTAACATAGTCATACTTTCCTTATTCTTTAGTTCTACCCAGAAAGCGTAACTGTGTGAGATCTCTGATCTGTCCTTACTAAGTAATGTTGTGACACTTTCCCAGAATAGGAATGTCTCCCCCTATAATCACTCCTGCTCCATCAAGTCTGAAACAAAGGAACCCCAGAACGTTAAGCTGTCACTCCTGCCAATCCTGTAACCAAGTCTCAGTAAAGGCTACAATGTCATTATTCCACATGCTGATTCATGCCCTAAACTCATTTGCCTTTTCTACAATACTCCTTGCATTGAGATATATGCAGCTCAGAACATTGGTCCCACTATGCTTGTCCTTTTGATTCCTAACTTTGTATGTAGGCTTCACATCTTTCTCCAACACCATTCCACTATTTGCTCTGGCACTCTGGCCCCCATCCCCTTGCAAGACTAGTTTGAACCCCAACTCGTGCAGCACCAGCAATCGCTCCCATTAGAGTAATAATCCCCCTTCTGGATTAGGTCCAAACCATCCCATATGTACAGGTCTCATCTCTCTTGAAAGAGAAACCAATGATCCCAAATTCTGAAGCCCTCCAACGTGTTCAACTGTCTGATCTTCCTGTTTCTGGCACATGGCACAGGTAGCAATCCTGAGATCAAAATCCTGTCCTTTATCTTAGCACCTGAACTCACTTTGCAGAACCATGTCACTCTTCCTATCCAATGTCATTGCAACCAACATGGACAATGACCTCTGACAGCTCAAACTCCCACTTAAGAACGCTACGGACATGATTAGAGATGTCCCTGACCCTGGCAACATGGAGGCAACAAACCATTGGGGAACACACACAAAATGCTAGTGGAACACAGCAGGCCAGGCAGCATCTAAAGGAAGAAGTACAGTCGACATTTCGGGCCAAGACCCTTCGTCAGGACTAACCGAAAGAAAAGATAGTAAGAGATTTGAAAGTGGGAAGAGGAGGGGGAGATCCGAAATGATAGGAGAAGACAGGAGGGGGAGGGACAAGCTAAAAGGTGGAAAGTTGATTGGCAAAAGGGATACAGAACTGGAGAAGGGAGAGGATCATGGGATGGGAGGCCTAGGGAGAAAGAAAGGGGGAGGGGAGCACCGGAGTGAGATGGAGAGCAGGCAAAGAGTGACTGTGAGAAGGGCAGAGAGAGTGAAAAATGGGGGGGGGGGGGTGGAGGAAATAAATAAATAAATAAATAAATGTATAAGGGATGGGGTAAGAAGGGGAGGAGGGGCATTAACGGAAGTCAAAGAAATCAATGTTCATGCCATCAGGTTGGAGGCTACCCAGATGGAATATAAGGTGTTGTTCCTCCAACCTGAGTGTGGCTTCATCTTGACAGTAGAGGAGGCCATGGATAGACATATCAGAATGGGAATGGGACGTGGAATTAAAATGTGTGGCCACTGGGAAATCCTGCTTTCTCTGGCAGACAGAGCATAGGTGTTCAGCAAAATGGTCTGCCAGTCTGTGTCGGGTCTCACCAATATATAAAAGGCCACATCGGGAGCACCGGATGCAGAATACCACACCAGCCAACTCACAGGTGAAGTGTCGCCTCACCTGGAAGGAGGGTCTGGGGCCCTGAATGGTGGTGAGTGAGGAAGTGTAAGGGCAGGTGTAGCACTTGTTCCGCTTACAAGGATAAGTGCCAGGAGGGAGATCGGTGGGAAGGGATGGGGGGGATGAATGGACAAGGGAGTCGGGTAGGGAGCGATCCCTGCAGAAAGCAGGAAGAGGGTAGGTATTCAACAAAACCGTCTCCCAGTCTGCATCAGGTCTCACCAATATATAGAAGGCCGCACCAGGACTTCTGCCCTTCTCACAGTCACTTCTTGCCTGCTCTCCATCTCCCTCTGGTGCTCCCCTCCCCCTTTCTTTCTCCCTAGGCTTCCCATCCCATGATCCTTCCCCTCCTCCAGCTGTGTATCCCTTTTTCCAATCAACTTTCCAGTTCTTGGCTTCATCCCTCCCCTTTGGTCTTCTCCTATCATGTTGGATCTCCCCCTCCCCCCACCACTTTCAAATCTCTTACTATCTTTTCTTTCAGATAGTCCTGACGAAGGGTCTCAGCCCAAAACGTCGACTGTACTTCTCCCTATAGATGCTGCCTGGCCTGTGCGTTCCACCAGCATTTTGTGTGTGTTGCTTGAATTTCCAGCATCTGCAGATTTCCTCGTGTTTGCATTTTAAAACCATTGGGGAACCTCGTTTTCATCAACAGACCCTCCTTTCTGTTCCTCTAAACAATGAAGCCCCTAACACTATAGCTTGCCTCTTCTACACCTTTCCTTCTGAGTCATACAGCCCTACTCAATGCCAGAGACCTGACCACTGTGGCTTTTCTCTGCTAGGTAAACCCCTTCTCCAAAGTATCCAAAGTGAAACACCTGTTGGTGAGGGGATCAGCCTCAGGGGGACTCTGCACTCGCCTCCTATCCTTTTGTCCCATTCCTGACGGTCATCCACTCGGATGTATCAAACACCTTGGGTGTAACTACCTCTCTGAATGTCCTGTCTCTCTTCCCATCAGCATCCTGAATGACCCAAAGTTCCTCCAGTTCCAGCTCCAACTCCTTAACACGGTCTGTTCGAAGCTGAAGCTGGATGCACTTTTTACATCTCTGGTTGCCAAGGACACTGGAAGTCCGCCTGCCTTCACCCACCCTGCAAGAAAAACAATCCACCATCCTGACTGGCATCCCCACTGTTCTAAATGTACCTACACTTCTCATCACTGAAACCTTAATGAATCAAGGCCTCAACTCCCTTCTCCAACACTGACCCACTCATATATTTGACGTTCCACTTAAACGTCATAAATGTTATTGGACCTTCCAAAGAGCCGAATTATGCACAATCCAATGTCTCTTTGGGAACTACGGTGCACAAAACCTGCCCACTGACCCTGCTTGTTTCTTTTAATGTCTGACTTACTCTATGCAATCCAGTGTCTCCTTGAGTCCAGGGCATGTAGTAATGTGCTGACTGCTCACACACGCTTCTTTTAAACTGTCTAACCCTCTATGCAATCCTGTTCTCCTCAGGACTGTGGCATGTAAAAGGGGACATATAGGAAAAAGCTTGTCACTAAGAGGAGGGTTGAAAACTGGAACACACTGCCTGAGGGGGTGGTGCAAACCGAAACTCTCTAAACATTTAAGAACCTTTGCACAAGGACTTTAATTTCTGAGGTACAGCAGGCAAGAAATGGGATTAGATTGTTGAGAATGCTCCAAGACTTCATCACAGCTGATCCATTTCCCCATCAACCTCAATCTCTTGCATTCTCCACATAACCTTTCATGACCGGACTAATCAAGAACCTATCAACCTCTGTCTTATACATACCCAATGACTTGGCCTCCACAGCTGCCTGTAGGAATGAATTCTGCAGATTCATCATTCCCTGGCTAAAGAACTTCCTCCTTTCTAAATGTACATCCCTCTATTCTAAGGCTGTGTCCTCTGGTCTTTGATTCCCCTACCATTGGAAATATCATCTCTAAATACTGTGTGTATTCTCAATCTTTGCCTCCTGCCAATCATCTATTGCTCAATCCATTGCCTCATACAGCCTCTGGAAGATTTCTTCATTGGGATGTATATATCCTACAACTTCCAATTTCCTCTCAGAAACTCCAGCCACTGTTGCTCTGCTGTCATCCCTGCTAGAGACCCTTCCAATCAGTTTGGCTCAGCTCCTCTCTCACGCCTCTGTAATTCCCGTTACTCCACTGTAATACTGATGCATCTGATTTCAGCTTCTCCCTCTCAAATTGCAGGGTGAATTCTATTATATTATTATCACTGCTCCTGAAGGAGTTCTTTCTCTTAAGCTCTCTATCAATTCTGGTTCAGTGCACAATGTCCAATCCAGAATACCCCAGTGGACTCAAACACAAACTGTCCTGAAAAGCTATATTGTAGGTATTCTTCAAATTCCACCTCTTGTGTTCCAGCACCAACCTGATTTTCCCAATGAAAGTCTGTATCGAAATTCCTGATGATTGTTGTAACATTGCCCTTTTCACATGCAATTTTCATCTCCCATGGTAATCTGTAGCTCACATCTTTCACAGTTTTCTGATGACTCTGCCATAGTTGGATGCATCAGCAAGGGAGATGAGGCGGAGTACAGGGCTACGGTGGGAAACTTTGTCACATGGTGTGAGCAGAATCATCTGCAGCTTAATGTGAAAAAGACTAAGGAGCTGGTGGTAGACCTGAGAAGGGCTAAGGCACTGGTGACCCCTGTTTCCATCCAAGGGGCCAGTGTGGACATGGTGGAGGATTACAAATACCTGGGGATATGAATTGAGAATAAACTGGACTGTTCAAAGAACACTGAGGCTGTCTACAAGAAGAGCCAGAGCCATTTCTATTTCCTGAGGAGACTGAGGTCCTTTAACATCTGTCGGGCAATGCTGAGGATGTTCTATGAGTCTGAGGTGGCCAGTGCTATCATGTTTGCTATTGTGTGCTGGGGCAGCAGGCTGAGGGTAGCAGATACCAACAGAATCAACAAACTCATTCGTAAGGCCAGTAATGTTGTGAGGGTGGAACTGGACTCTCTGACGGTGGTGTCTGAAAAGAGGATGCTGTCCAAGTTGCATGCCATTTTGGTCAATGTCTCCCATCCACTCCATAATGTACTGGTTAGGCATAGGAGTACATTCAGCCAGAAACTCATTCCACCGAGATGCAACACTGAGTGTCATAGGAAGTCATTCCTGCCTGTGGCCATCAAAC
The DNA here is from genome assembly GCF_048418815.1 of Hemitrygon akajei. NCBI lineage: Eukaryota > Metazoa > Chordata > Chondrichthyes > Myliobatiformes > Dasyatidae > Hemitrygon > Hemitrygon akajei. The sequence goes on along the minus strand of NC_133150.1, from coordinate 51,617,499 downwards.
TTTACAACTCCTCCCTCGGAGTGTCAGACACCCTGAGCCAATAGGCTGGTCCTGGACTTATTTCCACTTGGAATAATTAACTTATTATTATTTAATTACTTATGGTTTTATATTGCTATATTTCTACACTATTCTTGGTTGGTGCGACTGTAACGAAACCCAATTTCCCTCGGGACCAATAAAGTATTTGGAGGCCTGTATATAAGGATCTTTCTACCCTTGCAGTTTCTTTGCTCCTCCCAAAATGATACCACACTTTCCACTATATTATACTACCTCTTTCTAATGAATTGATTTCATTTTTTAATAACAGAGCCACCCCACCCCCTCTGCCTAACTGCCTGTCCTTTCGACACAATGTGTGCTGGGATGTTCAGCTCGCAGTTGTAATCTTTGTTCAGCCGGGATTCAGTGATGCCCACAACACCATACATGACAATCTCTAACTGTGTTGCAAGTTCATCTACCTTACTCCATATACAGCGTGCATTCAAATATAACACCTCCAGTCCTGTATTCATCATGATTTTGTCCCTCTTTAACATTGCAACTCATCACTCACAGTGTCTGTGAATCTCCACCCCACTGCTCAGAGAAACCCTTCCTTCCCATTTACTCTGCTCAGGCCCCTCGTTATTTTACACCCTCCATTGCCTGCAGCTCGATATCCCCTGTTCCAAGCAAAAACAACCCAGACTCTCTGATCTTTCCTCTCAATAATAATGTTCCAATCCCTGCAACTGCTTCGTAAATTCCCCCTTCACCCTCTCCAAGAGTGACCCAGTCTGTCCTGGGATGTGGTGAACATACTCGTCTCAGTGTCGAACTGTGTTCAAACTGCGGTTGGCCAACGTTCCAGCGTCCCATCCCGATCTCATACTCCGTGTGCCTCAGCTAAAGAAAGCCATCTGTCTGTTTAACCCCTCGATGACCTGTCCTGTAATCTTAATGAACAGGATACATACACTCAAAGCCCCCTCTGTCCCTCCACCCACTCGTACCCTCAGTCTGGCATTGACTCAGCCTCACTACACTGGGACCCTGAGTTCTGCTCTGGACACGGGCAGTCTGTGGGTTTCAGTAAACAGGGAATTACCCATGATCTGCCCTCACCCATTAATTAGGGGTGTTTCAGGAACTGGTGAAAGCCTCCGCGGTGTCTCACTTACCGTACACCTCCAGTCGCACCGTTGTTTAATTTATGCCGAGCTCACTCACAGTTTTTCACCCATTCCCAAACAATCTCCACCCACCTTATTTTCTGGATTGGGTCCCATTTTACATGTTTATGTCCCAGAACCCCCCCCCCCTCCCCCCGTCATGGCTGCAGGCTGTAACTTTCATCCTCAGAGCTGGTTGCAGAGAGTCTTCACTCTGTTCCCCACCCCCACGGGCTCACTGTGATATAGGATCTGTGGGCCAGCTCTCTCACAGAGCTAGGAGACAGACGATGGGCCGTATTGATGCACCATCAATAACTCTGAGACGTGGGTTAAGGTAGGCTTTTATTGGCTGGAAGAAAGCACAAGCAGCAAGTGACCATCACACAACATCCTGGAGACTGAGGAAGGGTCTGTGCCTCCAATCGCCTTTATACCGGGGTCTGTGGGAGGAGCCACAGGAGCAGTCAGTGGGGGGGGGGGGGGGGGGCGTGTCCAGACAGGTATATGTAGTTCACCACACGTATGGCCTGTTGCTATATCTGTGATTCCTCCACCAGTCACTGAGCTCATCTGCTGACTGTCTCCTCTTGTCTCCTCAGCTGGGACTGGGGCTTCCCCGACCATTGTGAACGGAACTCGGGGACGGTCGGTCTCCTTACCTCCTGGGATCCCAGTCGGACCGGACATTGATGACGTTGAGTGATATCGGGTATCACCCAGCACCACGACAGTGAAGTAAGGGGAACGTTACCTACTTCGATTTTGATCTGTACAAGCGACGGATAACCTTTGATCCTGGGAACTTCAGTCTGGAAATCCGTGATCTACGGAGAGAGGACTCCGGTGATTATATTTACAACAGGTTCAGGGGCTGAAAAGAAATCAACCGTGCGACTGGAGGTGTACGGTGAGTGAGACACCGCGGAGGGGCCCGGGTTTCACCAGTTCCTGAAACACTCCTAATTAATGGATGAGGGCAGATTCTGTGTGTTCCCCTGTTTACCGAACCCCACTCCACCACACCCCGGGGTGACTCGAGTAGCAGCAGAACTCTCAATAGATGCGATTAAATATTCCCGTTTCAGCCTGTTACAGCGATAAAGCACAACTGTAATGAACAAGGATGTCTCAATGCATTTAAACAAACTATCGCTGTTTAAAACCAACAGAGACAACACAGTCTGTGGTCGGAAGTGCCCTCGGGAAAAAAAAACCTCGGAGGAAGCGTGAGTGAAGATCAGGATTACAAATGTGATTAAGGAAACGGGGTTTTAAACTCCCCATACCGACGGTTTTGCTGGGGAATAAAATCGATATCAGAGCCAGGGTGCTGAATCACAGGGTCATTAGGACCGCGTGTGTCCTTTATATCACGGAATCCTGGTTAACCCCTCCAGTACCGATTCAAATCGACGGGTTCACTATACACCGTCAGGATAGATCTATAGAGTCCCTCAAAAGCAGAGGTGGAGGGGTATGCCTCATGATCAATTTTCTTGGTGCACAAATGTATCAGTGTTGTCCCAATTCTCCTCACCAGACCTGGAATATCTAGCAGTAAAGTGCCGTCCTTTTCACCTACCACAGATGTTCTCTGGGGTCATTCTGGTAACAGTTTACATTCCACCTCAGGCCAATGTCAAGCAGGCTTTAGATGAGCTGAGCAATGGGATCAACATACACGATACAGCGCACCCTAACGCCTTCACCATCGTTTTGGGAGATTTTAAACACGGCCAGTCTGAAAATAAATCACTAAGCAATTACGAACAGCTAACTTGTATCACCAAAGGAAACTACACACTGGACCATTGTTACACCACCATCCAGAACGCCTACCGTGCCATTCCACACCCTCCCTCGGGAAGTCTGATCACCTGGCTGTACTTCTACTCCCTGAGTACAGGCAGAGACTGAAGACTGTAGCACCAGCAGTGAGGACCAAGAAGGTTTGGACAAGGGAAGCACAGGAACGCCTACTGGACAGCTTTGAATCGGTGGACTGGACTGTACTCGGGGTTTCATCTTTGAATCTGGATGAATATGCTGTAGTTGATACCGACTGCATTAAAACCTGTGTGGATGAGTGTGTGCCTACAAAGACTTACTGTACATTCCCAAAAAGCTGTGGATGACTCATGAGGTACGTCATCTGCTGAAGGATAGATCTGTGCATTTAAGTCTGGCAACCCAGGCCTGCAGCAGAAAACCAGGTATGATTTGTGGACGGCTACTTCAAGGGAGAAGAGACAATTTCCAAAGAGGTTGGAGGTGATATCAGACGCACGGCAACTCTGTCAGAGATTGCAAGACATTACTTCCTACAAAGAGAAACCCAATATGCTTCATGACCAGATGAACTCAACGTCTTCTATGCCCGCTTTGAAAGGGAGAACATAACTACAGCTGTGAAGATCCCTGCTGCACGTGATGACCCTGTGATCTCTGTTTCAGAGACCAATGTTAGACTGTCTCAAAAGAGAGTGAATACTCGCAAGTCTGAAGGTCCCGATGGAGTACCTGGTAAGGCTCTGAAAACCTGTGCCAACCAACTAGCGGGAGTATTCAAGGACATTTTCAACCTCTCACTGCTACTGGCAGAAGTTTCCACTTGCTTCAAAAAGGCAACAATTATACCAGCGGCAAAGAAGAATGATGCGGGCTGCCTTAATGACTATCCCCAGGTAGCACTCACATCGACAGTGATGAAATGCTTTGAGAGATTGGTTATGACTACATTGAATTCCTGCCTCAACAAGGACCTGGACACAGTGCGTTGTGCCTATCTTCTCAACAGGTCAACAGCAGTCAACGGGTCCATGGCTCTTCACATGGCTTTAGAACACCTAGACAACACAAACACCTACATCAGGATGATGGTCACCATTTAATAACATCATTCCCACAATCCGGATTGAGAAGTTACAGAACCTGGGCCTCTGTACCTCCCTCTGCAATTGGATCCTCAACTTCCTAACTGAAAGACCACGGTCTGTGTGATTGGTGATAACATATCCTACTCGCTGACAATCATCACTGGTGCACCTCAGGGGTGTGTAGTTAGCCCACTGCTCTACTCTCTGTATCCACGTGACTGTGTGGCTAGGCATAGCTCAAATACCATCTACAAACTTGCTGATGATAGAACCATTGTTGGTAGAATCTGAGGTGGTGACGAGAGGGCGTAAAGGAGTGAGATATGCCAACTAGTGGAGTGGTGCCGTAGCACCAATCTGGCAGTCAACGTCAGTAAGATGAAAGAGCTGATTGTGGACTTCAGGAAGAGTAAGTCAAGGGAACCCATACCAATCCTCATAGAGGGATCAGAAGTGGAGAGAGTGAGCAGTTTCAAGTTCCTGGGAGTCAAGGTCTTGGAGAATCTAACCTGGTCCCAACACAGGGATGTAGTCATAAAGAAGGCAGGACTGCAGATATCCTTTATTAGGAATTTGAAGAATTTTGGCATGTCAACAAATACACTCAAACACTTCTATACGTATCGTGGAGAGCATTTTGACAGGCTGCATCACTGCCTGTTCTGGAGGGGCTACTACACAGGACCGGAAGAAGCTGCAGAAGGTTGTAAATCTAGTCAGCTCCATCTTGGGCACTAGCCTACAAAGTACCCAGGAGATCTTTAGGGAGCGGTGTCTCAGAAAGGCAGCGTCCATTATTAAGGACCACTAGCATCCAGGGCATGCCCTTTTCTCACTGTTACCCTCAGGTAGGAGATACAGCAACCTAAAGACACATACTGAGTGATTCAGGAACACCTTCTTCCCCTCTGCTGTCCAATTTCTAAATGGACACTGAAGCTTTGGACACTATCTCACTTTTTTAATATACAGTATTTCTGTTTTTGCACAGTTTTTTAATCTATTCAACATAAGTAACTGATTTACTTATTTACTTATTGTGTTTTAATTTATTTATTATTGTTATAATTATTTTTCTCTCTCTGCTATATTATGTATTACATTGAACTGCTGTCACTAAGTTAACACATTCCATATCACATGCTGGTGATAATAAACCTGATTCTGACTCTAACTGTCCATATCTGGAGCTGGACTCACGGTCTCAGTGTAGTGAGGCTGAGTCAGTGAGAGTCTGGAGGACACACTCACCAGAGACTGGACCAGAGACTGTGAAGGATTCACTGACAAAGATCGCGTGGCTCTGAGTCAGGAGGAGCTGAGCACACAGGGAGTAGGGAATGAGGGGGAGAGGTTGATGGGGTAGGAGGGGGCTGGTGTGGTTGGTCTCAGTGTTACAGACCATATGATAAAGAATCAAAATTATGCCATTCAGCCCATTGATTCTGCCCCATCATTCAATCATAGCTGATTTATTATTTCTCTTTGCCCCATTCTCCTGCCTTCTCTGTAACCTTTCATGCCCTGACTGATATAGAACCCGTGAACTTTCACTTCAACTATACCAAATGATGTCCTCCACAGCATTCTGTTACAATGAATTCCACACATTTGCATCACTCTGCTACAGAAATTCCTTCTCACCTCTGCTCTAAATGGATGTGCCTGTATTCGAAGGCTGTGTCCCCTGGTCCTAGACTCTCTGACTACAAGAAATATCTTCTCCACATGCACTCTAACAAGGCTTTTCAACAGTCAAAAGCTTTCAATGAGATTCCCCCAACTCATACTGCTAAATTCCATTGAGTACAGCCCCAGAGCCATTCAATGCTCCTCATTTGTTAATCCTTTCATTCCTAAAACAAATCCTATAACAATGGGAGAGACCAGGCCCGGCCAACCACGGACACCATGCTGGAGTGATTCCTTATCTCTCACCTGGTCTGCAACAACAGGCAAGCTTGAGGCTTGAGGTCTCGTCCTCGCTACAACTGTCCCTTTACACTGGGGTCCTGGGGTGGAGAGTATTGCACAGAACAGTACCGTGCAACAGATTCCTAAGACAGTTTATGGGCACCCGCGCTGTTTTCCCTTTCTGTGGCTGGGATGAGTCTGTGTATCAGTCTGTGGGTCTCCTCCAGTTTTGACTCCATTTCAGCCTCACACTCCTGAACTTCAGACACCCAAAGTGTGAGTGAAGGTGTGTTGTTCAGGGAATCTCCTGGTCCGTTTACTCATGTCCTTCCCAAGTTGCTCATTCAAGGTTCCATGTGTGGGCAGTCGAGGGCTCTGCAGAAACCAACTGTCACACCTCGAACTGGCCACCAGAGGGAGGCAGAGATGAGAAGGCCAAACCCTTTCCTGCCCACCTTCCTATTCAGCTTATTCTTAGTTCATTGTTATCACCTGTGCCTTATATTTGTTGTCCTATTTTAATGCCTGGTCCTTTGTTCATTGTGAGAATCCTTCTGATTGGTTTGCCGTCGATTGCCATATTAATCTGTTTCTGCTTTCAGTGAGGGTGAATCTTTCGCCCCAGATCCCAGCACTGTCTCTGTGACTGATCCCCCATTCTGACACTTTGTTTCCCCACTCAGAATGTGCCACATCACCAGATTGGAATTAACTTCCTGGTTCCACCCCGATCTTTGTGTTAATAAGTGGCTCTGTGGTGGAGAGGGTGTGTACCCAGCATGTGAACAGTGCCAGTTTCACTCTGGACCAGCAGACAGTCCCAGTCGGGGTCTGGGCCGATCGCTGTCCCAGGGTGCTGTACTTGGACCAAATTCAGGCTGGTCTGGATGGGACACACTCAGGTGTTGAAGGGAAATTGGGACCAGTTACCATTGTGACAATAGTTATGAACTGGAGAGAATTGCTGGCATACGGAACCATAAATAGGATTCTGGGGATTTCTTATGGAAAAATGCAGGATGTGGTCGGGAAAGAGGGAACAGAAACGTGGGAACTTCCTCCAGTGGGAACTGACTGAACTGAATGCTGAGGGAAGGATTAAACAGGTGGGTGGAAATGATTTGGGATTGGCTTAAACCGTATTTGGGACTGTCAGAGATGGGGGGGATCAAGTGTCCATAAAGATCTCCTTTACTCATCTTTCATCTCTTCATCCAGACTCAGAACCAGTGTCAGGAACACACATCACAGTTCTGAAATTCACTGGGACCTGTGAGCTCACATTGACCTGCTCTGTGACCTCTGGTGACAACACCAGCTTCAGATGGTGGAGGGGAGGGGAAGCTGTGGTGAACAACACAACCCATCACCTCTGGGGACACGGAGAGATACTGATGGTTCATCACACCACAGAGAGTGGAGCTGTAGTGTACAAATGTGAGGCCAGGAACCTCGTCAGTGTGGACACAGCTCAGATCTGGTTGGGGGAAGTCTGTAAACTGGACAAGTCTGGTGAGTGTCTGGGGTAGGAATTGGAGTTATAATGTTCAAAGTAAATTTATTATGGAAGTTCAAATATGTCACAATATACAACCCTGAGATTCATTGTCTTGCAGCATTCTAAATAAATGCATAATAGAATAATAACTGTAATAGAGTCAGTGAGAGACTGCACCAACTGTGTGTTCAACTAGTGTGTAAAAGAGAACAAACTGTGCAAATACAAAATGAAAGCAACAGTAATAATAACAATAAATAAGCAATAAATATGGAGAACATGAGATGAGTCCTTGTCAGTGAGTCCATAGGTTGTGGGAACTGTTCAGTGATGGGGCAAGTGAAGTTACCCCCTTTGTTTCAGGAGCCTTGGTGGCTGAGGCATAGTAACTGTTCCTGAACCTGGTGGTGTGAGTCCTCAGGCTCCTGTACCTTCTTCCTGATGGCAGCAGCAAGAAGTTTCCATGACGGTGGGTGTGGCGATCCCTGATAATGGGTGCTGCTTTCCAGCAACAGGGCCCTGTGTAGATGTGCTGTATAGTGGGAAGACTTTACCCATGATGGACTGAATCATATGCACTAAGATATCCCCATCAGTGACATTAGTATTTCCATAGCAGGCTGCGATGCAGCCAGTCAACGTACTCTCCATTACACATCATAAAAGTTTGTTAAAGTTTTAGATGTCAAGCTGAATTCCCACAAGCTCCTGTGGAAGTAGAGGTGCTGCCATGCTTTCATCGTAAATGCACCTACGTGCAACTCCCAGGACTGGCCTCTGAAATTATAACACAAAGGACTTTGAAGTTGGAGAGATTGAGAGATCTGGCACAGTTGAGGTGGATGGGAATTTGCCTTTGCCTCCTCTGACCCTCCGATGTGAACTGGCATTTGAACCTTTGGTTTCCTCCTCATGAAGGCAACAATCAGCTCCATAGTCTTACTGACATTCAGTAGGAGAAGGTGGTGTTTCCCTGACCAGAATTGTGTGTAACGAGACACTAGCATAATTCAGTATTGAACTTGTAGCTCAGCAGGGTACGATTGCACTTAGAGAGTTTAATTTGTATTTAATCCCTGCCCAGGATGTGTATGATGGGATAGTGATGTCTTTGGGTATGTGATGTTTGTCAATGTTGGGAGTGTGGGGCTGGAGAAGGCCTGGTACCGTCTCTATAATTCGTGATCCTCTTTCTGTCACCAGCCGAGAGAAGCTGTCTTTATGGATGTCGGCTGAGGGCCACAATCATTGCCGTCCTGCTCCTGATTCTCCTCTCAGTCACAGTTGCCATACACGTCATCAGTGAGAACTGTTTTTGTGTTTCCAGTGAGAATCTGTTGTTCTGAAGGGTGGTGTCAACAGTGAGGGGTGGATTTAGACCGGTGTTTAAAATCCCCGTTTCAGTCTCTCAATCCCACCCACCTTGTGACTCTGATTCCCATCCACCTCAACTGTCCCAGATCTCTCAATCTCTCCCCCCTCAGTTCTCTGAATCCCTCTTGTCCCAGACTCTGCACTCTTCATTTCACTCCTCATTTAATCTGACCGAGTAGAACAGGGTCCAAGGGTGTGGGATAGAGACAGGGATGGTGGAATGTGGAGACTGGGAACATGCGGATATGCAGTTCTACAGAGGAAGATATAAAAATAGAGAGGGGGGAGATGTAAAGTGCAGGACGATGTGAGATACAAACCACAAGGGGGGATGTGGACACTTGAGACTTTTCACTGAGACTGGGAAAGAGAGAGAGTGTTTTCTTCCGGATAAGCCAAGAGAGACCACGTGACATTGCCCTCAGCAGTGAGGGGTCCTAGTGTGATGAGAAAGTGATTGAAACCTCTGACCCCTCACAGGGTTCACTGTCCTCTCTCCTCTGACCCCACAGGCTCCCGCCCAGGCACCGGAGCAGAAGCCAGACTTCACAAGGCTGAATGACTCCCCGTCACCTCTTCCCTTCTCCCCATCCCCATCATCCTCCCCCTCTCTACTCCTCCCTCCTCATTACTCTCTTCCCCTTCCTTCCCTTTCCCTACATACCTCTCCTGTACCGATTCTGCCCCCCCACCACTACACACAGATGGGTGGGTAGGTTGATTGGAAGGCAGAGGGATGAGGTACGGAGTACGGAGGGAGGAAGGCAGAGGGGATGAGGTAAGGAGTACGGAGGGAGGAAGGCAGAGGGACAGTTGGGGGTAGACAGTGGAGGAAGGAATGTGAAAGGACAGAGGGAAGGTGAGGAGGCAGGAGAGTTGAGAGGAGGGAAAGGTATGGAGTGTGGATGGGGAGAGGTGTGAGGATACTAGGAGTGATCGAAGGGGCGAGAGAAGGAGAGCATGAAAGTCAGGGAGGGAGGGGAGGGAGAGAAGAATATACTGGGAGGGGTAGCAGGGAGGGTGGGCAGCGTGAGGGAAGACAGGAGGCAGAGAAAGGAGTGGGTTTGTCTGGGAATCACAGGGGATATGAGCTGGTGAGATGCAGGGACCTGGAGCAGAGCAGGGGAGACACAGTGAGAGGATGACAGGGATCAGGGGCAGGTGGGAGACAGAGTGGGGCAGTTGGGCCAATGGGTGGATTTGGAGATAGTAGGAAAGAGGAAGGGCAAGTAAAGGAGTGCGATTTGAGGGTGGTGAGATAAAAGGACTGTGAAGTGAAACCAGTAGGGGAAGAACGATGCAGGATTAGGACCGGGGGGAGCCTGTGCCTGCCCATTTATTTTGGGAAAAGAACCATTCTTAGAAACAACAGGAACTGCAAACCCTTTCCCAAAGGATGGCACAACATCCCAGCAGCTGCCAAGCAACACTGATCGATCTGTGGAGAGACAGGAATCTGCCGATGCTGGAATCTGCAGCGACAGACAATCTGCTGGAGGAACTCGATGGGTCAGGCAGCATCTGTGGAGGGAAACAGACCATCAACATTTCGAGTCACGACCCTTCACCGGACTGATAGAGGGAGAATGTTCAGTATAAAGAGAGTGTGGGAGGAGGAGGTGACATGTGGATCCAGATTATTGGATGATAGGCAGAAGGAGGAGAGGAGAAGTGAAATAGTGATAAGGCTGGGAGATGAGAGGTGGAGAGAGCAGATGAGAAGAGAGTGGGTGGGGACCTAGTGGGAGAAGTGTGTAGGTGATGGGCAGATGGAGAAAGAGAAAGAGGGAAGTAAATGGATTGATTGGTGGCAGCGAGTGTATGCTGGGTGTGGGAGGAACTGGGCAGATTAGGTGGGGAATGAAAAGGAACAGAGGGGGAGCAGTTTGCCTGAGATTGGAGAATTCAATCATGTACATGACATTGGGTTTTAGCCTACCCAGGAGAATACAAGTTGTTGTTTCTCCAGTTCTGTTTGGACTCATCCTGGCAGAGGAGGAGGCTGAAGTCAATCATGATGGTCTGGGAATGGAGATAAGGACTAAAATGACTCTAAACCAGATGTTTCAGCTGGCATCAGTGATCTGAGTGTTAGTACGTAGTCTGTGGTTGGTTCAATCAGTGTAGAGGAGGTCAGAATTAGAACGTTGGCTGCAGCAGACAAGGTTGGAGGTTGGGGGTGTGAATGTCTGCCTCATATGGAAGGTGACGATGGAGGGACGAGGTATAGGGACAAGTGTTACACCTCTACAGTCACAGAGTAAAGTGTCTGGGGGGAAATATGTTGAGACCAGAGGTTTGTTAAATAGAGGATATGAGGGTGAGGACTTCATCTACCACAATGTGGAAAATAGAGGATATTTTACACATTCTGGCCTGAAAGATCTCATCCCAAGGTGAGACACAGAAACTGTGAGAAAGAAATGGATTCATTTCAAGGAACATGGTGGAAGAGGGTCTGTTCTAGATAATAGGGATTTGGTGGGTTTTTGGTTATAGTTTTTTGTGATGGATTCAGAGAAATCTAGAGAGTAGAGAGAGGAGCTGGAGATAATCTGGGGGAATTTGAGAGTAGGGTGGATGCTATTTACTTGCATTTATTGTTTGCATAATTTTTCCTGCACATTGGATGTTTGATTTTTTAGGGGCTTTTTTCGGCTGCCTGTAAGGAGACAAAGCTCAAGGTTGTATAGTGTATTCATACTTTGATAATAAATGTGCTTTGAACCTCCCTAAATCAGACAGTGATGCGCACATGTCTCTAGTAGAGTATTTCTCTACTGGGGTTCCATGAGAGTTTTGCGAGAGATCGTGATTTAATAAACCTGTTGTTCTTTGAATGTCACACAACACACAATGGTAGCTCTCACAGTGATGGGCAGTGTCTGAGCAAACCCGGTAACAATCTCAGCCCAGTGTGGCAGTTCTGCAGTGGCACTGTGTTCATTCTGTTTTGACGCGAGATAGGGGAGGCTGTTGATAATTGGTGAGCACTGTATTGCATGGAGGGGAGGATGGTAGGCTGATGAGGAATATGAAGTGAATTTTTCCAAGCATTGAATGGCCTCACCCAACTGGGGCTGTGATGGCAACCTCTCACTCCTGAATTATCTCCACAAACTTCTCCTTATGTGCTGCCAACTGATATGCGAGCGAACTAATTCTACCGGTGTAGTAGAAATAGGAGGGAAATTCTCATTCTAAAGATGGTCCAGTGGAGAGGAGATGTGAGTTGGAAGAGGAGGATTTTAGTCCTCGGCCACAAGACAAATTCTGATAGAGTTAATGATGAAGAATTACAATCTTCAGAGTCATTTCACAGAACTAGTACAACAACAGACACAGAAAAAGTCTGTATTTCCTTTACAATACTATAAAAGTTTATTTACTCAACGAATACACAAGATGCACATATTCAGTATTTACAAGATGGTGAATAAATTGAAATTAAAATATGATTATTACTGTCTATAAAACAGTCAATTCCTCAGGGGGCCACTGCTCCCCGCAATCCCCCAATGTACCCATAGTGATCACATGCTCCCTCTCCAGGGACAGCCGGGCACAAGCATATCCTTGGAAGAGAGGCAGGCCATCGGCCCTGGCAGAGTCCTCGACTTTCTACCGCCTAGACCCATGAATGGTCACCCTGGCAGGGCCCAGGAGCAAGCCCACCAGTAAATCCTCCTTACGACCGCTCTCATCTATACTGGGAATTATTCAAAGGAGAATGAGAGTCAGGTTTCATATCACTGGCAAATGTCATGAAATTTGTTGTCTTTGCAGCAGCAGCACAATGCAATACATAATGATAGAAAATGTGAATTACAGTACATGTGTATTTGTTAACTTCAATAAGTAGTGCAAAAATAAAAATGAAAAAGTAATGAGGTTCAATGTCCATTTAGAAATCTGATGGCAGCGGGGAAGAAGAGGTTCCAGAATCATTGAGTGTGCACTTTAAGGCTTCTGTACCTCTTTTCTGATGGTAGCAATGAGAACAGGGCATGACCTGGTTATTAGGGGTCTGTAATGATGGACGCTGCCTTTTTGAAGCATTGCTGCTTGAAGATGTCCTGGATACTTTGGAGGATAGTGCCCATGATGGAGCAGACTGATTTACAACTCTCTGCAGGGTTTTTCAATTCTCTGTAGGCAACCCATCCCACCATACCAGATGGTGATTTAGCTCATTTAAATGCTCTCAACAGTACATCTGTAGAAAATTGCAAGTGTCTTCGGTGACAAGCCAGATCCCCTCAAACTCCTATTGAAATAATGAGAGTTCAGGATAACACATTCCCTTGAGGTGAGAGGTGAGAGGTGACAGCAAGTACAAAGAAACTGAATTTCTCGGGATATGGAAAGGTTTGAAAAAGAAGAAATGGAAACAAATGGTTCACCAGATTGAAATGAAAACAGTGGAGGCCCTTCAGGATTATATAGAGTGTAGGGCAAGAACGTGAAATAGAAATCAAGAGGCCAGAGACAAACTTCCATTCTTTTCCAATATTTTTATTAGTTTCTACATAGAATAATAGAGTACAAGAAAGTGTATATAAAAGGTCAGAAAAGATTTTTTAAAAACTTTCAATTACATTATATCTGTTTATAGCAACAGTCTCATTATCCCATATTCAAGTAAGTTAATCAAAAGTTATATTGAAATATATCAATTTATTACAAAAAAAAAAGAATCTAGCCCCTACCATGACCAAATCTTTTTATTAAGGAGAAGGTTGTTTATTAAAGCTTCTTATATAATAATAATTAGTATAGCCAACATCTGAATTTAAACAACAAATTGGTTTTGAAAATAATTCAGAAAAGGTCCCCACAATGTTTGAAAGTCTTGATGAGATTCAGAAATTGAACAACGACTCCTCTCTAAATTTAAACATGACAACGTTGCATAACCATTGAACATGAGTAGGAGGAAAAACATCTTGTCCTGCAACAATACCGAATAGGACCATCAGAGGGTTAGGCTTAAAATTGACTCTAAAAAGTAAGGAAAAAAGTTTGAAAAACATCCTTCCAATATTTTTCAAGTTTCGGACAAGTCCAAAACATATGTATTAATGAAGCTTCTCCATTATTACATCTGTCACAGTAGGGAGATATATCCGAATAAAAATGAGATAGCTTATCCTTAGTCATACGCTCTAAGTACCACCTTAAATTGTTTGAGGGAATGACGAGCACATAGCGATGAAGCATTAACCAGTTTAAAATTTCCATTCCAAGTTTCCTCAGATATTAATGTGTGTAAATTTTGTTCCCAGAGATTCTTAATTTGTCTAAAGGAACATTCCTTGTCTCCAGTAACATACCATAAATATTAGATATTGAACCATTATGAAAAGGTGTCAAACTAAAAATTACCTCTAGTAATTCTTATCTGAGCCTATAGGAAATGTACATAATTGAGATCTTAAAAAGTCTCTGATTTGTAAATATCTAACAAAGTGAGTTTTGGGTAAAGCTATATTTAGCTGACAATCACTCAAATGAAAAAAGGTTTCCTCCAATAAACAGATCTGAAAAAGATTTAATACCCAACCTCTCCCATTCTTTAAAAACTATATCAGTCATGGAGGGTTTAAAAAAATTAGAATAAATGGAACTTGAAAGGGAAAATCTCTATAAACCAAAGTGTTTTCTAAATTCTATCCAGATCCTCAGAGTACATTAAACTATTAAATGAACAGTTAGTTTACCTACAGATAGAGGAAGTGAGGATCCAAGAAGAGAAATAATATAAAATTTATTAACAGAGTTAGCTTCTAAATAAACCTATACTGGACAATTTACACGATTAATATAATATAGCCAAAACATAAGCTGTCGTATATTACCTACCAAGTAATAAAACTTAAAAATAGCTAAGGCTAAACCTCCAGACTTTTTAGATTTTTGAAGTTGAACTTTATTTAAACGAGGATGTTTATTTTTCCATATATAAGAGAATAAAATAGAAGCAAGAGAGTCAAAATAGGATATAGGAATAAAAACAGGTAAAGCCTGAAAAAGATATATAAATTTAGGTAAAATATTCATTTTAATATAATTAATTCATCCAATCAACAAAATTGAAGGATGTGACCAATTTAATGATATCCTTTTTACATGATTCAATAAAGTAAGAAAGTTTTCATTAAACAGGTGTTTGTAATTCTCATTTTTAAATCTTTTTATTGATATATAATCTTCTACAGCTATAAAATGATACAAGACTTCAACAAGTTGATATATATATATACAATAAACAAAGATGCAAAAAACATATCAAAGAATAATATATGATAATGAAAAAAAATATTTTACAAAGAAAAGAAGGAACAAAAGAGAACCCCAATTAACTAAAAAAGGAAACCCCACTAACTACAAGAGAAGGAAAAATAAAAAATAAAAATAAAGAAAAATAAACCCATTAGGAATCAACTCCCGGAGCAATACGTTTTACCATCATCTACATTTGTAAGGAAGAAAAATCATCAACTGCCAATTCACATTTATGTAAAATAAAATTGGAAGTAAACCATATAAATTCATTCAAATTAAATGATAATATTTGGCAAAAGAGCCCCATCTTCTCTCAAAATCGAATCAAGGATCAAAAATTCTACTAATTTTTTCCAAAATAAGACATAACATTATTTGAGAAAACCATTGAATATAGGGACAGAGGTATCTTTCCATTTCAATTAAATTACCCTTCTTGCCAACAATGTAACAAATGCAATTACCTATTGGTCTGAAGACGAAATACCCTGAATATGATGCGGAACTATTCCAAATAGAACAGTCAATGTATTAGGTTGTAAATTAATTTTCAGAGCTTTAGAAATTGTAGAAAATAAAGATTTCCAAAAAGTTTTTAATGAAGAACAAGACCAGAACATATGTGACAAAGTGACTACTTCAGTTTTACACGTATTGCATCAGTTTTACACCTATTGCAATAATTGTCTATGTTAGGAAATATTTTGGATAGACTCTCATTTGCTAAAAAATAACGGTAAACAATTTTAAATTGAATTAAACAGTGATTGGTACATATCGAAGATAAATTGACCATTTTCAGAACTCACAACCAATCTTCATTAACAAAGGTCATATTAAGCTCTCTCTCCCAATCTTGTTTAATCTTTAGTGAGAAGTTATCTTTTTGTAGTAAAAATAGCTTATGAATTCTGTCAATGGAACCTCTTACTAAAGGATTCATATTCAACATAGTATCCAACAAATCAGATTCTTGCAAATATGGAAACCTAGATAAGTATTTTTGTAAAAAAAAGTCTAACCTGAAAATTTTGCAGAAAGTGTGTATGAGAGAGAGAATATTTACTAATTAACTCTTCA
The DNA here is from genome assembly GCF_048418815.1 of Hemitrygon akajei. NCBI lineage: Eukaryota > Metazoa > Chordata > Chondrichthyes > Myliobatiformes > Dasyatidae > Hemitrygon > Hemitrygon akajei. The sequence goes on along the minus strand of NC_133150.1, from coordinate 51,601,309 downwards.
AAAGTCATCAATCAACCATCACAAAATAAATCTGCAAAAAAACAGATCCTATTATTTTTCAATAAGAGAAAAATGGGATCAGTTATTGAAGGTTTAAATTAAAAAAATTCGATATTAAGAGCTAGATAATTTAAATTGTACAAAATTTCAAAAATTGGAAAATTGAAACCAAATCCGTAAGGACTGTTTAATAACAGGGTAGAGATTTAAATTTGGAATTTTAGAGAGTTGTAAAGGTAATGGAGCTCCTAATAATGAGGTTAAATGAAAGTGTTTGATAGTTTTTAATTCCAAATCAATCCAAGCTGGTTTTTGGCTCTTATCGAGTCAATATAGTGAAAAGCATAATTGTAGAATATTAACAGCTCAATAATAAAATCTTAAATTAGGACGTGCAAGTCCATCACCTTTTTTAGATTTTTGTAAATTATACTTACTAATTCGTGGTCTTTTATTGTTTCAAATAAAAGATGAAATATAGAGTCAATTTGTTCAAATTTTTTTTAGTTAAAAAGATAGGTATATTTTGAAAAATATATAAAAATCTAGGTAAAATCATCATTTTCACGGCATGGATACGACCTATTAAAGAAAGTGTAAGTGGGTTCCATCTAGAAAATAATTGTTTCATAGAGTACGTTAAAGGAACTACATTAGCTTTATAGAAATCTTTATATTTTTTAGTAGGTATAATACCTAAATATTTAAAAGAGTTAACAATTCTAAATGGAATATTATTGTATATAAAAACAGGAGCATTTAATGGAAACAATTCACTTTTATTTAAGTTAAATTTATATCCTGAAAATTTTCCAAAAGCATTTAGTATTTCCAAAAGATTAGGAATAAATTCTTCAGGGTTCAAAATATAAACAAAAAGATCATCCGCGTAAAGAGAAATCTTATGTATGGTCCCATTTATAGAGATCCCTTGAATATTTTTAGCTTCACGGAGTATTATAGCCTAAGGCTCCAGTATAAGATTAAATACTAAAGGGCTTAATGGACATCCCTGTCTAGTACCTCGTGAAAGTGAAAAAAATGGGGACATTAGATTATTGTAGGGCATTGAAGAATGCAGTAGAACAGAGTGATCCAGGAATAATGGTGCATAGTTCCCTGAAGGTGGAATCTCATGTGGATAGGGTGGTGATGAAAGCTTTCGGTATGCTGGCCTTTATAAATCAGGACATTGCGTATAGGATGTAATGTTAAAGTTGTACAAGGCATTGGTAAGGCCGAATTTGGAGTATTGTGTACAGTTCTGGTCAGCGAATTATAGGAAAGATATCAACAAACTAGAGAGAGTAATGAGAAGATTTATTAGAATGTTACCTGGGTTTCAGCACCTAAGTTACAGGGAAAGGCTGAACAAGTTAGGTCTTTATTCTTTGGAGCGTAGAAGGTTGAGGGGGGACTTGATAGAGGTATTTAAAATAATGAGGGGGATAGATCGAGTTGACGTGGATAGGCTTTTTCCATTGAGAGTAGGGGAGATTCAAACAAGAGGACATGAGTTGAAAGTTAGGAGGAAAAAGTTTAAGGGTAACACGAGGGGGAATTTCTTTACTGAGAGAGTGGTAGCTGTGTGGAATGAGCTTCCAGTAGAAGTGGTAGAGGCAGGTTTGGTATTGTCATTTAAAGTAAAATTGGATAGGTATATGGACAGGAAAGGAATGGAGGGTTATGGGCTGGGTGTGGGCCAGTGGGACTAGGTGAGTGTAAGCATCAGTACGGACCAGAAGGGCTGAGATGGCCTGTTTCCATGCTGTAATTGTTATATGGTTATAACATTTCAGTGAGGGGAGAGACAAAATGCTGTTGTGATTTCCCCGGAGTGGAGGGGTCTGAGGGAAAATGTGATAGTCATCTACATAATGATAAATAACGTGAATATGGGAGATGGAAGGAATATAGCTCTCCACAGTATTGGTGCCTGAAAGCAGAGGGCACAATTTCTGATAAGGTTTAGTAGTTTGACAGGGTCACAGAGTCAGACAGTCAGAGAACACTGCAGCATAGAAACAGGCCCTTTGGCCCATCTAGTCTATGCCAAATGTTCCAATCCCTGCAACAGCTTCGTAAATTCCCCCTTCACCCTCTCCAAGAGTGACCCTGTCTGCCCTATGTGGTGAACATGCTTGTCTCAGTGTTGAACTGTGTGCAAACTGTGGTTGGCCACCGTTCCAGTGTCCCGTCCTGATCTCATACTCCATGTGTCTCAGCTAAAGACAGCCATCTGTCTGTTTCACCCCTCATTCACCTGGCCTGTAACCTTTATGAGTCAGTGTGAGTCTGGGGGACACACCCACCATATCCCCGGAGACTGGATCAGAGGCTGTGAAGGACCTCATGGCTCTGAGGCTGGAAGAGCTGAGCACACAGGGAGTAGGGAATGAGGGGGTAGTTTGATGGGGTAGGAGGGGTTGATATTGTTGAGCTGAGTGGTATAGACCATAAGAAAAAGGATCAGATTTAGGCCATTCTGCCCATCAATTTGGTCCTACTATTTGTTCATAGTTGATTTATTATTTCACTTAACCCCATTCTTCTGCCTTCTCTTTAACCATTGATGCCCTGACTAATACAGAACCCACCAACTTTCACTTTAAATATACCAAATGATTTCCTCCACAGCATTCTGCTACAATGAATTCCACACATTCGCAACACTCTGGCTAAAGAAATTCCCTCTTATCTCTGTTCTAAATGGATGTGCCTCTATTCGAAGGCTGTGTCCTCTGGTCCTAGACACTCTCACTATAGGAAGCATCTTCTCCACATCCATTCTAGCAAGGTTTTTCAACAGTTGATAGCTTTCAGCGAGATTCCCCCTGACTCATACTGCTGAATTCCAGTGAGTACAGCCCCAGAGCCATTGAATGCTCCTCATATGTTAATCCTTTCATTCCTAAAACCTATCCAGAGAGCCTCCTCTGGACCCTGTCACTGCCAGCATATCATTTCTTGGATAAGTAGCCCAAAACTGCTCACAATACCCCAAGTGAGGTCTGATCAATGCCCAATGAAGCCTCAGGATTTCATCCTTACTAGTGTTCTGTATCTGAGGGTCACAGTTCAACAGATCCCAGTTATTCTGTCTGTTACCCATGGCACTGCTTGTTAATTCCCCAGACAGAGGTTTGAGCTCAGCAAGCCTTCATGAATATGGGTGTGCTGAGTGAGACCCTGTGGATTCATTACACTGACACAGTACACGGACACAACAGCACACTTGGAAATCAAAGGCTGAGGGAGGTGGAGGATTATGTTAGTAAATTGAAGCCTGTGACCCAGGGTGTGCATTGGAATCAGTACATTGACTCTTACAGTACTGATCTGCGTACGAGGTGTGATGAGTAAATCAGTTCTGATCTGCATATGAATGTACGGGGTGTGAGAGTTAAATGTGCAGTCTTGCTGTCTTGGCTAAGATGTTTCTCTCCCTTCTACCAGATGGAGGATTGAACTGACAGTGTCCGGGATGGAACGGGTCTTGAATGATTTTACAAGCGTGCTGTAGGCATCGAGAGTTGTAGTTTGTCTCCAGATCTGGTAATTGAGTCCCAATGATGTGCTGAGCCTTTCAACTACCTGTGCTCTGTGAGCTGTCTTGCTGCAGCTAGACATTGTCAGCAATTGTACCACATTGTCATTCCATATGTCAGTATGCTCTCCATCACACACTGATAAAAGATGGCCGGCAATTCTTGAGGCTGATCAGCTCTCCTTTAACACCTCCATTAGTGTAGGCGCCATTGTGTCTTCCCTACTATCGAGGTTGTGTTGATGGACCAAGAGAGTTCCTCGATGATTTTCATCCCCAGAAACTTGAAACTGGAAACCCTTTCCACTACTTCACGGTTTATGGTTTGCAGCTATATAGGACCCTGGTCAGACCCCACTTGGAGTACTATGCTCAGTTCTAGTCACCCCACTACAGGAAGGATGTGGAAGCCTTAGGAAGGGTGCAGAGGAGATTTACAAGGATAGTGCCTGGATTGGGGAGCATGCCTTATGAAAACAGGTTGAGTGTACTTGTCCTTTTCTCCTTGGAGTGACAGAGGATGAGAGGTGACCTGATAGAGGTGTATAAGATGATGAGAGGCATTGATCGTGTGGATAGTCAGAGGCTTTTTCCCAGGGCTGAAATGGTTGCTACAAGAGGGTAGAGGTTTAAGGTGCTGGGGAGTAGATACAGAGGAGGCATCAGGGGTAAGTTTTTTAAGCAGAGAGTGGTGCGTGCGTGGAATGGGCTGCTTGGTGATGGTGGTGGAGGCGGATATGATAGGGTCTTTTACGAGACTTTTAGATAGGACTTTTAGATATAAGCTTAGAAAAATAAAGGACTATGGGTAACCCTAGTAATTTCTAAGGTAAGGACATGTTCAACACAACTTCGTGGGCTGAAGGGCCTGTATTGTGTTGTAGGTTTTCTGTGTTTCGATGTTTCTATGAATAGTGGGGTTTATTTAGGACCTCTTTCCTTCCTGAATGACAAAACTGAAAACAGGAGGATTGAATTGCAAGGAGACAAATTTTTTTTTGAGTGAGCAGTGGAGTATGGTGAAGAATTTCAGGTTTGTGAGGTATGAGGGAGTGCTGTGAGGAAAGCAATGGCTGGAAGATCAGGAGGTTGAGGCTGTCAACCTGAAGGGACAGTGACCGACTTTAATTGTTCCTACTGGAGAGTTCCCTCCTTACCCCATTCACTTGCGCAGGTTGGCTGAAATGCAGACATGGCTATCCCAGGAGGGAGGGGGGGTAAGAAGGAGGGAAGGGGTAGGTGGAGATGGAGAGGGTGGGAGAGAGTGGGTGGGGGAGATGGGGGAGTGGGTGAGGGGATTGGGAGAAGGGGGATTGGAGTGGGATACTGGAGAAGGGCAAGATTGGGGAGGGTGGAGGGAAGAGGGGGCAAGGGGTGGAGGGGAGAGTGGAAGAGGGGAGGGAGAGGTAAGGAAGGGGCGATCGAAGGGGAGAGGGGGAAATAGAATGCCGTCTCTAGAAGGGAGTGACATCCTCCAGCTCAGGAGGGAGAGGGGGGAGTGTCGCGGGTGGGGGGAGGTGAAGAAGGAGAGGCTGGAGAGAATGAGCGGGGAAAGGGATGGGGGAGCAGGAGAGTAGGTAGGGGAGATGGGGAAGGTGATGGAAGATGGAGGGGGGAGTGAGGGCAGGTGGAAGGGGAGAGGGGGGAATTAGAATGCTGGAGAACACCTCTGTCTGTCAATGGAGTAGCAGTAATTCTGTGCTGCTCTTAGTTTTCTCTCTCTCCCCCAGCTTTAATTTTGAATTTAAAATTTTTAATTGCTGATTCTTGAAGGGGAGAAGAATCCGCATGAACCAACTGACAAAGGTAATGGAAAAGGAAAGATGCCGTAGGAAAACTCTGATGAAATGCCAGCATGGGCTGAAGATATCGTTCGGACACTGAATTCAATTCAAGATCAGAATAATGCAATTAAAGATCAACTGGAAAAGAATAATAATGAACTGAAGTTATTTCTGGGAAAACTTAAAGATGTGGAAACTCAAGTTACTAAACATGAAGAGGATTTGAAGTCAACTAAGCAAAAACTGTCTGAAACTACAACCCGTTTGGAAAAATATCATAATAAGATTATTGATCTGGAAACTAGGTCTTGCCAAAACAACATACGAATCGTTGGATTGCAAGAAGGAGCTGAAAATGGAAACTTAACGGTTTACTTTGGTAAGCTCTTTCATGATCTATTTCCAACTATTTTATCACAACTGCCTGCTATTGAAAGAGTGCATAGGCTGTTTACTTCGAAATCTAGAGATTCAAACAAACCAGGATTTATTTTGGTTTGTTTTCATCACTTTAAAATTAAAGATCAAATAATGTGACAGGCAAGAAAAGAGAGAGTTTACAGATTCAACAAGTCTGAGCTCTGTTTTTATGAAGATTATCTGAAAGAAGTAATGGAACAAAGATCAAGATTCACTTTGGTAATGAAACAAGCATATGATAAGAAACTATTTCCCACTCTGAGTTACCCAACAAAAATGAAAGTTTTTCCTCCTAATTCTGCCCCACGTACTTTCTTTGACCCAAAAGTTGCGAAGGATTTTGTTCAGGCTATACCTGTCACCGTCACTGACGTTACTACTGAATGAACTATCTGAAAAGCTGTTTGATTATCTGTATATTACTCACATTTCGAAAAGAAGATATATGAAGGCTACTTGGATATTTCATTGACAGATTAATAAAAGAAGATAAGAAAACCTGCTCATCATTACATCCTATTGGATTTTTTTTCTGGAAAGAAGATTTACGGTTCAAGTTTGACTGTTTAAATAGTTAATTACATATTTGATTGAGAAAAGAGGATAAAAGGATGTGTTTCTTTTATCTAATATTTGGTTTGATGTTTTTTTTGTTGTTTCTTAACTTACTAACTGGTAGTTTTTATCCAACCAATAGGGTTTCTTTATATATATATATATATATCTGAGAGGGTTTAGTTACTAACCATGATATTACTAATTAATATCTTTGTAAATATACTATTAACCTTTTTTAATCTGTTTTATTATAGCGCCCTATAACCAAATTTACAGTTTTCTTAGGGATTTGAAGCTAAACTTAAGATGGCGCTGGTTTTTCTCTCTAAGAGATTATATTATTTTGTTTATTTTTCTGTTTAATACATGATGGAATGTAAACACTCTCCTTTGTCGAGACGGTACTGTCTTTCTTGCAAGGTCATTTTATTTATTTTTTTTGTGTACTGGCTGGGGGGGAGAGAGAGATGAGACCGACAGAGCAGCCTACGGCTTTGCATCTATCTCAGTTCGTTTGCCTTTTTTTCGGGCTTTTGGGAGTGTGGGTGGGTTTAGAGTTAGGACTTTTTTCCCATTGGGTGGTTCTGGAGCATGCGTGTTTTCTAGATGGCTGTATTCTTCATCACCGCCATCTTTGATAATCCCGTATTGTTATGTGTTCTGCGCATGTATAAAGTAAATTGGAATAAAATTATAGTATGGCAGTTAAACGGATTAATGTAACAAGTTGGAATGTACGTGGTTGGAATCATCCTATTAAACGAAAAAGGACTTTTAAAATTATTAATCGATCCCAACCTGATATAAATTTTGCTCAGGAGATGCATATGAGGGCAGGAGATCAAAATAGATTTTTTCGCCGGTGGAATGGCATACAGCTCCACGCTACTTCTCAGAGCAAATTTACTCATGAAGATATTGAATCAGATTCTAATGGTGGATTTTTAATTGTTAAAGGAATGATTTGTAATAGAAAGATTGTTTTGGTTAATTTGTATGGTCCTAATTTAGATGATCCTTTTAAAAAAAAAATTGCTTTACTGCCAGATTTAAATGAGTATATGTTGATAATGGGTGGGGATTTTAACTTGCAAACACGAGGAAATCTGCAGATGCTGGAAATTCAAACAACACACACAAAATGCTGGTGGAACACAGCAGGCCAGGCAGCATCTATAGGGAGAAGCGCTGTCGACGTTTCGGGCCGAGACCCTTTGTCAGGACTAACCAAAAGGAAAGATAATAAGAGATTTGAAAGTAGTGGGGGGAGGGGGAAATGCGAAATAATAGGAGAAGACCGGAGAGGGTGGGATGAAGATAAGAGCTGGAAAGGTGATTGGTGAAAGTGATACAGAGCTGGAGAATGGAAAGGATCATGGGACGGGAGGCCTCAGGAGAAAGAAAGCGGGGGGGGGGGGGGGGGGAAGCACCAGAGAGAGATGGAGAACAGGCAAACAACTAAATATGTCAGGGATGGGGTAAGAAGGGGAGGAGGGGCATTAACGGAAGTTAGAGAAGTCAGTGTTCATGCCATCAGGTTGGAGGCTACCCAGCCGGTATATAAGCTGTTGTTCCTCCAACCTGAGTTTGGATTTATTTTGACAATAGAGGAGGCCATGGATAGACATATCAGAATGGGAATGGGACGTGGAATTAAAATGTGTGGCCACTGGGAGATCCTGCTTTCTCTGGCCGACTGAGCGTATGTGTTCAGTGAAACGGTCTCCCAGTCTGCGTCGGGTCTCACCAATATATAAAAGACCACACCGGGATCACCGGACGCAGTATACCACACCAGCCAACTCACAGGTGAAGTGTCACCTCACCTGGAAGGACTGTCTGGGGCCCTGAATGGTGGTGAGGGAGGAAGTGTAAGGGCAGGTGTAGCACTTGTTCTGTTTACAAGGATAAGTGCCAGGAGGGAGATCGGTGGGAAGGGATGGGGGGGGGACGAGTGGAGAAGGGAGTTGCGTAGGGAGCGATCCCTGCGAAAAGCAGAAAGGGGGGGGAGGGAAAAATATGTTTGATAGTGGGATCCCGTTGGAGGTGGCGAAAGTTATGGAGAATTATATGTTGGACCTGGAGACTGGTGGGGTGGTAGGTAAGGACAAGGGGAAGCCTATCCCGAGTGGGGTGGCGGGTGGATGGGGTGAGGGCAGATGTGCGGGAAATGGGAGAGATGCGTTTGAGAGCAGAGTTGATGGTGGACGAAGGGAAGCCCCTTTGTTTAAAAAAGGAAGACATCTCCTTCATCCTGGAGTGAAAAGCCTCATCCTGAGAGCAGATGCGGCGGAGACGGAGGAATTGTGAGAAGGGGATAGCCTTTTTGCAAGAGACAGGGTGGGAAGAGGAATAGTCCAGGTAGCTGTGAGAGTCTGTAGGCTTATAGTAGATATCAGTAGATAGGCTGTCTCCAGAGATGGAGACAGAAAGATCAAGAAAGGGGAGGGAGGTGTCGAAAATGGACCAGGTAAATTTGAGGGCAGGGTGAAAGTTGGAGGCAAAGTTAATGAAGTCAACGAGCTCAGCACGCGTGCAAGAGGCAGCGCCAATGCAGTCGTCGATGTAGCGAAGAAAAAGAGGGGGATGGAACAAAGCCAACAAAAAGGCAGGCATAACTGTGACCCATACGGGTGCCCATGGCTACACCCTTGGTTTGGAGGAAGTGGGCGGAGCCAAAGGAGAAATTATTGAGAGTAAGAACTAATTCCGCTAGACAGAGGAGAGTGGTGGTAGAGGGGAATTGGTTAGGTCTGGAATCCAAAAAAAACGGAAGAGCTTCGAGACCATCTCGGTGGGGGATGGAGGTATATAGGGACTGGACATCCATGGTAAAAATAAGACGGTGGGGGCCAGGGAACTTAAAATCATTGAAAAAATTCAAACCATGAGAAGTGTCACGAACATAGGTGGGAAGAGATTGAACAAGGGGGGATAAGACAGTGTCTAGGTATGCAGAAATGAATTCAGTGGGGCAGGAGCAAGCTGAGACAATAGGTCTACCTGGACAGGCAGGTTTGTGGATCTTGGGTAGGAGGTAGAAACGGGAAGTGCGGGATGTGGGAACTATGAGTTTGGTGGCAGTGGATGGGAGATCCCCAGAGCTAATAAGGTTGGTGATGGTATAGGAGACAATGGCCTGGTGCTCCTTAGTGGGATCATGATCAAGGGGTAAATAAGAGGAGGTATCAGAGAGTTGTTGCTGTGCCTCGGCCAGGTAGAGGTCAGTACGCCAGACAACAACAGCTCCTCCCTTATCAGCAGGTTTTATAGTGAGGTTGGGATTGGTGCGGAGGGAGTGGAGAGCAGAGCGTTCGGAAGGAGTGAGGTTGGAATTGGAACAGGGTGTGGTGAAGTCAAGACAGTTGATGTCCCGTCGACAATTAGCAATAAAGAGATCCAGAGCAGGTAGAAGACCAGAGCGGGGTGTCCATGAAGAGGAGGAGGGTTGAAGACGGGAGAAGGGGTCATCAGTGGGGTTGGGAGAGTCCTTGGCGAAGAAGTAAGCTCGGAGACGGATCCGGCGGAAGAAGAGTTCAGCATCATGGCGTACGCAGAACTCACTGTGTGGGCGAAGGGGGACAAAGGTGAGGCCCTTAATGAGGACAGAGCGCGCTGCCTCAGAGAGGGGATTTTAACTGTTTAAATCCTATGATTGACAAGAGCTGAACTAATCAATGACTTCCAAATCGTTCTGCGTCAGATATTAACTGCTTTTTGACCGATTTGGGGTTGATTGAATTACGGAGGCATTTACATCCTGATAACAGAATATTCCTTCTTTTCGCATGTTTACAAAAAATATTCGAGGATTGATTATATTATAGTTGATCCCCGCCTTTTGCCTAATGTTAAAAACTGTGAATATGACGCTATTGCTATATCTGATCATGAGCCTTTGAGTTTGTCCTTAGAATTTGACAATGTCATTTTTGGCCGTCCACCATGGCGCATGTCTCAGATTTTATTGCAAAACTCTGACTTTATCAGTTTTATCGCCAGATAAAAGAATTTTTTCTTTTTAATGATATAGGAGGTATGTCTAAATTAATTATATGGGATACATTCAAAGCATTTTTACGTGGTCAGATTATTTCTTATTCAGCTAAACTTAAAAAACAGACTAAAGCAGAATTAGATAAAATTTCAAAACACTTTAAAGATTTAGATAATATCTATGTGACTTCCCCTAATATTGACTTATTTTAAAAAAAAAGGGTGGAACTTCAATCACAATATAACCTGTCCAATTGAAGGTTATCTACTTAAGTTAAAGAGCCAATTTTATATGTCTGGAGATAAAAATAATAAACTACTTGCATCTCAATTAAAATCGGCTGGAGCCAAAAGGTAAATTTTGAAAATTCGTAGTAAGGATGGTACCCTGGCTCGGGATTATGAAGAAATTAATAAGATTTTTCAAGATTTTTATACTGAACTTTATAAATCTCAATGTCCAGTAGACTCTTCTGAAATGAATGCTTTTTTTTTAAGAAAGATTGCTTTTCCTAAAATTTCTGCTGATGATCAAAAACTCTTGATGCCCAAATTACTGAATCCGAAATTCATAAAACTATTTTTTCAATGCAATCTGGTAAGGCCCCAGGACTTGATGGTTATCCTGTAGAATTTTATAAAACAATTATAAAAAGAATTTTATAAATTGCTTTCTCTATATATGTTGGAGATGTTTAAAGATTATTTTGTGAAAAGTAATTTACCCTCAACTTTTTATGAAGCTTCTATTTCTTTAACACTCAAAAAGGATAAAGATCCTACTGATTGTGCCTCATACAGACCTATTTCATTATTGAATGTTGATGCTAAGATTCTCTCAAAGATAGTTGCCAATTGGTTGGAGAGTCTTTTGGGTAAAATCATTTTTAAAGATCAAACAGGCTTTATAAAGGGTCGTTGTTCTTTTTCAAATGTTTGGAGATTATTTAATGTTATATATCTGCCTTCTTCTAAAACTCCACAATGCGTTATATCTTTAGATGCTGAAAAAGCATTTGATTGAGTCGAATGGAAATATTTATTTAATGTTTTAGAAAAATTTGGTTTTGGTATTAATTTTAATAGTTGGATTAAATGATATATAAAGCTCCTATTGCTACTGTTGTCACTAATAACTGTAGGTCTCCTTTTTTCAGCTATCACGGGGGACAAGACAAGGTTGTCTATTAAGTCCTTTGTTATTTAACAATATTAGAACCCCTTGCTATTGCTCTTTGTGAAGCCAAAAATATTCATGGAATTTTTGTGAATGAGATCATGCACAAGATCTCTCTTTACGCTGATGATTTATTGGTATATATATCTAAGCCTGAAGAATCTATTCCTGCTTTGCTAAAATTTTTTGACAAATTTGGAGACTTTTCAGGATATAAAATAAATTTTAGTAAAAGTGAATTACTTCCTTTAAATGAATCTGTCCCTGTATATGATAATATTCCTTTTAAAGTTACGGATTCTTTTAGATATTTAGGTGTTATAATAACTAAAAAATATAAGGATCTTTATAAAGCCAATTTTCCTCCTTTGGTGAACTCTATGAAGTATTCATTTAGTAGATGGAGCCCACTTACATTTTCACTTGTTGGTCATATTCATGTAGTTAAAAGGATGAGTTTACCAAAATTTTTATATTTATTTCAGAATATTCCTGTTTTTTTGACTAAGAAGTTTTTTGATCGGATTGATTCTATTATTCAATCTTTTATTTGGGATAATAAAAGACCAAGAATTGGTAAATGTCATTTGTAAACGTTGAAAAAGGACGGAGGTCTCGCTTTGCTTAATCTACGAATGTATTATTGGGCTGTTAATTTGTGGTATATGTCATTTTGGTTATATTGGGGTGATAGGAATGATCAGCCAGTTTAGGTAGACCTGGAACTGAGAGCTGTGAAGCAGTTTTATTTAACTTGGTTATTAAGAGTTGCTCTACCTATACAATTAACTAAAGTTGCTAATTTAAACCTATATCCTGTGGTTAAGCACTCTTTACAAATTTGGCTCCAGTTCCGCAATTTTTTAAATCTTAAACAATTTAAACTGTGTAGTATAATTTATCGTAATTACTTTTTTAAACCTTCTTGGAGTGATCCAATTTTTTTACTTTGGAAAAATAAAGGTATTAATTCTTTATTGGATTTATTTAAAGAAGGCAGATTGATGTCTTTTGAACAATTAGTCGATAAGTATTCTCTCTCATATTCACACTTTTTACAATATCTTCTAGACATTTTTACAAAAATATTTAAGTAATTTTCCTTACATACTGGAGGCTGACTTGTTAGATAACATTATGAATATGAATCCCTTGATGAAAGGTTCTATTGGAAGAATTTATAATTTATTATTACAATGGGATAAGTGTCCTTTACTTAAGATTAAACAGGATTAGGAGAAGGAACTCAATTTGACTTTTATATGGGAGGATTGGATGCAGATTCTGAAGCTGGTTAACTCTTCTTTGATCTGTGCTAGAATTGTAAATATAAAATTGTACACCATTACCATTTGAGGAAGGAGAGGCTTTCTAAAATATTTACCAATTTTGACAGGTATTGTGATAGGTGTAAAACTGAGATAGCTACGCTGACACGTATGATCTGGCCACATTTTATATTAAAACAGTTTTGGAAGTCAGTCTTTTTGACAATTTCTAAAACACTCAGAATCAACTTACAACCTAATAAATTGACTGTTCTTTTTGGAATAACTCCTCAAAATATCCATGGTATTTCTGTGTCTGACCAACATGTTATTGCGTTTGTTACATTGGTAGCTAGGAGGGCCATCTTGTTGAAATGGAAGGATATATCAGCTCCTACTTTGTCACAATGGTTCTCTCAAGTGATGCTGTGTCTTAGCTTGGAGAAAATTAGAAGTCGAACCTTTGAACCTTTATTTGATTTTGAGAAGAGATGGGGCTCATTTGCTGGTTATTATCATTTCAGTTAACTGATGAATTTCCTCCACGATCTAAATGTAAATTATTTTTGATATATCTTTTTTTCTTGTTGGCGGTTTGATGTTTATTTTTAGAAGCTTTTTGTATGACGCATGGCTCCGGGGTTGTACCTCTAATGGGTTTCTTTTTTCCCCCTCACTTTTCTTGCTTAGTAGGGTTTTGTTTTCATTCACAAAAATGTTCAATCTTTAAGATAATTTCTTCTTTTCTGAGGCATTGTAAGTGTTAATAATAATAATAATAATAATAATAAAAAGATTTGAAAAGGAATTAGAATGCCGTCTCTATAATTAGTGATCCTCTCTCTTTCACCAGCAGAGAGAATCTGTCTCTGTAGATGTTGACTGAGAGCTACAGTCACTGCTGTCTTGTTCCTAATTTTCCTCATAGTCACTATCCATCCCATCAGTGAGACCTGTTTCTAGTTTCCAGTAAAAACCTGTTGTTCTGAAGGGTAGTGTCAACAGTGAGGTGTGGATTCAGAAAGGTGGTGCTTAAAATTGACATCACACTTTCTGAATCCTACTCACCACAACCTACCCAGAACTCTCAATCCCTCAACCTCTGGTCTCTGAAAATCTCTCCCACCACAATTATCCTGGATTCCTCAATCCCTTGACCTTGGGTCTCTGAATCTCTCCCACCACAACTGTCCTCGGTCTCTCAATCCCTCCCATCTCAGTTCTCTGAATCACCCTTGTCCCATCTCTGCATTCTATATCTCTCACTCCTTGTTTATAATGAAGGTTTTCCAGGGACCAGGGTTTGTGAGATACAGACAAAGGGATGGTGGCATATGGAGATTGGGAGTATGGAGATATGCAGTTTGAAAGAGCTGGTTATAAAATTAGGGAAAGGGTGTGGGGATGTAAACTCCAGGACTATATGAGATATAAACCAGGAGGGGGTACATGGAGACTCGAGATGTCATTGAGACTGGGAGAGGGAGACAGTGTTCATCTAGATAAACCAAGAGAGACCACGTGACATTGCCCTCAGCAGTGAGGGGTCCTAGTGTGATGAGAAAGTAATTGAAACCTCAGACCCCTCACAGGGTGCACTGACCTCTCTCCTCCATCCCCCACAGGCTCCGCCCCAGGGACCGGTGTTATGCCCTTGGCCCCCTCCTTTGTGAGAATCGCAAGAACCCTAGTCAAGGGGGGGTCAACTGACCCAAAAGAGGAAGAGACGTGCTGAATAGACACAGGAAAATGGGAGAGAGAGAGAGAGAGAGACCACGTTCTCCCAAGAAGCAGAATAAAGGCAACATTGACTATTGTCTCATGGAGACCACGTGAAAAGCCCTCGGGCAAAGTGGGCTGGTTGAGAGAGAGATCGCATTACCTGCAACTTGATTGACACCTGCGATCCCGTGAAGAAGTATAAGGGAGGGTCTGAGGGGGGAGGGGGGGGAACCCTCAGACGCACCCAGGAGACACCAAGGAAGCACGATATCGATTCCCGTGGGAGCGGGAAGCCATTTTGAAGGAAGCCACGTGCGTTAGATTCCAACTTTTGAATCTGTGGCTAGAATCAACGAAAGACTGCTTTTAACTAACAACGGGGAAGCCTGCTCCCCTGATTCCAAGGATTTGCTCTGCAAAGACAACGGGCAAGTGTTCATCTTTTCTAAATCATCTCTCTCTCTCTACAACGTGAAAACCCCAGCGGTTCCCAAAAGGGAAAAGCCTGCGAACTTCTGAGTGACTCTTTATATTTCAGTTGGACTCAGTATTACCCCTAGACAACTATAGAGCTTATTTCTGATTGATTATTGTTACACCGGTGTTTTAGATTGAGTTTTGACGATGTATATGATCTGAATGTTTTGTATTAACCATACGTTTGTGCCCTTTTTGAATAAAACGTTTGAAAATAGTAGCATCCGACTCAGCTGATCCATCTATCTTTGCTGGTAAGTTACCTGGTTACGGGATTACGTAACACCGGAAAAGAAGGCAGACTTCACAAGGCTGCATGACTCCCCATCGCCTCTTCCCTTCTCTCCCTCCAGCATCCTCCATCCCTCCACTCCCTCCTCCTCCTCCTCCCCCTTCCTTCTCCTTCCCTTCTTACCTCTCCTTTCTCCTGTTCTGCCACCTCCCCCTCACTGCACACATATGGGTGGATCGGTTGAATGGAAGACAGAGGGGATGAGGTATGGAATACAGAGAGAGGAGGGAGGAGGAACAGTTGGGGAGAGATGGTGGAGGGAAGGAGTGACAAAAGGGAGAGGGAGGGAGAGGATGCATAAGAGTTTTGAGGAGGGAGAATCATGGATGGGGAGAGGTGTGAGGAGACGAGGAGTGGTTGAAGAGGCAAGAAAGGTAAAGTATGAAAGTCAGGAGGGTGGATGGAGGGAAGGATGAAAACTGGGAGGGGCAGCAGGGAGAGCAGGCAGAGCGAATGATGAAGGGAGGCAGAGAGAGGAGTGAGCTCATCTGAGGAGCAGAGGAGGATTTGAGGTACTGAAATGGAGGAACTTGGAGCAAAGCAGGTGAGACCCTCTGCCAGAGGGAGTGACAGGGGATTAGGACCAGGAGGGCGGGACTGACAGTGGGAGGCAGTGAGGGCAGGTCCATTTGGAGAGGGTAGGAGAGAGAGGAAAGGCAGATAAAGGAGTGGGATTTGAGGGTGAGATTGAAGGACTGTTAAAGTGAGACCTGTGGGGGAGAATAATGCAGGATTAGGACCAGGCGGGAATGTGTGCTTGACCACTGATCCTGGGAAACTATGGAAATGCAAACCCTTTTCCAAAGGATGGTGCAACATCCCAGCAGCTCCCAAGCAACACTGATCATTCTGTGGAGAGACAGGAATCTCAAGAAGCTTAAATTTGGAACAACAGGGAATCTGCTGGAGTAACTCAATGGTCAGCCAGAATTTACGGAGGCAAATAGACTGTCAACGTTTTGATATGAAACCCTTCACTGGACTGAAAGATGGGGAGGGTGGCAAAATAAAGAAAGAGTGAAAGGAGGAGGTGGTGACAGGTGACTGTTGGATCCAGATGATGGGATGACAGGCAGAAGAAGGAGAGGAGAGCTGAAATAGTGACAAAGGCTGGGAGGTGACAGGTGGAGGAGATGAAGGGCTGCAGATGATGGAATCTGATAGAAAATGAAGAGGAACATGGAACCAAATAAGGGAGGTGGGGTGGATCTAGTGGGAGGAGTGTGTAGGTGATAGGCAGATGGAGAGGGTGGAGGAAGGGAAAGAAGGAGGAAAGAAATGGATTGATGGGTGGCAGGGAGGGTATGCTGGGTGTAGGAGGAACTGGGCAGATTTGGAGAAAGTAAGGGAACAGAGGAGGAGCAGTTTATCTGAGATTGGAGAATTCAATCATAGACATGGCATTGGGTTGTAGACTACCCAGCCAAAATACAAGGTTCTGTGCTTCTAGTTGTGTTTGGCCTCATTCTAGCAGTGGAGCAGGCTAAGGGCAGACATGTTGGAATGGGAATGGAGACAAGATTTAAAATGACTGAGTCTGTTCTTTGTGTCACCAGTGTAGAGGACGTCTCCATGAGAGTGCCGGCTGCAGTAGACAAGGTTGGAGGAGGGGCACGTGAATGTCTGCCTCATGTGGAAGGTGATGAGAGGGGGAGGAGGTGTAGGGACAAGTGTTACACCTCCTACCGTCACAGAACAAAGTGTCTGGGGAGGGGGAAGGATGGGTGAGCTAGTGAATCATGGAGATCCGGTTCAGTGTACAGATATCCCCTGAGAGAGAGGGACTGAGAGACACCGGTCAGTGTACAGATATCCCCTGAGAGAGAGAGACTGAGAGACTCTGGTTCAGTGTACAGATATCTCCCTGAGAGAGAGGGACTGAGAGACACCGGTCAGTGTACAGATATCTCCCTGAGAGAGAGAGGGACTGAGAGACACCGGTTAGTGTACAGATATCCCCTGAGAGAGAGGGACTGAGAGACACTGGTCAGTGTACAGATATCCCCTGAGAGAGAGGGACTGAGAGACACTGGTCAGTGTACAGATATCCCCTGAGAGAGAGAGACTGAGAGACACCGTTCAGTGTACAGATATCCCCCTGAGAGAGAGGGACTGAGAGACACCGGTCAGTGTACAGATATCCCCCTGAGTTAGAGGGAATGAGAGACACTGGCCAGTGTACAGATATCCCCTGAGAGAGAGGGACTGAGAGACACCGGTCAGTGTACAGATACCCCCTGAGAGAGAGGGACTGAGAGACACTGGTCAGTTTACAGATATCCCCCTGAGAGAGAGGGACTGAGAGACACTGGTCAGTTTACAGATAGCCCCCTGAGAGAAAGGGACTGAGAGACACCGGTCAGTGTACAGATATCCCCCTGAGAGAGAGGGACTGAGAGTCACCAGTCAGTGTACAAATATCCCCTGAGAGAGAGGGACTGAGAGACACCGGTCAGTTTACAGATACCCCCTGAGAGAGAGGGACTGAGAGACACCGGTCAGTGTACAGATATCCCCCTGAGAGAGAGGGACTGAGAGACACCGGTCAGTGTACAGATATCCCCTGAGAGAGAGGAACTGAGAGACACTGGTCAGTTTACAGATATCCCCTGAGAGAGAGGGACTGAGAGACACCAGTCATTGTACAGATATCCCCCTGAGAGAGAGGGACTGAGAGACACCGGTCAGTTTACAGATATCCCCCTGAGAGAGAGGGACTGAGAGACACCGGTCAGTGTACAGATATCCCCCTGAGAGAGAGGGACTGAGAGACACCGGTCAGTGTACAGATATCCCCTGAGAGAGAGGGACTGAGAGACACCGGTCAGTTTACAGATATCCCCTGAGAGAGAGGGACTGAGAGACACCGGTCAGTGTACAGATATCCCCTGAGAGAGAGGGACTGAGAGACACCGGTCAGTGTACAGATATCCCCTGAGAGAGAGGGACTGAGAGACACCGGTCAGTGTACAGATATCCCCTGAGAGAGAGGAACTGAGAGACACTGGTCAGTTTACAGATATCCCCTGAGAGAGAGGGACTGAGAGACACCAGTCAGTGTACAGATATCCCCCTGAGAGAGAGGGACTGAGAGACACCGGTCAGTGTACAGATATCCCCTGAGAGAGAGAGGGACTGAGAGACACGCGTCAGTGTACAGATATCCCCCTGAGAGAGAGGGACTGAGTGACACCGGTCAGTGTTCAGATATCCCCCTGAGAGAGAGGGACTGAGGGACACTGGTCAGTGTACAGATATCCCCTGACAGAGAGGGACTGAGAGACATAGGTCAGTGTACAGATATCCCCCTGAGAGAGAGGGACTGAGACACCGGTCAGTTTACAGATATCCCCCTGAGAGAGAGGGACTGAGAGACACTGGTCAGTTTACAGATATCCCCCTGAGAGAGAGGGACTGAGAGACACCGGTCAGTGTACAGATATCCCCTGAGAGAGAGGGACTGAGAGACACCGGTCAGTGTACAGATATCCCCCTGAGAGAGAGGGACTGAGAGACACCGGTCAGTGTACAGATATCCCCTGAGAGAGAGAGGGACTGAGAGACACCGGTCAGTGTACAGATATCCCCCTGAGAGAGAGGGACTGAGAGACACCGGTCAGTGTTCAGATATCCCCCTGAGAGAGAGGGACTGAGGGACACTGGTCAGTGTACAGATATCCCCTGACAGAGAGGGACTGAGAGACATAGGTCAGTGTACAGATATCCCCCTGAGAGAGAGGGACTGAGAGACACCGGTCAGTTTACAGATATCCCCCTGAGAGAGAGGGACTGAGAGACACTGGTCAGTTTACAGATATCCCCCTGAGAGAGAGGGACTGAGAGACACCGGTCAGTGTACAGATATCCCCTGAGAGAGAGGGACTGAGAGACACCGGTCAGTTTACAGATATCCCCCTGAGAGAGAGGGACTGAGAGACACCGGTCAGTTTACAGATATCCCCTGAGAGAGAGGGACTGAGAGACACCGGTCAGTTTACAGATATCCCCTGAGAGAGAGGGACTGAAAGTGTTACGAGAGATGCAGGCTTGTACTGTGAGTACAACTTTAAGCGCCTGATTGAGGCGGGTCTATGACGTCAGTCAGCCTGCTGCAGACTGAAAAGCATACAGGGAGAGAGGAGGGAGAGGGAGAGGGAGAGGGAGAGGGAGAGGGAGAGAGAGAGAGAGAGAGAGAGAGAGAGAGAGAGAGAGAGAGAGAGAGAGAGAGAGAGAGAGAGAGAGAGAGGGAGAGAGAGGGAGAGAGAGGGAGAGAGAGAGAGAGAGAGAGAGAGAGAGAGAGAGAGAGAGAGAGAGAGAGAGAAAGAGAAAGAAACACTGTTGGAACTTCAGCTTGTTGCTGTCATCGTAAGACTTCGTATAATCCATATGTGTGGATTTGTTGGAGTATCCTGTGGCATCACTGGTTGCCCCTTACCTGGAATCGGGGTGTTGTGTGGTGACCACTCGAGGAGGGTATTCCTGTGACCGTCACCTGGTGATATTTCTAAGTGAATTTCAGATCTCGTTGACGGATAGGATCTTTGACGACTGTTATTTCGTTTTACCAGCGTGGAACCTGTAAATTTTCGTATCGCCCTCTCTCTATGTACTTCTATGTGGATTACAAATCTCTCTCCCATAATTTATTCCGTTGATTACTGAATCTTATTAACTTGCCATCTCCAGACTTTAATAACTGTTCGTAAGCTTGATAGTTTGGAACACACACACACACACAACACTGTTAACTTTTGTTTATCTTGTTTAAATTACTATATTATAAGTAAATACTAATAAAGATTGTGGTTTTAACATTAAAACCCGACTCAGTGTATAATCTCTTGCTGCTGGTACGTTACTAAATCGTAACAAGAGAAACCCGTCAGTGTACAAATACCCCTGTGAGAGAGGGACTGAGACACCAGTCACTACAGATATCTCCCCGAGAGGAACAGCATTTGTGTTGTTTAGTGCTGGTAGAAGGAGAGGAGTAGATGCTGGTGTTAGAGGAAACTCATTCGTGCCACTAAAGCAAAATGCTCTGGGGCTGAGGTATTAGGATCTGGGATCACTGTAACTACTCTTTCACTGAACATAGAACAGTGCAGAACAGTATGGGCCCTTTGACCCACAATGTTGTGGCAACCATATGTCCAATTCCAAGATCAATCTAACATTTCCCTCACACATAGCCCTCCATTTTACTGTCATCAATGTGTTGATACAAAGTTCTTAAATATCCTGAATGTATCTGCCTCTACCAGCTCCCATAGCAATACTTCCATGCACTCTGTGTAAAATCTTCCCTCTAACATGCCTCCTATATTTTCCTTCACTCACTTTATAAGTATGTGCTTTCATATTAGTCATTGGTGCCCTGGGAAGAAAGGTGCAGGCGATCCATTCTGTTTATGTCCCTTTTATATTAGAGATTTCTATCAAATCGCCTCTCAACCTCCCTTGCTCTAAAATTAAGTCCTGCTTTGCTTAAGGTTTTTTGATAAACCATGTTCTGTAATCCTGGCAGCTTCCTGTTAAGTCTCTGCACCCTCTCTAAAGCTTTCACATCCTCCCTATAATGAGGTGACAAGGACTGAGCACAATACTCCACGTGAGGACTGACCAGAGATTGTAGTTCTGTAACATCACCTAACGGCACTTGAACTCAATTCCCTGATTAGTCAAGGCCAACACATCATGTACCTTCATATCCACCATATCAATTTACATGGCAGCTTTGAAGGGTTTACGGATGGTAAGGATCAGGCCATTGACCTTCCATTCTGCCTTGAATTATCACCTACCAAATGGATAATTTCACACTTTTCCGGATTGAACTCCATCTGCCACTTGTCACATCACCAATCTTTGTATCATCTGCAAACTTACAAACTCACCCTTCCACTTCCTCATCTAAGTTATTTATAATAAATTTTCTCAATGCTGATCTGTGGCTTTCTTACTGTGGTCATATCTCCTCCCATACTGACATCCAAAACCAGTAGGGAAGGAAGAACCCGTTGAGTAAGTGAAGTCTCATTTTGCCGTCTCTCCCCTCCTCTATTGAATTCATCCCTTCCTCATTCTGAGACCCAGGTTTGGCAACACTCTCCACCGGTTCTTGAAGAAAGATGGATGCAGTGTCCCTGTTCAGCTGTTTCTGGTTGACTCTCTCCATCATCATCCGTGAGTTATATTCTGAGCAAGTTATTGTGTTTCACTTCTCTTTCTATCCCCTGAACAAACAAAACAGGGAAGGAGGTTTCATAAGTGAAGATGATACTGCAGCATGGATTTAGGAATCCATTGCTCCAGCAATGAGGGAGGACGTTGTCGAAGGCTTTTCAAATGAGGTCATGTGTAGAGAATTTCTTGTGTCTATACTGCTTCCAGCAGTCAAAGTGGCAATTGTACAGAGACAGAACTACAGGACGTGGGTCAGATCTACAATAGATACTTGTCATCTGTACTCACTAAGGAGATTTTTGTAGAAGCAGATTTCAGGGAGGTTGTTGGTGAAACTGTATAACACAGTATCTGGCAGCTTAGACCTCTTTCACCTCAGATGGTTGAAGAAGTTTGGTGTGGGCCCCCAAATCCTAAGAACTTTCTACAGGGGCACAGTTGAGAGCATCCTGACTGGCAGCATTACTGCCTGTTATGAGAACTGTACTTCCCTCAATCGCAGGAGTCTGTAGAGTGTGGTGCAGACAGCCCCGTGCATCTATAGATGGTAACTTCCCACTATTCAGGTCATTTATGAAGACAGGTGTGTAAAAAGGGCCCGAAGGATCATTGAGGACCCGAGTCACAATTGTATTTCTATGTTATATTGAGTATCTTGTTCTGCATACTATTTATGATAAATTACTATAAATTGCACATTTAGACAGAAACATAACGTAAAGATTTTTACTCCTCAGGTATATGATGGATGTAAGTAATAAAGTCGATTAATTTCAATTCAATATTTGTTGGGGTTTTTGGTCACAGATGAGCTGCAGATTATTGGGAGGATAATAAATGTGATACCTGTCTTCAATGATAGCAGTGATAAACCTGAGAGTCTAACATCAATGGTAAAGGAATTATTGAAAAAAAAGAGATTAATGTCTTAGAGAGGGAGAATTTATTCAAAGTGTGTCAACCTGGCTTAATTAGGAAAGATTCTGTCTGTAGAATTTAATGGAATGTTTTGAAGGGGAGCAAAATGTATTGATTCAGACAGTGTAGTTGACGTAAGTGACGTTGTCTAAAGTAAGACCTTTGAAATGGGAGAGTGGACTGAAAGGTCAGAGTCCACGGGATCCAGAGCGAGTTGGCAATTTGAATTCGATTGACTTTATTTCTTACATCCTTCACATACATGAGGAGTAAAAATGTGCAATTTATAGTAATTTTATAATAAATAGTATGTACAACAGGGCAGTCAGTATAGTGTAGAAATTCAATTGTATCAGCATGAATTAATCAGTCTGATGGCCTGGTGGAAGAAGCTGTCCCGGGGACTGTTGGTCCTGGCTTTAATGCTGTGCTACCGTTCCCTGGATGATAGCAGCAGGAACAGTTTGTGGTTGTGTTGGGATCTAAAATTAGCTTTTGAATTAGGAGGCAGAGGGCAATGGTGGGGGGTTGCGTTTGTGAACTGTAGCCAGTCGTGTCCCACAGAGATCAGTGCTGAGATCCTTGTGTCTGATGTAACTGGATCGTGAATGTAGGGGGTTTGACGAGTTGTTCAGAGATGACACCAAATTGCTGACGGTGAGGGGAACAGTTGATTCCCTCACAAGTTGATGTTGATCAACTGTTAAGGTGGGCAAAGACAGATAGAATCTAATCCTGATTAAGATGTGATAATAGCTTTGGGGAACTGAACAGGGAAGGACATTCACCATGAATGGGAAGACCCTCGGTATTATAGAGGAACAGAGGATTCTTGGTGTACAAGTCCAAGAATCGCCGAATTTGACAGCAGTCAGATAGGGTGATGAGAGTGGATTTGGCCTGCTTGCCTTCATTGTGTAGGACACAGACAAGAGTTACACCATTATGTTGCAACGTTACAAAACACACGTAGTACAAGTTCGGCATATTGTGTGCAACCTCGAAGGATGTGATAGCACTGGAAAGGATGCAGAAGAAATTCTTGGATATTTGGATGGAAGATTTCAGTGATGAGGGGAACTATATACTGGTACGATTTCCTCGGAGTGAAGAAGACTATGGGGAGATATTGTAGCCGTGGTAGCATCTGTTAGTCTCTCAAGACCTGGAATGGTTTCCAGGGTGCAGGTCTAGGCAAGGTTATATGGAAGACCAGCAGCAAGTCTCCCCTCTCCATGCCACCGATGTTGTCCAAGGGAAGGGCAAGGGCCGATACAGCTTGGCACCAGTGATGTCGCAGGAGTTGCCAGAACGAGGTTGAAGACAACGTTGGACTGCCTTAGGGACTCCAGCTCCGGATTTGTCCTCAGGGTTTACTCCCGAAGCCTTTCCCATGAGTGGCTATGGCCGCAAGGCAGCGGAGGTTTGAAATCAGAGTTTTCCCTCTCTTAGATCACAAAATCACAAGACAGAGGAGCTGAAGCAGGCCATTCGGCCCATCGAGTCTGCTCCGCCACTCCACCATGAGCTAAACTATTCTCCCGTCTAGTTCCAATTTCTGGCTTTTTTCCCATATCCCTTGATACCCTGACTGATTAGATACCTCTCAATCTCCTCCTTAAAAACCCTCAATGATTGGGCCTCCACAGCTGTATGTGGCAACAAATTCCATAAGTCCGCGATGATAGATAGATGGACTGCCTTCCCAGGCTGACGAGCTCCATCTACCCGAAGCACTGGTTTTAATGTGCCAGGACCCGCCTTCACCCCTTCTTCCATCAGTAGAAACAGTTCCGCTGGGCTTAGAGGCTAAGCCACAAGGGAAGGCCAGGAGGTGAACTTGGTTGTCAGAGGCTATTTGAGGTGCATGCCAAGAGGAGCACTTTTAGGAAGTGGGAGCTTGTCCCCACTACCACTCCAGCTTGACAACCTTGACAACCTTATTGTAGCCATATAAATAATGATAATTAATAAGAATATGTGAGACCGAAGGAATATTTCTCTCCACAGTAGTGGCGTCTGAAAGCAGAGGGCATGTATTTATGTTAAGGGTAAAAGTTTTTAGGGGGTCATAGAGTCATACAGTCATAGACCTCTACAACACAGAAACAGGCCCTTTGGTCCATCTAGTCTGTTCCAAACCTTTATTCTGCTATGTTCCATCAACCTGCATATAGACCATAGACCTCCAAACCCCTCCTGTCCATGTCCTTATTCAAATTACTCTTAAATGTTGAAATGGATTCTGCATCCAACACTTCTGCTGTCAGCTCATTCCACTCTCTCAACACAATGAGTGAAGAAGTTTTCCTCATGTTCCCCTTAAATGTTTCAGCTTTCACACTTAATCCATGACCTATAGAGATCCAGTTTACCACATTATCATTCAGATTGTTGATGTAGAAGACAAACGACAATGGACCCAGCACTGATTCCTGCAGCCCATCACGAGACACAGACCTCCACTCAGAGAGGAACCATCTGCTACAGTTCTCTGTCTTCTCTCGTGAAGCCAATCTCTAATCCAATTTACTACCTCATCTTGAATGCCAAGTGACTCATCCTTTTTGACCAACCTCCCATGCGGGACCTTGTCAAGTACTTTGCTAAGGTCTATGTGGACATCAATGGCCTTGCCTTCATCAACTTTCCTGGTAACTTCCTCACAAAACTCTGCAAGTTTGGTTAGACATGACTTGCCATACACAAAGCTGTGTGCACTACCCCCAGTCAGTCCCAGTTCATCCAAATACTTACATATCTGGTCTCTTGGAATACAGTGTCTTCCAATAACTTCCCCACTACTGATTCCAGGTTCACTGGCCTACAATTCCCTGGCTTGCTCTTAGAGTTTTTTCTTAAACAACGGAACAACATGGGCTGTACTCCAATCCTCTGTCTAAGGATGTTTAAATTACCTCTGCTGGGGCCTCTGCAGTTTCTGCACTTGCCTCTCAGAGGGTAAGACAGAACACGTTGTAATGTCCTGGGAACTTATCCAGTCTAATTTTCTGAAGGTAGCAAAGATGTCCTCCACTGTAATCTGTAGAGTGTCCATGACCTTGCCTCACATCAATAGATGCTGTGACCATTCCTCAAATAAATTGCTTAAGCAAAAAATTCAGTGAAGTTCACCCCCATCTCTTTCAGTTCCACACATTGATTACCACTCTGGTCTCCCAGAGGACCAATTTTGTCACTTGCTAGCCTTTTGCACTTAATCTATCTGTAGAATCCTTCAGAATTCTCCTTCTCCTGGCACCTGGACTGCTGAAGCAACCTCATGTCTTGTTTTTTTAGCCCTCCTGATTTCCTTCTTTCATGATCCCTTGCATTGTTATGCTCCTCAAGTACCTCATTTGTTCCTGTCTGCCTGCACCTTCTTTTCCTTTAACAGGGCCTCAACATATTTCAAAGCAAACTTCCCTAAATGTGTTATACTTGTCTTTTAATCTGATAGGAACATACAAACTCTATACTCTCTAAATTTCCCCTTTGAAGGCCTCCTAATTCCCAAGTACACTTTGCCAGTGAGCAAACCCTCCCAATGCACAGTTGCCACATTCTTACTGATATCATCAAAATTGGCCTTTCTCCAATTTAGAATCTCAGCCTGTGACCTACCTTTTCCATAATTACCATGAAACTAATGGCAATATGATTACCAGATGCAAAGTGTTCCTCTGCACAAACTTCTGTCACCTGCCCTGTTTCACTCCCTAATCCAAAATCTAGTAACGAAATCTAGTGCGACTGTAACGAAACCCAATTCCCCTCGGGATCAATAAAGTATGTCTGTCTGTAGTGTCACACTCTTTAGTTGAGAATTCTATGTACTGACTGAGGAAACTTTCCTGAGCACATTTGAAACTCCTTTCCATCCAGCACTTCTAGAAAATGGAAGCTCTAGTCAATATGTGGAAATTTCAAATCACAATCACAACTTTGTGTTCCTTACAACTGTCTGTGATCTCTACAGATTTACTCCTCTATATCCCAAGGACTGTTGGGTGCTCTATAATATAATGCCATTAACATAGTCATACTTTTCTTATTCTTTAGTTCTACCCATAGAGATTCACTGCATGAGATCGCCGATCTGCCCTGACTGAGTACTGTTGTGACATTTTCCCTGACTAGAAATGTCTCCCCCTATAATCACTCCCACTTCATCACATCTGAAACAAAGGAGCCCCAGAACATTAAGCTGTCACTCCTGCCACTCCTGTAATCAAGTCTCAGTAAAGGCTACGATGTCATTATTCCACATGCTGATTCATGCCCTAAGCTCATTTGCCTTTTCCAAATACTCCTTGCATTGAAATATATGCAGCTCTGAACACTGGTCCCACCATGCTCGTCCTTTTGATTCTTAACTTTGTATGTAGGCTTCACATCTTTCTCCACCACAATTCCACTCTTTGCTCTGGCAGTCTAGCCCCCATCCCCCTGCAAGACTAGTTTGAACCCCAACTCATGCAGCACTGGTGATCACTCCCACTAGAGTAATAATCCTCCTTCTGGATTCAGTCCAAACCATCCCATATGTACAGGTCTCATCTTTCTTGAAAGAGAAACCAATGATCCCAAATTCTGAAGCCCTCCAACGTGTTAAACTGTCTGATCTTCCTGTTTCTGGCACATGGCACAGGTAGCAATCCTGAGATCAAAAACCGGTCCTTTATCTTAGCAACTGAACTCACTTTGTAGAAACATGTCACTCTTCCTACCCAATGTCATTGGTACCAACATGGACAATGACCTCTGACTGCTCAACCTCCCACTTAAGAATGCTGTGGACATGATGAGAGACGTCCCTGACCCTGGCAACCGGGAGGCAACAAACCATTGCGGAACACAAAAAAATGCTGGTGGAATGCAGCAGGCCAGGCAGCATCTATAGGATGAATACAGTTGACATTTTGGGCCAAGACCCTTCGTCAGGAATAACTGAAAGAAAAGATAGCAAGAGATTTGAAAGTAGGAGGGGGAGGGGGAAATCCAAAATTATTAGAGAAGACAGGAGGGGGAGGGATGAAGCTAAGAGCTGGAAAGTTGATTGGCAAAAGGGATACAGATCTAGAGAAGGGAAAGGATCATGGGACGGGAGGCCTAGGGAGAAAGAAAGGTGGAGGGGAGCACCAGAGGGAGATGGAGAACAGGCAAGAAGTGATTGTGAGAAGGACAGAAAGAAGAAAAGAGAGAAAAAACGGGGGGAAATAATCAATCAATCAATCAATAAATAAATAAATAAAGGATGGGGTAAGAAGGGGAGGAGGGCCATTAACTGAAGTTAAAGAAATCAATGTTCATACCATTAGTTTGGAGGCTACCCAGACGGAATATAAGGTGTTCTTCCTCCAACCTCAGTATGGCTTCATCTTGACAGTAGAGAAGGCCATGGATAGACATATCAGAATGGGAATGTGACGTGGAATTGAAATGTGTGGCCACTGGGAGGTCCTGCTTTCTCTGGCGGACAGAGCGTAGGTGTTCAGCAAAATGGTCTCCGAGTCTGCGTCTGGTCACACCAATATATAGAAGGCCGCAGCGGGACTTCTGCTCTTCTCACAATCTCTCCTTGCCTGCTCTCCATCTCCCTCTGGTGCTCCCCTCCCCCTTTCTTTCTCCCTAGGTCTCCCGTCCCATGATCCTTCCCCTTCTCCAGCTGTGTATTCCTTTTGCCAGTCAACTTTCCAGCTCTTGGCTTCATCCCACCTGTCCTGTCCTCTATCATTTTTGGATCCCCCCCTCCCCCTCCCACTTTCAAATCTCTTACTATCTTTTCTTTCAGTTCGTCCTGACGAAGGGTCTCAGCCCGAAACGTCGACTGTACTTCTTCTTATAGATGTTGCCTGGCCTGCTGTGTTCCACCAGCATTTTGTGTGTGTTGCTTGAATTTCCAGCATCTGCAGATTTCCTCATGTTTGCATTGTTAAAACCATTGGGGAACCTCGTTCTCATCAACAGAGCCTCCTTTCTGTTCCTCTAAACAATGAAGCCCCTAACACTGTAGCTTGCCTCTTCGACACCCTTCCTTCTGAGTCATAGAGCCCTACTCAGTGCCAGAGACCTGACCACCGTGGCTTTCCTCTGCCAGGTAAACCCCTTCTCCAAAGTATCCAAAGTGGAACACCTGTTGGTGAGGGGATCAGCCTCAGGGGGACTCTGCACTCGCCTCCTATCCTTTTGTCCCATTCCTGACGGTCATCCACTCAGATGTATCATACACCTTGGGTGTAACTACCTCTCTGAACGTCCTGTCTCTCTACCCATCAGCATCCTGAATGACCCAAAGTTCTTCCAGTTCCAGCTCCAACTCCTTAACACGGTCTGTTCGAAGCTGAAGCTGGATGCACTTTTTACATCTCTTGTTGCCAAGGACACTGGAAGTCCGCCTGCCTTCACCCACCCTGCAAGAAAAGCAATCCACCATCCCGACTGGTATCCCCACTGTTCTAAATGTACCTACACTTCTCATCACTGAAACCTTAATGAATCAAGGCCTCAACTCCCTTCTCCAACACTGGCCCACTCATATAATAGATGTTCGACTTAAACCTAACAAATTTTATTGGACCTTCCAAAGAGCCGAATTATGCACAATCCAATGTCTCTTTGGGAACTGCGGTGCACAAAACCTGCCCACTAACCCTGCTTGTTTCTTTTAACGTCTGTCTCACTCTATGCAATCCAGTGTCTCCTTGGGTCCAGGGCATGCAGTAATGTGCCGACTGCTCACGTACGCTTCTTTTAAACTGTCTAACCCTCTATGCAATCCTGTTCTCCTTGGGACTGTGGCATGTAAAAGGGGACATATAGGAAAAAGCTTGTCACTAAGAGGAGGGTTGAAAGCTGGAACACACTGCCTGAGGGGGTGGTGCAAACCAAAACTCTCTAAACATTTAAGAACCTTTGCACAAGGACTTTAATTTCTGAGGTCCAGCAGCAAGAAATGGGATTAGATGGATTGTCGAGAATGCTCCAAGACTTCATCACAGCTGATCCATTTCCCCATCAACCTCAATCTCTTGCATTCTCCACATAACCTTTCATGACCGGACTAATCAAGAACCTATCAACCTCTGTCTTATACATACCCAATGACTTGGCCTCCACAGCTGCCTGTAGGAATGAATTCTGCAGATTCACCATTCTCTGGCTAAAGAACTTCCTCCTTTCTAAATGTACATCCTTCTATTCTAAGAATACGTACACAATGCTGGAAGAACTCAGCAGGTCAGGCAGCATCCATGAGAAAAGAATAGCTACTCTTTTCTCACGGATGTTGCCTGACCTGCTGAGTTCTTCCAGCGTTGTATATGTATTCTTTAATCCACAGCATCTGCAGTTGTATTTTTGTGCTTCTATTCTAAGGCTGTGTCATCTGGTCTTTGATTCCCCTACCACTGGAAATATCATCTCCAAATATTCCCTGTTGACACTTTTCACCATTCAAGAGGTTTCAATAAGATCGCCCTTGACATCAAATGCTTACCAGAAAAGGCTCCCTTCATTCTCAATCTTTCCCTCCTGCCAATCAGCTATTGCTCAATCCATTGCCTCATACAGCCTCTGGGAGATTTCTTCATTGGGATGTATATATCCTACAACTTCCAATTTCCTCTCAGAAACTCCAGCCACTGTTGCTCTGCTGTCATCCCTGCTCGAGACCCTTCCAATCAGTTTTGCTCAGATCCTCTCTCACGCCTCTGTAATTCCCGTTACTCCACTGTAATACTGATGCATCTGACTTCAGCTTCTCCCTCTCAAATTGCCGGGTGAATTCTATTTTATTATGATCACTGCTCCTGACGGAGTTCTTTACCTTAAACTCTCTATCAATTCTGGTTCAGTGCACAATGTCCAATCCAGAATACCCCAATGGACTCAACCACAAACTGCCCTAAAAAATCATATTGTAGGTATTCTACAAACTCCCCCTCTTGGGTTCCAGCACCAACCTGATTTTCCCAATGAAAGCCCATATTGAAATTCCTCATGATTGTTGTAACATTGCCCTTTTGACGTGCATTTTCCATCTCCCATGGTAATCTGTAGCTCACATCTTTGCTGCTGTTTGGAGGCCTGTATATCAGGATCTTTCTACCCTTGCAGTTTCTTTGCTCTACCCAAAATGATTCTACACTTTCTGATCCTATACCACCTCTTTCAGACTTGATTTCAATTTTTAACAACAGAGCCCCCCCCCCCACCCCCTCTGCCTAAAGCCTGTCCTTTCAACACAATGTGTGCTGGGATATCAGCTCCCACCTGTAATATTTCAGTTGTGATTCAGTGATGCCCTCAACACCATACATGACAATCTCTAACTGTGTTGCAAGTTCATCTACCCTATTCCATGTACTCTGTGCATTCAAATATAACACCTCCAGTCCTGTATTCATCATGATTCTGTCCCTGTTTAACATTGCAACTCATCATTCACAGTGTCTGTGAATCTCCACCCCACTGCTCAGAGAAACCCCTCCTTCCCATTTACTCTGCTCAGGCCCCTCGTTATTTTACACCCTCCATTGCCTCCTGCTCGATATCCCCTGTTCCAAGCAAAAACAACCCAGACTCTCTGATCTTTCCTCTCAATGATAATGTTCCAATCCCTGCAACTGCTTCCTAAATTCCCCCTTCACCCTCTCCAAGAGTGACCCAGTCTGTCCTGGGATGTGGTGAACATACTCGTCTCAGTGTCGAACTGTGTTCAAACTGCGGTTGGCCAACGTTCCAGCGTCCCATCCCGATCTCATACTCCGTGTGTCTCAGCTAAAGAAAGCCATCTGTCTGCTTAACCCTTTATTCCCCATAATCTTAATGAACAGGATACATACACTCAAAGCCCCCTCTGTCCCACCACCCACTCGCACTCTCAGTCAGGCATTGACTCAGACTCACTACACTGGGACCGTGAGCCCTGCTCTGGACACGGGCAGTCAGTGGGGTTCAGTAAACAGGGAAATACACAGGATCTGCCCTCACCCATTAATTAGGGGTATTTCAGGAACTGGTGAAAGCCAGACCCCTCTGTGGTGTCTCCCTCACCGTACCCCTCCAGTCATACTGTTGTTTAATTTATCCTGAGTTCACTCACAGTTTTTCACCCATTCCCAAACAATCTCCACCCACCCTATTTTCTGGATTGGGTCCCATTTGACATGTTCATGTCCCAGAACCCCCCTCCCCCCAACCTGGCTGCAGGCTGTAACTTTCTCCCTCAGGGCCGGTTACAGAGAGTCTTCACTCTGTTCCCCACCCCTCACGGGTTCACTGTGTGATGTAGGATCTGTGGGCCAGCTCTCTCACAGGGCTGGGAGACAGACGATGGGCCGTATGGCCTGTTGCTCTATCTGTGATTCTCACAGCTCTGATTCCTCCACCAGTCACTGAGCTCATCTGCTGACTGTCTCCTCTTGTCTCCTCAGCTGGGACTGGGGCTTCCCCGACCACTGTGAACGGAACTCGGGGACAGTCGGTCTCCTTACCGTCTGGGATCCCAGACAGACCGGACATTGCTGAGGTTGAGTGGAATCGGGTATCACCCAGAACCAAGATAGTGAAGTACTCGAAGGGGAGCGTTACCTACTTCGGTACTGAGTACAAGCAACGGATAACTCTTCATCCCGGGAGCTTCAGTCTGGAAATCCGTGATCTACAGAGAAATGACTCCGGTGATTATGAGGTGATCTTTGCAGCAGGTTCAGGAGCTGAAAATAAATCGACAGTGCGACTGGAGGTGTACGGTGAGTGAGACACCGCGGAGGGGCCCGGGTTTCACCAGTTCCTGAAACACTCCTAATTAATGGGTGAGGGCAGATCCTGTGTGTTCCCCTGTTTACCGAACCCCACTCCACCACGCCCCGGGGCGACTCGAGTAGCAGCAGAACTCTCAATAGATGCGATTAAATATTCCCGTTTCAGCCTGTTACAGCGATAAAGCACAACTGCTTCCAAGGCCAGTACAATCAACAAGGATGTCTCAATGCATTTAAACGAACTATCGCTGCTTAAAACCGACAGAGACAAACACAATCTGTGGTCGGAAGTGCCCTCGGGAAAAAAAAGCCCCTGAGGAATCGCGAGTGAATATCAGGATTATAAGTGCGAATAAGGAAACGTGGTTTTAAACTTCCCATACCGACAGTCTTGCTGGTGAACGTGCAGTCTCTGGTGGTCAGTCTTAAGAGAATACTAGACAGGTATATGGAGGAATTTAAGGTGGGGGGTTATATGGGAGGCAGGGTTTGAGGGTCGGCACAACATTGTGGGCCGAAGGGCTTGTAATGTGCTGTACTATTCTATGTTCTATGAATAAAACCGATGATCTCAGAGCCAGGGTGCTGAATCAGAAGGATATTAGGACACTGTGTGTCCTTTGTTTCACGGAATCCTGGTTAACCCCTCCCGTACCTGTCACCTCTCATGATTCTGCCTTCTTCTACTACCCATAGTGCTTTCCCCTTACATTCCTTCTTCACCTCTCCGGCCTATCCCCTCCCTGCTTCCCTTCCGCACCCCTTGATCTTTCCTCTGATTGGTTTTTCACCTGGCACCTTCCACTCCCCTCCCCCTCAAAAAATGTTTTTATTTATTTCCAGCATCTACAGATTCACTTGTGTTGCCTTCAAATCAAATCAAGATTAGTTACCATTCAAACCATACATAGAAACAGCTGAAGAGAGAGTTCCTCTGGGGCCATGGGACAAAACATTCAAATTACAAAGCAAATTCGAAGTAGCAATGTGCATTCAAAATAGCAAGGAACATAACTTAAATTAGCTTGCAAAGAAGCATACTGACTGGAATAATAAAACATATATATAGTTGAAGCCCCTGAGTGACAATGTCCGGAAATCGATGGTACCGTCTCCCGGCAGTGTGCAGACTCATGCCATCCAGCCTGTCATTCCACCACGTGGACACGGACGGGGAGTAACAATGGGAAAGACCAGGCCCGGCCAACCACAGACACCATGCTGGAGTGATTCCTTATCTCTCACCTGGTCTGCAACAACAGGCAAGCTCGAGGCTTGAGGTCTCGTCCTCGCTACAACTGTCCCTTTACACTGGGGTCCTGGGGTGGAGAGTATTGCACAGAACAGTACCGTGCAACAGATTCCTAAGACAGTTTATGGGCACCCGCGCTGTTTTCCCTTTCTATGGCTGGGATGAGTCTGTGTATCAGTCTGTGGGTCTCCTCCAGTTTTGACTCCACTTCAGCCTCACACTCCTGAACTTCAGACACCCAATGTGCAAGCGGTGATGTGTTGTTCAGGGGATCTCCTGGTCCATTTGCTCGTGTCCTTCCCAATTTGCCCATTCAAGGTTCCAGGTGTGGGCAGTCGAGGGCTCTGCAGAAACCAACTGTCACACCTCGAACCGGCCACCAGAGGGAGGCAGAGATGAGAAGGCCAAACCCCTTCCTGCCCATCTTCCTATTAGGCTCATTCTTAGTTCATTGTTAATCAGCTGTGCCTTACATTTGCCTCCAATTTTAATGCCTGGTCCTTTGTTTCTTTGTTCAGTCTGAGAATCTTTTGATTGGTTTGCTGTCCATTGCCATATTAATCTGTCTCTGCTTTCAGTGTGGGTGAATCTTTCACCCCAGATCCCAGCACTGTCTCTGTGACTGACCCCCCATTCTGATTCTTGTTTCCACACTCAGAATGTGCCACATCGTCAGATTGGAATTAACTTCCTGGTTCCACCCTGATCATGTGTGTTAATGAGTGGCTCTGTGATGGAGAGGGTGTGTACCCAGGATGTGAACGGTGCCAGTTTCACTCTGGACCAGCAGACAGTCCCAGTCGGGGTCTGGGCTGATCACTATCCCAGGGCTGCTGTACTTGGACCAGATTCAGGCTGGTCTGGATGGAACTCACTCAGGTGTTGAAGGGACATTGGGACCAGTTACCATAGTGACAATAGTTGTGAACTGGAGAGAATTGCTGGGATACAGAACTATAAATAGGATTCTGGGGATTTCTTATGGAAAAGTGCGGGACGTGGTCGGGGAAGAGGGAACAGAAACATGGGAACTTCCTCCAGCAGGAACTGACTGAACTGAATGCTGAAGGAAGGGTTAAACAGGTGGGTGGAAATGATTTGGGATTGGCTTAAACCATATTTGGGACTGTCAGAGACAGTGGGGGAATCAAGTGTCCATAAAGATCTCCTTTACTCATCTTTCATCTCTTCATCCAAACTCAGAACCAGTGTCAGGAACAAACATCACAGTTCTGAAATTCACTGGGACCTGTGAGCTCACATTGACCTGCTCTGTGACCTCTGGTGACAACACCAGCTTCAGATGGTGGAGGGGAGGGGAAGCTGTGGTGAACAACACAACCCATCACCTCTGGGGACACGGAGAGACACTGAAGGTTCATCACACCACAGAGAGCGGAGCTGTTGTGTACAGATGTGAGGCCAGGAACCCCATCAGTGTGGACACAGCTCAGATCTGGTTGGGGGATGTGTGTAAACTGGACAATTCTGGTGAGTGTCTGGGGCAGGAATTGGAGTTACAATGTTCAAAGTAAATTTATTATGGAAGTACAAATATGTCACAATATACAACCCTGAGATTCATTGTCTTGCAGCATTCTAAATAAATGCATAATAGAATAATAACCGTAATAGAGTCAGCGAGAGATTGCACCAACTGTGTGTTCAACTAGTGTGTAAAAGAGAACAAACTGTGCAAATACAAAATGAAAACTGCAATAATAATAACAATAAATAAGCAATAAATATCGAGAACCTGATATGAGTCCTTGTCAGTGAGTCCATAGGTTGTGGGAACTGTTCAGTGATGGGGCAAGTGAAGTTTAGTGAAGTTACCCCCTTTGTTTCAGGAGCCTTGGTGGCTGAGGCACAGTAACTGTTCCTGAACCTGGTGGTGTGAGTCCTCAGGCTCCTGTACCTTCTTCCTGATGGCAGCAGAAAGAAGTTTCCATGACAGTGGGTGTGGCGATCCCTGACAATGGGTGCTGCTTTCCAGCAACAGTGCCCTGTGTAGATGTGCTGTATAGTGGGAAGACTTTACCCATGATGGACTGAATCATATGCACTAAGATATCCCCATCAGTGGCATTAGTATTTCCATAGCAGGCTGCGATGCAGCCAGTCAACGTACTCTCCATTACACATCATAAAAGTTTGTTAAAGTTTTAGATGTCAAGCTGAATTTCCACAAGCTCCTGTGGAAGTAGAGGTGCTGCCATGCTTTCATCGTAAATGCACCTACGTGCTACTCCCAGGACTGGCCTCTGAAATTATAACACAAAGGACTTTAAAGTTGATGTTCTTTGCCTCCTCTGACCCTCTGACGTGAACTGGCAATTGAACCTTTGGTTTCCTCCTCCTGAAGGCAACAGTCAGCTCCATAGTCTTACTGACATTCAGTAGGAGAAGGTGGTGTTTCCCTGACCAGAATTGTCTGTAATGAGACACTGGCGTGATCCAGTATCTAACTTGTAGCTTGGCAGTGCATGATTGGACTTAGAGATTTTTACTTTGTATTTAATCCCTGCCCAGTATGAGACACTGATGTCCATGGGTATGTGATGTTTGTTAAAGTTGGGAGTGTGGGGCTGGAGAAGGTCTGGTACCGTCCCTCTAATTTGTGATCCTCTCTCTTTCACCAGCCGAGAGAAGCTGTCTCAGTGGATGTTGGCTGAGGGCCACAATCATTGCCGTCCTGCTCCTGATTCTCCTCTCAGTCACAGTCATCGTGCACATCATCAGTGAGAACTGTTTTTGTGTTTCCAGTGAGAATCTGTTGTTCTGAAGGGTGGTGTCAACAGTGAGGGGTGGATTCAGACCGGTGTTTAAAATCCCCTTTTCGGTCTCTCAGTCCCACCCACCTTGTGACTCTGATTCCCATCCACCTCAACTGTCCCAGGTCTCTCAATTTCTCCCCTCGGTTCTCTGAATCCCTCTTGTCCCAGACTCTGCACTCTTTATCTTTCACTCCTCGTTTAATCTGACCGAGTATAACAGGAAACTGGGGTGTGGGATAAAGACAGGGAGGGTGGAATGTGCAGACTGGGAACATGCAGATATGCAGTCCTAAAGAGGAAGATATAAAACCAGGGAAGGGGGAGATGTGAAGTCCAGGACGATGTGAGATACAAACCACAAGGGGGGATGTGGACACTTGAGACTTTTCACTGAGACTGGGAAAGGGAGAGACGGTTTTCTTCCGGATAAGCCAAGAGAGACCACATGACATTGCCCTCTTCAGTGAGGGGTCCTATTGTGATGAGAAAGGAGTTGAAACCTCTGACCCCTCACAGGGTGCACTGACCTCTCTCCTCTGACCCCACAGGCTCCCGCCCAGGCACCGGAGCAGAAGCCAGACTTCACAAGGCTGAATGACTCCCCGTCACCTCTTCCCTTCTCCCCATCCCCATCATCCTCTTCCTCTCCTCTCCTCCCTCCTCATTACTCTCTTCCCCTTCCTTCCCTCTCCCTACATACCTTTCCTGTCTCCTGTTCTGCCCCCCCACCACGACACACAGATGGGTGGGTAGGTTGATTGGAAGGCAGAGGGGATGAGGTACGGAGTACGGAGGGAGGAAGGCAGAGGGGATGAGGTATGGAGTACGGAGGGAGGAAGGCAGAGGGACAGTTGGGGTGGACAGTGGAGGAAGGAATGTGAAAGGACAGAGGGAAGGAGAGGAGGCAGGAGAGTTGAGAGGAGGGAAAGGTATGGAGTGTGGATGGGGAGAGGTGTGAGGATACTAGGAATGATCGAAGGGGCGAGAGAAGGAGAGCATGAAAGTCAGGGAGGGAGGGGAGGGAGAGAAGAATATACTGGGAGGGGTAGCAGGGAGGGTGGGCAGAGTGAGGGAAGACAGGAGGCAGGGAAAGGAGTGGGTTTGTCTGGGAAGCACAGGGGATATGAGGTGATAAGATGCAGGGACCTGGAGCAGAGCAGGTGAGACACAGTGAGAGGATGACAGGGATCAGGGGCAGGTGGGAGACAGAGTGGGGCAGTTGGGCCAATGGGTGGATTTGGAGATGGTAGGAAAGAGAGGAAGGGCAAGTAAAGGAGTGGGATTTGAGGGTGGTGAGATAAAGGGACTGTGAAGTGAAACCAGTAGGGGAAGAACAATGCAGGATTAGGACCGGGGGGAGCCTGTGCCTGCCCATTTATTTTGGGAAAAGAACCATTCTTAGAAACAACAGGAACTGCAAACCCTTTCCCAAAGGATGGCACAACATCCCAGCAGCTGCCAAGCAACACTGATCGATCTGTGGAGAGACAGGAATCTGCCGATGCTGGAATCTGCAGCGACAGACAATCTGCTGGAGGAACTCGACGGGTCAGGCAGCATCTGTGGAGGGAAACAGACCGTCAACATTTCGAGTCACGACCCTTCACCGGACTGATAGAGGGAGAATGTTCAGTATAAAGAGAGAGTGGGAGGAGGAGGTGGTATGTGGATGCAGATTATTGGATGATAGGCAGAAGGAGGAGAGGAGAAGTGAAATGGTGAAAAGGCTGGGAGATGAGAGGTGGGGAGAGCAGATGAGAAGAGAGTGGGTGGGGACCTAGTGGGAGAAGTGTGTGGGTGATGGGCAGATGGAGAAAGAGAAAGAGGGAAGTAAATGGATTGATAGGTGGCAGCGAGTGTATGCTGGGTGTGGGAGGAACTGGGAAGATTAGGTGGGAGAAAGAAAAGGAACAGAGGGGGAGCAGTTTATCTGAGATTGGAGAATTCAATCATGTACATGACATTGGTGTAAAGGGGGTTTCTGCTTTTTTCTTTGTTACTGTGTATGTAATCAAAATGGCTTCTTTGTTTTGTTAAAAGTAGGACTGCTTGTTTGTTGCGAGAGAGTGCTGGAAGCTTGTTTGGGTTAAAATTTACTGATAACGAGAATTGTATTCCTTTGTAAACCAATTGGGATTAATGTTGTTCTTTCTTCTGAGTCTGTAAGCTATTGTTGGCGGGCTTTTGGGGAGATTGGCGCGACGGGCTGAGAGAGAGAGGACACGATGCTGTAAACTGGGCGAGGAACGGACCCCAAGGGGGGGGGGGGGTCCGAGGCCAGGAGGTACCCCGAGGAGAGGAGATGAAGCTAGATGTGCTTGGTTGACCACTTCGGATGGTCCTAAGCTGCAAGTCGAGGAGTTCGGAGGGGATCGAATGGTGGCCAGAAGACTTCAGTAATTGAGCTCCAACGGTTGTGCACGAAGTGGTTTGGACTTTGATAAGTTTGGCGCCTTTTCTTTATTTTTTTCCATATATATTGTATCATTATTAATCACTTAGTTATAGTAACCTTTATAAATTGTACTCATTTAATCGCATATGGTGTACTGTCTGTTATTTGGCATGGTGGGGACATCACACAGCATCCACACCAGCTGATTACCCAGTTTGGCGGGGCCGAAGGCTGCTCCCCCTAGACGAGAACGAGCTGAGCGAGCCTGAGGCGACCCGGGGGGTTACATTGGGTTGTAAACTAGCCAGGCAGAATACAAGGTCTTGTTTCGCCAGTTGTGTTTGGCCTCATCCTGGCAGAGGAAGAGGCGAAGGACATCCATGTCATTATGGGAACAGAGACAGGAATTGAAATTGCTCAAATCTGTGAGCTCCAGATAGCACTGGTGGTTGGATTGCAAGCGCTCAGCCTCTGCTGGGTCTCACCAACGCAGAGGAGCTGACTGCTTCAGACAAGGTCAGAGGAGGGGCATGTGAATGTCTGCCTCATCGGGAAGGTGAT
Organism: Hemitrygon akajei; assembly: GCF_048418815.1. Classification (NCBI taxonomy): domain Eukaryota; kingdom Metazoa; phylum Chordata; class Chondrichthyes; order Myliobatiformes; family Dasyatidae; genus Hemitrygon; species Hemitrygon akajei. The sequence goes on along the minus strand of NC_133150.1, from coordinate 51,562,212 downwards.
GAGGGAGGGAGGAGTGTAGGGACTATTGTTACACATCCTACAATCATAGAACAAAGTGTCTGGGGAGGGGAGAGATGAGTGAGGTGGAGAATCATGGAGGGAGTGATTGATATGGAAATCAGCAAGATGTCAGGGAATTGGGGAAGTGAGGTTAGTGTAGGATTCACATTGCAGTTGGCACAAGTGGTAAGCGACATGCTGCATACCTGGGCTGGTTGGATGTAAGAACTCCCTCCCACTTCTGCCTTGGTCGAGAGAAAGTGAGTTGAGATGTACAAGAGAGGAGATGTGGGTGAGGGTGCCTCTGACAGAGTGTTGGTGGGGGGGGGGGGGGGCGGAGCAATTCTTCACGAAGAAGGATCACAGACATCCTGCAGTGTAAGGCCTCATCTCAACTACAGTTGAAATCCAGAAACTGCGACGAAGCAATGGAGTCCGAACAAGGGACATGGTGGGAGGATGTGGGGTCTAGGTAGTTGTCTGAGTCAGTAAGTTTGAAGGAAATGTCTCCAGAGATGGAGGCAGTGATCAAGAAAGGGGAGAATGGTGTCGGAAATAGAACAGGGGAATTTGAAGGGTGGGGGGGGGGGTGGAAGTTAGTCTAGACATTAATGAAATTGCGTTCCAGATGGGTGCAGGAATTGTCACCCGTGCAGTCATCAATGGAAGAGTTTGGGAGCGATATCTGGGTAGGTTTGGAAATTCATATAGCCAAAGAAAAGGCAACCACAGTTGGGGCCAATTCCAGTGTCCGTGGCTGCGCACTTGATCTCCAGGAAGTGGAAGGAAACGACGCTGTTGACCGTGAGCACTGGTAGTGCCCAGTGGAGGAGGGTGTTAGTCGAGGAGAACCATTTGGACCTGTGTTTTAGAAAGAACTGGAAAGGCCTTACGCCTTCCTGATGGGGATGTCAGTCCAGGGTGAAGGTGAGGCAGCGGAGGGCAGGGATGGTGGGTGTGGTAAACCATGTATACCTGTCTGGACACACCCCTCTGCTGACTGCTCCTGTGACTCCTCCCACAGACCCCTGTATAAAGGCGATTGGGGCTCTGCTCCTCCCTCAATCTTCGAGCTGTCGTGCTCCCTTTTGCTGTTAATAAAAGCCTATCGTTCACTTCCAGTCTCCTAGAGTTAGTGATGGTGCATCAGCGAGGAACTGCGAGGTATGCTGAATGCGGTGGGTCTGTGCTGGTCTTCACGTTTTCTCTGTAAATACCACACCTCTCTAAATCGGAATAAAGCAAACTATCAGAGGCATGAGCTGTGAGCCGTCTCTGGTAAAGTGGGAAACGACTTTCAAAACAACTTTTAAATATACAATCAGATGTTAAATTTAGCATCATGATGTTGATTTTCGTAGACTTCAGATGCAATACATTGGATAATGGTGTTTGACAAATGTCGAATCTGATAATAGTCAAATATTTAAATACCCCATGTAGTTTCTGTAGCAGTTACACTTCATTCTGCATTCTGTCGCGCAAGAGATTCTGCAGATGTTGGAAATATTCAGCAAAATCGCAGACCGGCCTCTCACCGCACGACCGGGATACTCAGATTCCGAGGTTGAAAGCACCTCTCTCCTTGGTCCGTGCCTCGCCGCATGGCCGGAGGAGTTTGAAGGCTCCTGGTGCTCTCGCTGCTTCCCGCTTGAGTCGGCTACGTACCCACACTGCCACCGTGCAGGCCAACATGGAGGCGAGATGGCTGCGATGTTCCTGGGCCGACTGAGGGTCTTTTCCTCAGCCTCGTGTCAGTCCTCGTTGTCGTAGGGCAGAGAAACGGGCAGCTGCTGGAATCTGCCGGAGGAGCTCAGTGCCTGCGCTTGCCGCTCCGCTGTCAAGTCCCTTCGAGGAATGGCTGCTTTAGAGAGGTTTTGCTGCTCTCTCTGTTGGGAGGGTTTGTGACACCTTCCGTCACTGTTCCCCTTCTGTCATTTCTGACTGTACATTATATTGGTTTTCTTCACTTTCCTGTCTTTTCTTTCTTGTGGACGAATGGTGGGTGGGTGATCTGTTAATTTTTGTATGAGAGAGAGGCTGGGGGTTTGGTACTACTGTGGCTGTTTGTTTCTGCGAGTGAGGGGTCCGGGGACTGTTATTCTGGCTGTTTCTGATAGTGTGGGGTCCGGGGATTGTTACTGTGGCTGTTTTAGTGAGTGAGGGGTCCGGGGACTGTTACTGTGGCTGTTTTAGTGAGTGAGGGGTCCGGGGACTGTTACTGTGGCTGTTTTAGTGAGTGAGGGGTCCGGGGACTGTTACTGTGGCTGTTTTAGTGAGTGAGGGGTCCGGGGATTGTTACTGTGGCTGTTTTAGTGAGTGAGGGGTCTGGGGACTGTTACTGTGGCTGTTTTAGTGAGTGAGGGGTCCGGGGACTGTTACTGTGGCTGTTTTGGTGAGTGAGGGGTCCGGGGATTGTTATTGTGGCTGTTTTAGTGAGTGAGGGGTCCGGGAACTGTTACTGTGGCTGTTTTAGTGAGTTAGGGGTCCAGGGACTGTTACTGTGGCTGTTTTAGTGAGTGAGGGGTCCGGGGACTGTTACTGTGGCTGTTTTAGTGAGTGAGGGGTCCGGGGACTGTTACTGTGGCTGTTTTAGTGAGTGAGGGGTCCGGGGACTGTTACTGTGGCTGTTTTAGTGAGCAAGGGGTCCGGGGAATGTCACTGTGGCTGTTTTAGCGAGCGAGGGGTCCGGGGACTGTTACTGTGGCTGTTTTAGTGAGTGAGGGGTCCGGGGACTGTTACTGTGGCTGTTTTAGTGAGTGAGGGGTCCGGGGACTGTTACTGTGGCTGTTTTAGTGAGTGAGGGGTCCGGGGACTGTTACTGTGGCTGTTTTAGTGAGTGAGGGGTCCGGGGACTGTTACTGTGGCTGTTTTAGCAAGCGAGGGGTCCGGGAACTGTTACTGTGGCTGTTTTAGTGAGTGAGGTGTCCGGGGAATGTCACTGTGGCTGTTTTAGCGAGCGAGGGGTCCGGGGACTGTTACTGTGGCTGTTTTAGCAAGCGAGGGGTCCGGGAACTGTTACTGTGGCTGTTTTAGTGAGCAAGGGGTCCGGGGACTGTTACTGTGGCTGTTTTAGTGAGTGAGGGGTCCGGGGACTGTTACTGTGGCTGTTTTAGTGAGAGAGGGGTCCGGGGACTGTTACTGTGGCTGTTTTAGTGAGTGAGGGGTCCGGGGACTGTTACTGTGGCTGTTTTAGTGAGTGAGGGGTCCGGGGACTGTTACTGTGGCTGTTTTGGTGAGTGAGGGGTCCGGGGACTGTTACTGTGGCTGTTTTAGTGAGTGAGGGGTCCGGGGACTGTTACTGTGGCTGTTTTAGTGAGTGAGGGGTCCGGGGACTGTTACTGTGGCTGTTTTGGTGAGTGAGGGGTCCGGGGACTGTTACTGTGGCTGTTTTAGTGAGTGAGGGGTCCGGGGACTGTTACTGTGGCTGTTTTAGTGAGTGAGGGGTCCGGGGACTGTTACTGTGGCTGTTTTAGTGAGTGAGGGGTCCGGGGACTGTTACTGTGGCTGTTTTGGTGAGTGAGGGGTCCGGGGACTGTTACTGTGGCTGTTTTAGTGAGTGAGGGGTCCGGGGACTGTTACTGTGGCTGTTTTAGTGAGTGAGGGGTCTGGGGACTGTTACTGTGGCTGTTTTAGTGAGTGAGGGGTCCAGGGACTGTTACTGTGGCTGTTTTAGTGAGTGAGGGGTCCGGGGATTGTTACTGTGGCTGTTTTAGTGAGTGAGGGGTCCGGGGATTGTTACTGTGGCTGTTTTAGTGAGTGAGGGGTCTGGGGACTGTTACTGTGGCTGCTTTAGCAAGCGAGGGGTCCGGGGACTGTTACTGTGGCTGTTTTGGTGAGTGAGGGGTCCGGGGACTGTTACTGTGGCTGTTTTTTGCTGTGGCGGAGGGGGGATTTGGGGGTCAGCGAGTTTTGTTTTTTTTAGAACATAAGAACATCAGAAATTGGAGCAGGAGTGGGCCATCCGGCCCATCGAGCCTGCCCTGCCATTCAATAAGATCATGGTTGATCTGTCAGTAAACTCAGCTCCAGCTACCTGCTTTTTCCCCATAACCCTTAATTCCACTACTGTGTAAAAACTTATCTAACTGCATCTTAAATATATTTAAAGAATAATTCTTCCCTGGGCAGAGAGTTCCACAGATTCACCACTCTTTGGGAAACAGTTTCTCCTCATCTCCTTTCTAGATCTTCTCTCCTGAATCTTGAGGCAATGTTCCCTAATTCTAGTCTCACCTATCAATGGAAACAACTTTCCTATTTTTATCTAATCTATCACTTCCAAAATTTTGCCTGTTTCTATAAGATCCTCTCTCATTCTTCTGAACTCCAGAGAGTATAGTCCCAAGCGACTCAATCTCACCTCATAGGTTAACCCCTTCATCTCTGGAATCAAACTGGTGAACCTCCTCTGCACCACCTCCAAAGCCAGTATATTCTTCCTCAAGTAAGGAGACCAGAACTGCACACAGTACTCCAGGTGCAGCCTCACCAGTACCCTGTATAGTTGCAGCATGACCTCCCTGCTCTTGAACTCAATCCCTCTAACAATGAAGGTCAACATTCCATTTGCCTTCTTAATAACCTATTGTACCTTCAAGCCAATTTTTTGCAATTCATGAACAAGCACTCCCAAGTCTCTCTGCACAACAGCATGCTGCAATCTTTCACCATTTAAATAATAGTCTGCTCTTCTATTATTCCTTCCAAAGTGGATGATCTTGCATTTACCAATGTTGTATTCCATCTGCCAGACACTAGCTCACTCACTTAACCTATCTGTATCCCTCTGCAGACTCTCCACATCCTCTGTACAATTTGCTTTTCCACTCAGTTTAGTCTCATCAATGAACTTTGTATGCTAAACTCAGTCCCCTCTTCCAAATCATCAATGTAAATGGTAAACAGTTGTGGGGCCAGCACCGACTCCTGCGGCACCCCACTCACCACTGACTGCCAACCGGAGAAACACCCACTTATACCAACTCTCTGCCTTCTATTGGTTGACCAATCCACTATCCATGCCAATACACTTCCTCCAACTCCATAGATCCATATCTTATTTATAAGTCTCTTGTGCAGCACCTTATCGAACACCTTCTGGAAATCCAAGTATATGACATCCACCTGTTCCTGTATATCCACTGCACTCATTATGCCCTCGAAGAACACCAGTAAGTTTATCAAACTGGACCATTAGGCTTTACAATTCTACCGCCAGGACTTAAGAACTTTTTAAAAGCTATTATTAATGCTTTTTGAGATAGTGATTTAGATGCATATCATATTTTTTTTACTGAGTTAAGTATTGTATGTAATTAGTTTTGCTACAACAAGTGTATGGGACATTGGAAAAAAGTTGAATTTCCCCATGGGGATGAATAAAGTATCTATCTATCTATCTATCTAACCACTCCTTCCTAAATGTTTTGCTATTTCTTCCTTAATGCCAGCTTCAAGCATTTTCCCGACTACAGATGTTAAGCTAACTGGCATATAGTTGCCCGTCTTTTGCCTACATCCCTTTTTTTAAAAAGTGGCGTGACATTTATTGTCTTCCAATCCACTGGGACCTGCCCAGGGTCTAGAAAGTTTTGATAAATGATTACCGACGTGTCTACTATAACCTCTGCCAATTCCCTCAGCACCCTGGGATGCATCCCATCAGGACCAGGGGACTTATCTACCTTCAGGCCCTCTAGTTTTCTCATCACTATCTCTTTAGTGACAGTGATTTTATCGAGGTCCTCACCTCCCATTTCATCCATAACATCCTTCTTTGGTATATTAGACGTGTCCTCCACCGTGAAGGCTGACACAAAATAGTCATTCAATGCCTCAGCCATTTCCTTATCACCCAATATCAATTTCCTCTTCTGGTCTTCCAAGGGACCTACATTGACTTCAGCCACCCTCTTCCGCTTTAAGTATTTAAAGTACTTAAACTTTTGCTATCCGTTTTTAGAGCTTGTGCTAATTTACTTTCATACTCTATCTTCCCTTTCTTTATTTCTTGCTTAGTTGTTCTTTGTTGATTTTTAAAGTTTCCCAATCCTCCAGTCTCCCACTACTCTTTGCGACTCTGTACACATGAGCTTTTAATTTGATACCATCTTTTATTTCCTTATTACCCAATATCAATTTCCCCTCATCTTCCAAGGGACCTACGTTGACTTTAGCCACCCTCTTCCACTTTATATATTTATAAAAACTTTGACAATAAACTGAACCTTTGATCCATCTACTTAAGTCTCTTCAGTAGATTGATGAAAGACAGTGACAGGGAACGTTGGGGTCTCTCCTGCGGACTCAAGCGTTCACCCAACCTGCGTTTGGTGACTCCAGCACAGAGGAGACCTCAGCGGGATCACAGAGTGTATGGACTGGATTGGAGAACGTTCGACTGAATCGCTGCTTCATTTGGAAGGAAAGTTCAGGTCCCTGGATTGGGGTCAGCTCAGAGTCAGAGCGCTGACCACAGAAACAGGCCCTACGGCCGATCCAGTCCGTGACAACTTCTCTCAAATGTCGCAATTGAACGCGCAGCCACCACCTCCGCTGGCAGCCTGTTGCAAACTCACTCGACCCTCTGAATGGAGAAGTGCCCCATCACGTTGCCCTTTAATAAGATCATAGGATTATAGGAGCAGAATTAGGCCATTAAGTCTATCAAGTCTGCTGTGCCTTTCCATAATGACTGATGTATTCCCCCCCAAAACACAATTCCCCTTCCTTCCCGTACCTTTGATAGAGAGGGAGGTAGAAGTGGGGGAAGGGAGAAGTTAGGGCAATAATCAGAGACAATCTCACAGCTGCACTCAGAGGGGACATAGTTGTGTCTATATAGGTAGAAAATTGAATCAATATTGGTAGAAAAGTTGAGGAGGGTACTATCATGCTAATGGGATTGTACTACATACCCCCCCCCCTTCCCATAGCCACCAGGTGAGTGAAGAACAGGCCTGCACACACGATAAGGAGAGGTGTAAAAACAATAGGGTTGTTGTCATGGTGGATGCAACTTCCCTACTATAAACTGGGACTTTGAATAAGAGGTTTACATGGGACAGAATTTATTCAGCTCATCCAGGAGGATTTCTTAAATCAATGTGTAGATAGTCCAACAAGCACAAAGTCTTTACTGGATCTAGTGTTGGGTAATGAACCCGGCCAAGTGACTGAGCTTTCAGTTTGGGACAGTAACTGTAATGATATGCTAGGACATTTCAAGGTAAAGGAGGAGATAATGTTGGGTCCCTGAAAGAGCATATTCCGGTGGATAAATCCCCATGACTTGATGAGACAGACCCAGGATATTGAGAGAGGCAAATAAGAGATGGCCAGGGTCTTGACCAATATCTTTGTGTCCTCACTCACAAGTGATGAGGCCCCAAAGGACTGGCAAGTAGCTCATGTTGTTCCAGTTTATGAGAAGGGAAGCAGGAATAATCCTGGAACCTTCAGACTGGTGAGTCCCACGTCAGTGGTCGGGAAGTTACTGGGAGAATTCTTAGGGATAGGACTTATCAGTATTTGGAAAACCAAGGCCTAATTAGGGAGAGCCAGCATGGGTCTGCATGGGACAATTCATGCCTTATTATCTTGCCTGAGTTTTTTGATGAAGGTAGAGCTGTGGATGTTGTTTGCCTGGATTTTAGTAAGGCATCTGACAAGGAAGCTCATCCAGAGATTAAGATGCATGGCGTACATGGTGACTTGGTGATTTGGATTCAGAACTGCCTTGCCCATAGACGACAAAGGGTGGGGGTCTGTGATTAGGGATCTGTACTGGGACCTCTACTGTTCATAAATGATGTGGATGAAAATGTTGATGGGTGGGTTAGTAAACTTGCAGAAGCTATGAAGATTGGTGGTGTTGTGAGACGTGTCGAAGACTGACGAAGAATTCAGTAGGATATAGGTTTGTTGCAGATACGGTCAGAGAAATGATAAATGGAGTTTAAACTGGCCAAATGTGAAGTCTTGCAACTTAATAGGTCAAATGTAACGAGACAGTATAATCTTAAGGGCAAGACCCATAAAAGCGATGGCAAGCAGAGGGACCTTGGGGTCCAAGTTCATAACTCCCTAAAAGTGGCTACACAATTTGGTAAGAAGGCATATGGCATGCTTGTTTTTATTAGTTGAGGCATTGTTCAAAAGTCAGCAAGTTATGTTGCAGCTTTATAAAACTCTAATTAGGGTGCGTCAGTTCTGGTTTTCCCACTGTAGGGAGGATGTTGAGGCTTTGGAGAGGGTGCAGAAGAAGTTCACCAGGATGTTGACTGGATTAGAGGGCATGTGCAATAATGAGAGGTTGGAAAGACTTTGCTTGTTTTCTCTGGAGTGGCAGAGGGAGGGGAGATCTTATGGAGGTTTATAAGATTATGAGAGGCATTGACAGAGTAAACACACATTATCTTTTTTCCCCAGTGTCTTTTATAAGCTAGACAACAGTGACTCAGCTCAGAAGCAGAGAAAGTGAGGAACTGAGGTAAGTGTTAGTGTAGTGGAGGAAGAGGTATAGCTCGATGTGGAGGTTGATGATAATGAATGAAGTAACCCTGTTACGAACCCGCCGGTTTCATTAATTGCGGACTGTCGCTTTAAGAGTGCCTGAGTGAGGCGGGACTATGACGTCAGTCACAGGCTTCTGCGGTCTGTGCAGACTAAAAGAGAGAACGAGAGAGAATGAGAACAACTACTCTCTCAGTCTTCGCAAGACTTGGACCTACGAACTGTCGGAGCAAGTTTGCTCCAGTATGGGTGTCTGGCACATCGTGTAATCCATAGAAGTGGATTTTGGTATATCTGTGGGACTGCTTGTGTAGCCCCTGCGTGGGTGTGTTGTGTGGTAAAACAGTATTCCTGTGACAGGTCACTTTCCGTGATAATTCGTATGTGGATTTGGAACAATACGTTGGACAAGATCTACGGCAATTGTTATCTTGTTTCCAGCGTGGAACCTGTGGAATATTTTGTAATTACCTTTTTCTACATTACAACCTGGGTTACAAATATCTCTTTCCCATAATTTATTTTGTGGATTACTGAACTTTCCTACTTTACCATCTCGCGACTCTAAGCCTTGCTCCCCCACTCAAACTCAATATAGTATGGGAGTTATATTTACACATATATACACATAACACTGTTAACTTCTGTTTATCTTGGTTTAAGTTTCTATATTATAAGTAGTCACTAATAAAGATAGTGGTTTTAACTTCAAAATCAGACACCATGTGTAATCTATGGCTGCTGGTTCATTTCTAAAATGTTACAGTTCGTAAAAACCCTCAAACAAAATCCAGCCAAGCAGCTCAAACTTTGAACAGTCGAGACGCCAAGTAGAGTTTCTTTTCCCAGAGAACTCTAGATAAAACTCTTGGTTCGGCCGCATTCACACAAACCAATCTTCCATCCTTGGACTCACTTTACACTGCACGCTGTCGGAGCAGTTCTGCCAGGATAATCAAGGACACGACCCACCCAGCCAACACACTTTTTCTCCCTCTTTCCTCCGGGAGAAGGTACAGGAGCTTGAAGATTCGTACGGCCAGATTTGGGAACAGCTTCTTTCCAACTGTGATAAGGCTGCTGAACAGATCCTGACCTGGATCTGGGCCGTACCTTCCCGATATCGGGACCTAACTTGCACTACCTTACTTTCCCTTTTCTTTTTCTAATTATGATTTATAAATTAATTTTTTAATTATATTTACTTGGATTTGTACTTCAGGGAGCGCAAAGCACAGAATCAAATATCGCTGTGATGATTGTACGCTCTGGTATCAATTGTTTGGTGACAATATTGTATTGTATCCAGTGTATTGCGTGTAGATCTGGTCGTCCCATTATAGGGAGGATGTTGAGGCTTTGGAGAGGGTACAGAAGAGGTTTACCAGGATTCTGCACGGTTCAGAGGGCTTGTTGTATGGTGAGAGTCTGGATAAACTAGGGTTATTTTCTCTGGCGTGGCGGTGGCTGAGGAAAGATCTGATAGAGGTTTACAAGATTATAAGAGGCACAGATAGAGTGCACAGAGAGTGTCTGTTTCCCAGGGTTGTAATCTCTAATACTGGAGGGCATGTGAGAGGGGCAGGTTCAAGAGGGATATGAAGGGTAGGGTTTTTACTCAGTTGTAGATGTCTGGAATGCGCTGGTAGAGGCAAATACATTAGAGGCTTTTGGATAGGCACATAAATATGAGGAAGATGGAGGGATAGGGACGTGGTGGAGGTAGGAGGAATTAGTGTTTGGGTGTTTTTGATTTGCTTTTTAGCTGGTTTGACACTACATTTTGGGAACAATGGTTTGTTCCTGTGCTGTACTATTCTATGTTCTGAGGAACCGGGGAGGTTCAACCCTTTCTGTCGGGCTGTTAGACTTGGGGCAGAGGCCACGCTGTGACTGAGAAGACTGGTGTCCCATTTATGGAAGTTTATTCACTGAGGGACAATTTCAAACCTATTGTCGACATGGAGCAGAGAGCAAGTTTGTAAATCTGACAGGAGCAAAGGATGTTGGAATTGGCGAGGGTAGACCATGGGAGGGGTATTGAGGAGGGAGGGGCATGGGGCAGGTGGCAGAGAAGGAGTGCACTTGAGAAGGGACTCAAATCTGCTCACAATTCTTCAAACATAGTCTGACGAAAGCATTATAAAGCCTTAGCATTACATCCTTGCTTTTATATTCTAGTCCTTTGAAATGAATTCTATCATTGCATATGCTTTCCTTGCCACTGACTCAAACTGCAGTTTAACCTTTAGGGAATCCTGCACTGGGACTCCCAAGTCTCTTTGTACCTCTGTTTCTAAATTTGCTCCTGTTTCAGAAAGTGCTCCTCACCTTTATTCCTTCTACCAAAGTGCATGACCATACACTTCCCTGAGCTGTATTCCATGCTGACTTCAGCTGATTTTATCATGAGCCTCCCTTACTAATTCTTACTAAACCTCATCCTTACGAATGAATCATAACATCTTACCAAACACTGAAGTCAGGCTAATTGGTGTATAACTTCCTATCCTCTGTCCCCCTTAAAGAGTATTGTGACATTTGCAATTTTCCAGTCCTCTGAAACCTTTCCAGAATCTAGTGATTCTTGAAAGATCATTACTAATGCCTCCAAAATCTCTTTACTTTTGGATCCAGGGATGGAGGGCATCTGGTCCAGTGACTTATCTGCCTTCGGATTTCCAAGCACGTGCTTCTGATAGTGACTGTACTCATTTCTGTCACTCGTCTCTCGAATTTCTGATAGTGACTATACTCATTTCTGTCACTCGTCTCTCGGATTTCTGATTGTGACTATACTCATTTCTGTCACTCGTCTCGGATTTCTGATTGTGACTATACTCATTTCTGTCACTCATCTCTCGGATTTCTGGCATGTTGTAGGTGTCTTCCACACAAAATATTTATTGGTGGTCTACCATTTCTTTTTCCCCATTGCTGCCTCTCCAGTATCATTTACAATGTTCCAATGTACACAGTGCTCCAGTCCCTACACCTCTTCCTATCTTTGTAAACTCCCCCAGCCCTGCACCCTTCCCTGGTTTCACCACCCCTCCTGCTCTTACACCCATCCTTATCTTCGCAAACCCCTCCAGCCCATACATCCTATCCTACCTATCTCTAGCTTCCTCAGCCCCCTTGCCCTCCCTGTCAGACCCACTGGAGTTTCTTGGTGGTTTGAGTGGGGTCTGTGGAGGCAGAGAGCTCTGAGTTGAGACAGAGAGGGTGGGGGGGGGGAATAGACAGTTGGTGTGAGGAGGTGAGTGGGAAACAGATGAAGAAGAAGCTGGTGGGGCAACAAAAGGATCAAATTGAGTCTCTGGAGTGGAGGGAGAATGGAAAGGGGGGTGGGAAAGGGAATCTGGGATGTGAAAGTGGGGGTGGGTGGTTTTCCCTATGGGTTTTAACAGTTGGGATATTACGTTGCAGCATTAAAAACTGTTTTAACCACACTTAGGTTATGTGTACATTTCCAGTCACGACACTAGAAGTTGTGACTCTGCTGGTAAGATTCACCAGCATGCTGCCTGGATTGTAGAATTGCAGTTCTGGGAAGTGATTAATAAGCTGGGTGTATTTTCCCTGGAGCGAAATAGAATGTGGGGTGACCAGGTAGAAGTGTATAAGATCATGAGAGGCAGAGATACAGCTATAGAACAGTACGGCAAGAATGCAGGCCACTTTGGCCCAACCTGAAAATGCTAACCATGGTAGTCTTGTAGCTCGTCCCAATTTCCTGTCTTTGGGCCACACTTCTCTAAGCCCTGGTCCTTCACAAAGCTTTTCAAGATCTTATTAAAATCATACCATTGCATCTGTTTCAACCACATCCTCTGGCATCTGCATTACAGTTATTGTAACACTATTACGGCGCCAACAATCCTGAATCAGGGTTCAATTCCTACTGCTGTCCCAAAGGAGTTTGCACATTCTCCCCGTGACCACGCAGATTTCCTCTGAGTGCTCCAGTTTTCTCCCACATTCCAAAGATGTAGGGTTAGAGTTAGTGAGTTATGGACATACTCTGTTGGTGTTTCAAGTGCTGTGATACTTGTGGGCCAAAAGCCAGCATAATCCTCACTGATTTCATTTGATGCAGAGTACACATTTGTCTGAGTGTTTTGATATTTTGACATAAATGTTAGAAGTAAAGCTAATCTCTCTCTCTCCCTTAATCACCTCATTCCACATACACAACCATCTGTGTGAAAACTTTGCCCTGCAAGTTGCTTTTAAATCCTTACACTGCACCAAATCTGTACCCCTTAGTTTTGGGCTCCCATTTCTGAAAAAGACTGTTATCAGCCACCTTATCTTTGCCTCTGATAATTCTGAATGCTTCTGTATGTCGCCCCTGATTTTCCTACATTCCAAGGAGCAGTGAGCTGACCAGGCCAACCTCTCCCCGTATCTCAGAAACTCTGCTTCAGGCAGCACCCTCCTTAATTATTCTTTGTCCTGTTTCTTTTTCACAGACGTGTCATACATGTGAGTAGGTGAGCCTCACATCAGCGATTGGGAAATTACTGGAGAACGTTGTTGAAGATGGGATGTAGTTGTATTTTGTAGTGACTGACGAGGTTGTATGTCATCGATACAGAATGCTGTAAAGCTTTCAACCACGTAAGTGATTGTGAGCCTGACAACAGGCCCCCGAGGGAGAGGGTGTAGTGCGTCTGACAGCCAAGGGGACGGTATGCCTGTTGCCTGGCCCCAGAGGGGTACTCCTTCAGAAAGGTGCACTTCCTGCCTCCAAGGGAAATCACTGTGCACTCCCCTCATTAATCTCCAACCCCTCCTCTCCCAGGCTCTCACCTTCCCTCTGTCATCTGCTGGGCAGGAATTGGTCTTGGCAGAAGCGAGCTGTGTACCAATTGGACAAAGTGATATCTGAAGTTAGGTGGACTTCAGGATTGGACAGAAAGAGTCTCTGTGATTCTCCTCGCTCTCTGATCTCATGATGGATCAGACCTAGAGGTCTGATCTGTACCTCAGCTTACCAACTGTCTGCAGGGCTAGGAGCTCTGCTAAGTCACAGAGAGAGAGATGTCCCAGTTAATCCCCTTTGTGAGGACATGGGGAGGGAAAGCAGGAGGGGGCACATGAACATTTTCCCTTAAAACATGAGCTAGCTCTGCCTCTTGCAACCTTCCAGCCTCTCCTACAACCCTTACCGAGAAATAAATCTCGTGCAGTTGAATTTGTGGTTAAGGAAGTGGTGTTGGAGGGAGGGCTTCAGGTACTTGGACAGCTGAGTCCCTTGCAGGCCAGGTTCAGAGGTTCAATTTAATATGACAATGTCTACAGTATACAACCTGAAATCCTGATTCTCTACAGACAACCACAAAACAGAAGAAAAACCCAAAGAATGAATGACAGGATTACACTAGAAACCAAAAGCCCTCCTACCCCTCCCACACACAAACAGCAGCAAGCACTAACCCTCCCCCACCTGCCTCAGCAAAACCGTCAGCCACCAAGCAATCCATAGTAAAGCCCCCAAAGAGACCATGATTTAGAGACTATCAAAAAACCACTGTCCGTCCCAACATTCAACATCCCAAAGGCTTTCTCTCTCTCTCTCTCTCTCTCGAGGGAGAGCGAGGTATCACTCCTGCCTCAGTGAGAGGGGAGGCCACTGGCTCGCTGTTTCAATGTTACAGTCTGCAGCGTTGCTTATTTCAACAGCAGGCTGCACTGCTGTCGCGATGTTCTGATCTTCCATGTTGCTTCATTCGATAACACCGGCGAGGAGCTGGGTCATCCACAGGGCCGCAGGGCTTCACCCCGAAGGCGCACGCCTTCCAGACCGCTCCTGGAGCTACCGAAAATGCTCAGTCGCCAGGCGAGCTCTGAGAGCAGGAAGCCACTGCCGTGAAGAACTGCAGTTTAAGTGTAGCTGTGGATCACGGACTCTGGTGGGATCTGTACCAGGGTAGCTGGCTGTACCTAAACCAAAGGAGAACCAACATTGTCGCAGGGGGGTTCGCTGGTGCTGCTGCTGCTCGGGAGAGGTTAAACTGGAGTGTGAGGGTGTTGGGCAGGTGTTGGAAAACAAACAGTAGATCATTAGAAAGACGGACTGATGGTACGGTAGAGCTTAGGTCAGGAACATGGTGGGTCAGTTGGGCAGAAGTAAGTTGGTTTCAGTCCAGGGGTATTTAAGGTAAAGCAAATGAAGTTTAATCTGTATGCTGCTGTGACCTGGTTGTGAGGGGGATAGGACCGACAGCTCAGTGTTGCAGATGTCGATGGTTCTGATATGATGGAGAAAGAGGTAAAAAGGTAAAGCAGTTGCATTACTCACCCAGGAGGATGTCACAGTTGCATTGGAGGGCTCATCCATTGAGTCAATATTGGTAGAGATCAAAACAGAAAAGGTGTAATCACTCTGATGGGATTAGAGTAGTGCTTCCTGATCTTTTTTAGCCCAACTTCCCTACAACACTTTCAAACTTGCCAATGCCCCTGTTAGGCATAATATACTTCCCAGCAACCCCATAGTGTAAAAATATATCTACCATAAGCTAACATGAAAGAAAAATGATTCACTTTAAATTTTTATTTGTCTTTAAGCCTAGCTTACAAAATACCTTTGCACTGTATGGTTTTTTGCAAGTGCTGAAGTATCTGGTTCAAGTTGTGTCAGCTAAAGCCTTAAATCCCCACACTCAACAATGTCCAAGCCGTTTCTGTTTTTTGTGAGTATGTGGTTCACTGCACAAAAGCCTCTTCAACAAGATAAGAGGATGGAAATGCAATGAACAGCAGTTTGACTCTTCTCCAAAGACCAGGAAATTTTGGATGACTGTGCAGCCACATAACACAAAAGCCAACATTTTTGAAAAACATTTTTGCTTCTTCATCATTCTGAATTTCGATAATTTCTTCTTGCAAGTTCCTGTTCTGTTCTTCCACTTTACAAAGCAATGGGTTAATTACCCTATCTAGAATTTCTAGATCGTTCAAATCTCATACAGGAGCAAGATATGCCAACTAGTGGAGCGGTGTCGCAGCAACAATCTGGCACTCAACGTCAGTAAGACGAAAGAGCTGTTTGTGGACTTCAGGAAAGGTAAGACATAGGAACAGATACTAATCCTCACAGAGAGATCAGAAGTGGAGAAAGTGAGCAGTTTCATGTTCCTGGGTGTCAAGATCTCTGAGGATCTAACCTGGTCCCAACATATTGATGCAGTTATAAAGAAGGCAAGACAGTGGCTTTACTTCATTAGGAGTTTGAAGAGATTTGGTATGTCAACAAATACACTCAGAAACTTCTATAGATTTACCATGGAGAGCATTCTGACAAACTGCATCACGGTTTGGTATGGGGGTGCAGCTTCACAGGACCGAAAGAAGCTGCAGAAGTTTGTAAATCTAGTCAGCTACTTCTTGGGCACAAGCCTACAAAGTACCCAGGACATCTTCAAGGAGCGGTGTCTCAGAAAAGCAGTATCCATTATTAATGATCTCCAGCACCCAGGGCATGCTCTTTTCTTACTGTTACCATCAGGTAGGAGGTACAGAAGCCTAAAGGCACACACTCAGTGATTCAGGAACAGCTTCTTCCCCTCTGCCATCCGATTACTAAATGGACATCGAACCCTTGCTTTTTTTACCTCACTTTTTAAATATATATTATTTCTGGTTTTTTCATGATTTTTAATCTATTCAATTTACATATTCTGTAATTGATCTACTTTATTATTATTATTATTTTATTTTGTTTCTTTTCTTCTAAATTATGTATTGCATTGAACTGCTGCTGCTAAAATAACAAATTTCATGTCACATGCCAGTGATAATAATTCTAATTCTGATCTTTGAATCGATTCTGAGAATCCTTCTTCGGTGACTGCAGGTGTAAGCAGTACTCTTACAAATCAGCCTCTGTGAAAGAGAGTGGCATACTTTCCATGCAGTGACAATATTCTTCTCCCAATGCTTTGCTTATACATTTCCAATTTCCCCATAAAAGTAGATACTGCACTTTTTGCCTGGATTAAATTGAAGTTCTCACCATGCTGTTTCATATTTAGAATGTTCATTTTGTCATACAAATCGGCTAGGTATGCTACATCTTCACCTAGAAGTTCAATCTTGCATCCCAAGCTCTTGTTGACTTTGATTAAGAATTCAACCATAGTACCAAAAAGATCAAAGACACATTTTAATCAGCAGTCTTCTGACTGCCGATGCACTTCAGTGTCAAGAAGCAAGCATTCAAACTCTTCATTGTTATCTTGGCATAACTGGCAACATATTCTGCTATTTAATGGCTGAGCTTTAATTTTGTTGATAGCAGATATTACAAGGGTCATGCTTGGAAAAAAAGTTGCTGGCTTTTTGTTGCAAGATGCTGATGATGTATTACACACTGGATTGCAAACAGACTTGGTTTTCTTTTTTCATTAATGTCACTAAACCAGCATGGTGACCTGTCATTTATGGTACTCCATCTAATTGGAATACTTTTATCCTTAATATACACTTCGAGTTCATCGCAGATTGATTTGCGTTGCTGCTTGTTTTAATTTTAAAAGAGAATCTCTGCATAAATTTTTCCATTTGTGATAAACCGTACATATACCATTAGCAATGCCTCACTGTCTTGTACAGTAGACTCTTCCAGTTATATACCAAATTGTTTTTTGTAGCTCTGTACATAGCTGATACTCAATTGTCTTCACTCATTTCGCAAAGACAAAGATCAACAGAGTTATTACATAGAGGAACTGATTTTGCAATACTGGGAACCATTTTGAGAACAGTGGTGAGCACTTCTCATACAGCAGGCATTATTAGTCTTTCCTAGTTGTGTGAGATTTTCCACACTTTACTAACATTTTGGAAATATAAGAAGCAATGAAACCAATATCAAGGTCATTTTTAGCTTTCTTGGCAAATGACTCAACTTAGAAATGCTTTTTAAATGTTCTTTTTTCCTTCTGCAACTGAGTAATACCACATGTAGCCTTTTCAGGGTGTCTTTTACAGAAATGTTCCTGCAATCTTGATGGTTTAATGGCTTCACTGATTGGCTCAATGTCACCGTTTCCGGCCAGCGCTATATTGTTGTGTGACCTGTTTTGCGTGGAGAAGGTTGAGAGGGTGTACTTGACTTACCAACCGTTAAATTGCATAAACTCGTTCACAAGGGGAACTATTGGACACCCTGGTTGCTAATTTCTGCATCGTTAATAATGTCTATTGGTTGGTAAGGTTGGATGAGATTGCCGAGTTTCAGACGCACTGTGACGAGGAGTGCTCACCGCCTGCAGAGCTGTGGTTCTTCCTGTGTTCCAGTGCTTCATCATTTATTTTTTTGGAAATGCCTGCTCTACTAACAGTCAGTCAGGTCTTATACCTCAATTAAGGTACCACTTACCGCCCCTCCAAGAATCTAGAACACCACCCCTTCCCCCCCGATTACTTCTATTTCTCATAGAACACCTAACTGCTCCCGTTGGGAATTACTGGATTACAGTTATGTTATTATAGACCTCCCAATAACCCCTGGCAGATAAGGGAACTGATATATAGTTAGATTATGAGCAGATTTAAAAACAACAGTGTTGGTGGAGCAGGTGAGTTTTAACATCCTCAATATTGACTGGCATTTCCTTAGTGTAAGTGGTTTGGATTGGGAAGAATTTGTTGGGTACATCCAAGAGGGTTTCTTGAAACAGTATGGGGATACTCCATTGAGAGGAGGGTACATTGCCATGGAAAATAAGCCTGGCCAGGTTGACTAACATTTCAGTTGGAGAGTATATTGGAAACTGATCACAACATTTAAAAATTTTGCAATAATTATTAATAAGTATGGAATGGGGAGGGAGTGAGGGGAGAAATATCATATTACAGCACTATTAGGCAAGAACTTGGCAGAGTGAATTGAGAAGAGTTGTTATTAGGTAAGTCAACAACTAATACATGGGAGTCACTTAACCATCTAGCAAGGGTCCAGAATAGGCATGTTCCATTAAGTAGGGAAGACAACGTGAACAAAGTGTCATAAGGGGGGCATTGAGACTGGACCCAAATGCAGGATGTAGACACTGAAGTGGATGGGACAGGACGGGACAAGACTAAAGGACAGGACAGGTGCAGACTGGGCACAAGGATCTTGGGGGGGACTCACTCGAGACTGGACATGGACCCAGAGCCTGGGCCTTGACTCAGGCTCGGACCCCCAAACCAGGTGAAGGTGTGACCAGGCCGGAGTTCTAGGCATTCCTGGAGGCTTGGCGTTCTAGGAGACTAGCCTCCTGGGTGGGCCGTGGAACTCTTGGGCAGGCCGCAGGGGGCCTGGGCAGGACGCGGGGCACAACCCGACGGAGGCGAGGAGCAGAACCAACTGCAGGACAACGGCAAACCGGCCTGGTACCCGACGGAGGTGAGGGACAGGAAGGGACAGAACCAACTGCAGGGCAACGGCAAACCAGCCTGGTACCCGATGGAGGTGAGGGACAGAACCAACCGCAGGGCAACGGCAAACCAGCCTGGTACCCAACGGAGGTGAGGGACAGGAAGGGACAGAACCAACCGCAGGGCAACGGCAAACCGGCCTGGCTTACCCGATGGAGGTGAGGGACAGGAAGGGACAGAACCAACCGCAGGGCAACGGCAAACCAGCCTGGCTTACCCGATGGAGGCGAGGGACAGGAAGGGAGCTCGGTCCGGGGTGGCTCCAAGACTCGGGGCGGCCGGTAACCTCGGCAGGCTACGGAACAGCCAAATCGATAACTTACTGAATGAAGCCGCCTTCCACCGATGGGTTACTCCAAGCAGAGACTGACGGGACGACCCCCCAACTACGCTCAATCCCAGAGCCGCTTATATTCACGGCCAACAGATGAGCATCAGGTGCAGATGCTTAGGCCCAAGCCGAAACGAGGGACAGTCGTAGTACCCGGAGTCCGGGGTCCGCAGACCAGACCGTGAACCGGAATGCGGACTTCGGGCCGGACCATGACACAAAGGAGCAGATGACAAGAGAAATAGTGAATTTAGTCAAAAATGATTCAAGTCATGTGTAAGGTTTATGATGGGCCTTGAAGATGAAATATGAAGAAAGCTGGGAAGAGCATAAGTAAGGAATTGGGAAGGCCAAAATGGGACATAAAATTAGAGTCCCAAGGAATTTATATGTGCATTGAAAATAAGAGGTTAGGACTATTCAAGGATAAAGGAAGGAATTTATACTTGGAGACCATAAGATATAGGAGCAGAATAAGTCCCTTGACCCATCATATCTGCTCTGCTATTCCATCATAGTTGATTTAGTATCCCTCTCAACCCCATTCTCCGGCCTTTTTTGTAACCTTTGATGTCCTGTTTGCTTTAAATATACTCAAAGACTTGGCCTCCATAGCCATCTGGGTAATGAATTCCACAGACTTACCACCACCATCTGGCAAAAGAAATTCCGCCTTATCTCAGTTCTAAACAGATAACCATCTATCCTGAGGCTGTGCTGCCTGGTCCTAGATTCAGTCACAATAGGGAACATTCCACCACATGCGCTAGGTTTCAATGAGGTGAGGGTCTCCCTTATTCTTCCAAACTCCAGTGAATATCAGCCCAGAGCCATCAAACACACCTCATACATTAAATGCTTCATTCTCACAGTCATCCTCATGTCAAAGGCCCTCCTGAAAATCCAAGTAAACAACATTCACATACTTTGCTTATTCTTCATATATTTGAAAAATATATATGGTATCTTCTTTGGTGATGTGTGTCCTGAGGCTTCTATACCTCTTTCCTGTTGGCAGCAACAAGAAGAGAGCCTGGGTTGGGCGTTGGGATCCTTGACGATGGATGCTCCTTTCTTGTGACAGTCCTACTTATAGATGAGTTTCATGGTGTAGAGGGCTTTACCTGTGATGGACGTGACTGTATGAGACAGCCACTACATTTTGTAGTCTTTTCCATTCAAGGGCACTTGTGTTTCCATCCCATGCAGTGGTGCAACCAGACCATTTAATCTCCACCCTGCATCGATGGAATTTTGTCAAAGTTTTAGGTGAAGTGCTGAATCTTCGCAAACTTCAAAGGAAATAGAGGTGCTGCCTTGCCTTCTTTGTAATGGCACTTATGTGCCAGGCCTACATAAGGAGTTGTCAAAGGCATGTGTACATGTCACATGGCATCTCACACAAAATGCTGGAGGAACTCAGCAGACTAGGCAGCACCTAAGAGTACACAGTTGATTTTTCAGACCCAGACAAGAAACAGGTGAGGCAAAGAATGGATGAACAGTCAGAGTCATTGTCCCATGACAGGGTGCCTAAAATGAGAGGATGTAGGTTAAAAGGAAATCTGAGAGGTAGATTTCTCATACAAAGAACAGCTGATATTTGGAATGAGCTGCCAGAGAAGGTGATGAAGATTGTAACCCACATGGTCTTTGTATTGAACACTCCCCATGACCCTGCCGTTCACTGTATATATCCTTTCTGGTTTGATGTCACTTCTCAGCCTCTTGTTCTCCTCCAGGGAGAACAAAGGGGTATGGGCCTAAGACGTGTGCAGGGGCAGACCACTTCCCCATCCTCTGTAGTTCAGCCTCCGGGAAGAGTTCAGTTTCCATGTGTGGCCATCGAGGAGGCACTACCTGAGGCTTGCTCTTGGAGAGGTTATGTACCGGCAGGGAGAGACTTCATATTCAGCTCTCCTTTTTACAAGCCTGCTAGTTAGCGGTGAAAGCTGAAAGTGAGACGACAAACACTACCCACTACAGCACTCGACAACCATTTTGACATCGGATTTAAAATCAGACCCTGCATTTAGAGGGAGTCCCGGTGTACATCTCTGTATTTAGATGGAGTCCCAGATCACAGCTCTATGTTTAGAGGGAGTGCGAGTCTGTATGTAAAGGGAGTCCTGCTGTGCAAGTCTGTATTTAGAGGGAGTCCCAGTGTACAATTCTGTAATTAGAGGGAGTCCTGGTATACATGTCTGTATTTAGAGACATCTCTGTATCCGCCGTCACAAGACTAGAGAGACACCTGTAGATACTACCACGTTGGCAGGGCTTGCTTGTGAATACCGACATAGTTCTACTCCTCCTGTGACTACTGATACACTTACTGAGGGCTTTCTGTAAATATAACACTTTCCTGAGGAACCCCGAGAAATAACGAACAACTACGTGGGACTGGAGAACACCCTCTAAATATACACAAGCACATTAGAAACTCCTTTAAATCCCATCTGAATGGAAATACGGACCACATGTAAATATGGCACAGTACGCGGGACCCTCTGTAAGTAGTAACACACAGCAGGGGGGGATCCCTGGAAATCCTGACTAATTCCCCGGGACATGGGACTCACCTTAAAATACAGCAATTACACTGGGACTCCCTCGACGTATGGACTCGCACACCGGGACTTCCTCTAAATATAGACTCGGACTCCGAGACTCTCTCTAAATACGGAGATGTACACCGGGACTCTCTCTAAATATGGAGATTTACACCGGGACTCTCTCTAAATATGGAGATGTACACCGAGATGCTCTCTAAAAACAGAGATGTACACCTGGACTCCATCTAAATACAGATGTACACCGGGACTCCCTCTAAATACAGATGTACACCGGGACTCCCTCTAAATATAGACTCGGACTGCGAGACTCATTCTAAATATAGACTCGGACTCCGAGACTCTCTCTAAATATGGAGATGTACACCGGGACTCTCTCTAAATACAGATGCACACCGGGACTTCCTCTAAATCCAGATGCCGACTGGGACTCACATTAAATACAGACCCGCACATGCTCTAGATACAGAATCAGACATTGGGATTCCCTCTAAATACAGGGATGTACACCAGGACTCACTCTAAATACAGACTTGCATACTGGGCCTCACTCTGAATGTTGTTCGTCCTTTGGAGTACATCTCTGAATACAGAGATGTACACTGGGTGAAAGCTAAATCATCTTATACATTTAAAAACAAGGGGAGAACTTGGAAGAGAGTAACTCTTTAACTCACGGATAAAGAAGGGGATTTATGACTGGAGCAGGGAAGTGGGTGAGGTGTTGGTCAGTACATCCAGATTCATCAAGAAGGCCATGGTGAGAGCGAGATCAGGTGGAGTACTGTATACTAATAGTCCAGGAACCTTTCTATGAAGGAGAAGGAAGTGCAGGGTCTTTGGAAAATCTTTAAGGTGGATAAGTCCCCAGAGCTCAATGGGATATACCCCAAGTTATTCACAAAGGCAACAGATCCTGAATGGGTGAAGAACAGCCAATGTTTTCCTTTGTTTAGGAAAGGCAACAGGGACAGATTATGATATTATATACCAGTGACTCTTGCATCAGTGGAGAGGGTATTATTGGAGAAATTCCTGGTAGTGGGATTTTATCCCCTCTGGATAAGTATGGACTTATTTGGATAGTCAGCCCGGCTCTGTGTAGGGGAGATCATGTCTTACAAACTAGGTAGAGGTTTTTGAGGAGGTGACAAAAGGTGATTATTGTAGGTAGGGCTGTGAATGTTGTACATAGGCACACATTATTCTCCAGAACACGATGGCTGCAGAGTGCACCGTGGACAAAATAGACCGCCTTTGCTCATCCACACTACTCCGACATCACCTCCCAACCCCACTACCTCCAAACCCCACCACCTCCCAACCGCACCACCTCCCAACCCCACCACCTCCCAACCCACCACCTCCCAACCCCATCACCTCCCAACCCCACCACCTTTACCACTGAAGGTGTGCAGGGGAACACTTCCCTTCCATGTCTCACATGATGCTGGCTGGGAAATTTGTCAGTGGCCCGTCACTGTCACTGGGCGTAAATCCTGGAAATCCCTCCCCTACGGGAGCACCTTCATAGGTCAAGAGGCAGCTCAACCCCACCTTCTCTGGGGCAAATGAGAATGGGCAGTAAATGGTGGCATTGACTCAGAGCCAGATGTGTAGAATGTATAGAGTAACCCCCTCTGATCCCAATACACCTCCTTATCTCTGTAAGCTCCTCTGGCCACAATCCCCCTCCCTATCTCTGTAAGCCCCTCTGGTCCCAATACCCTCCTTATCTCTGAATTTGACTAAAGGGTTAATAAAGAAAAAGCAAAAGAAAAGGGCCGATTTTAATGAAGCAGTCTAACGTGCACAAGCTGGAGCTCACGGGTTCCCCTTCGCCGATCCTCCTTCGATCTCCCCGGGCTTCATCGAATCCCGGCCACATTCTGGGTCAACTCCTCCGACCTCTTCTCTCCTCTCCCCTCTCAAAAGCCCAAAGCCCAACCTTAGTGTCCCTCAGCAGAGAACCCCCCCCCCCATTAGTTCATCCCAATTAGATGGTGCACATTTCTCCTATCTCTTATCCTCAACAGTAACCCAAACACGCAGCTTACACAGGGAACAGAAAAGCTTAACGGAGAAAAAAGATGAACCATGTGAACCAGGCCATTACACCCCTCTGGCCTCAATACCCCTCTCTATCTCTGTAACTCCTCTGGCCTCAATACCCCTCTCTATCTCTGTAAACCTCTCCAACTTTGTATCCCTCCCTATCTCTGTAACTCCTCTGGCCTCAATACCCCTCTCTATCTCTGTAACTCCTCTGGATTCTATAGCCCTCCCTCTATCTGTACACCCCTCTGGCCTCTATATGCCTTTCTCTGTAACCCTCTCTGGTCCCTACACTATATCTATAAACTGCTGTGGCCCTTATTCCTTCCCTTTCTCTGTACCCCCTCTGGCTTCTACAGCCCCCCCCCCATCTCTGTAACCCCCTCTGGCCTCTCTTCCCCTCCCTCTCTATAATCCCCTCTGGCAGGTGTACCCCTCCTGATGTATGTAATTCCCTCCAGCCACACACACATTGAACAACAGAATGCTTTAGAAAAGGCTGTTATAATATTTTATAATATAGCAGATGACCTTTGAACTTTTGGATTTAAACAGTAAATAAAATCAAACTGCACAATCTGGAAATCTGAAGCAAAAACAGGAAATGCTAGAAACACTAAAGGGGTGTCTATGAGCTGGGCAGCCCATCAGTTGGACGTTGAAGCCACATCTGATCCATTCCACAAACCCCTTGTCAATGTCAACCTGTGGGACAGAGAGAAGCGGTGAGGGGTTCCGTCAGTCAGTGAGCCACCTACAGACATGATCCAGTCACCCACACCCATCCCCTGCCCTGTCTCCACCCTGACCAACCACCAGTAGACCCCTCGAACAGCCCACACTTCTTTCTGGTAACGCCAATCCCAGGAGCCACCATTTCACAAGATTTAGGCAACCTCATTCTTCAACCTCACACCCTCTCATTTCTGACAAATCCAAAACAGAATTACATCGGGTGCTTATACACTGTACCCAGGACTGGGAGCATTGGGGACCATGTATCCCAGTGACTGTGTGTATGGGGGACAGTGTATCCAGGTGACTGGGTGTGTTGGGGACCGTGTACCCCAGGACTGGGAGCATTGGGGACCATGTATCCCAGTGACTGTGTGTATGGGGAACAGTGTATCCCAGTGACTGGGTGTGTTGGGGACCGTGTACCCCAGGACTGGGAGCATTGGGGACCATGTATCCCAGTGACTATGTGTATGGGGGACAGTGTATCCCAGTGACTGGGTGTGTTGGGGACAGTGTACCCCAGGACTGGGAGCATTGGGGACTGGGTATCCCAGTGACTGGGTGTGTGGTGGACAGTGTATCCCTGTGACTGGGTGTGTTGGGGACCGTGTATCCCAGTGACTGGGTGTGTTGGGGACAGTGTACCCCAGGACTGGGAGCATTGGGGACTGTGTATCCCAGTGACTGGGTGTGTGGGGGACAGTGTACCCCAGTGACTGGGTGTGTGGGGGAAAGTGTACCCCAGTGACTGGGTGTGTGGGGGACCATGTATCCCAGTGACTGGGTGTGTGGGGGACTGTGTACCTCAGTGACTGGGTGTGTTGGGGACCGTGTATCCCAATGACTGGGTGTGTTGGGGACCATGTATCCCAGTGACTGAGTGTGTGGGGACCATGTATCCCAGTGACTGGGTGTGTTGGGGACCATGTATCCCAGTGACTGGGTGTGTTGGGGACCATGTATCCCAGTGACTGGATGTGTTGGGCACCGTATATACCAGTGACTGGGTGTGTAGGGGACCGTGTATCCCAGTGACTGGGTGTGTTGGGGACTGTATATCCAAATGACTGGGTGTGTGGGGGACAGTGTATCCCAGTGAGTGGGTGTGTTGGGGACAGTGTATCCTAGTGACTGGGGGTGTTGGGGACTGTGTAACCCTGTGACTGGGTGTGTTGGGGACAGTGTATCCCAATGACTGGGTGTGTGGGGACAGTGTACCACAGTGACAGGGTCTGTTGGGGACCACGTATCCCAGTGACTGGGTCTGTTGGGGACCGTGTATCCCAGTGACTGGGTGTGTTGGGGACAGTGTATCCCAGTGACTGGGTGTGTTGGGGACCGTATATCCAAATGACTGGGTGTGTTGGGGACAGTGTATCCCAGTGACTGGGTGTGTGGGGGACAGTGTATCCCAGTGACTGGGTGTGTTGGGGACCGTATATCCAAATGACTGGGTGTGTTGGGGACAGTGTATCCCAGTGACTGGGTGTGTGGGGGACAGTGTATCCCAGTGACTGGGTGTGTTGGTGACCGTGTACCTCAGTGACTGGGTGTGTTGGGGACCGTGTAACCCAATGACTGGGTGTGTTGGGGACCATGTATCCCAGTGACTGGATGTGTTGGGGACAGTGTATCCCAGTGGCTGAGTGTGTGGGGACCATGTATCCCAGTGACTGGGTGTGTGGGGACAGTGTATCCCAGTGACTGGGTGTGTTGGGGACCGTGTATCCCAGTGACTGGGTGTGTTGGGGACCATGTATCCCTGTGACTGGATGTGTTGGGCACTGTATATACCAGTGACTGGGTGTGTAGGGGACCGTGTATCCCAGTGACTGGGTGTGTTGGGGACAGTGTATCCCAGTGACTGGGTGTGTGGGGGACAGTGTATCCCAGTGACTGGGTGTGTTGGGGACAGTGTATCCCAGTGACTGGGTGTGTTGGGGACAGTGTATCCCAGTGACTGGGTGTGTGGGGGACAGTGTATCCCAGTGACTGGGTGTGTTGGTGACCGTGTACCTCAGTGACTGGGTGTGTTGGGGACCGTGTAACCCAATGACTGGGTGTGTTGGGGACCATGTATCCCAGTGACTGGATGTGTTGGGGACAGTGTATCCCAGTGACTGGGTGTGTTGGGGACCGTGTATCCCAGTGACTGGGTGTGTTGGGGACCGTGTATCCCAGTGACTGGGTGTGTTGGGGGCTGTGTATCCCAGTGACTGGGTGTGTGGGGGACAGTGTATCCCAGTGAGTGGGTGTGTTGGGGACAGTGTATCCCTGTGACTGGGTGTGTTGGGGACAGTGTACCCCAGTGACTGGGTGTGTTTGGGACCGTGTATCCCAGTGACTGGGTGTGTTGGGGACAGTGTACCCCAGTGACTGGGTGTGTGGGGGAAAGTGTATCCCTGTGACTAGGTGTGTTGGGGACCGTGTATCCCAGTGACTGGGTGTGTTGGGGGCTGTGTATCCCAGTGACTGGGTGTGTTGGGGACAGTGTACCCCAGTGACTGGGTGTGTGGGGGAAAGTGTATCCCTGTGACTAGGTGTGTTGGGGACCGTGTATCCCAGTGACTGGGTGTGTTGGGGGCTGTGTATCCCAGTGACTGGGTGTGTTGGGGGCTGTGTATCCCAGTGACTGGGTGTGTGGGGGACAGTGTATCCCAGTGAGTGGGTGTGTTGGGGACAGTGTATCCCTGTGACTGGGTGTGTTGGGGACCGTGTATCCCAGTGACTGGGTGTGTGGGGACCGTGTATCCCAGTGACTGGGTGTGTGGGGACAGTGTATCCCAGTGACTGGGTGTGTTGGGGACCGTGTATCCCAGTGACTGGGTGTGTTGGGGACCGTGTATCCCAGTGACTGGGTGTGTGGGGACCGTGTATCCCAGTGACAGTGTGTGTTTGGGACCGTGTATCCCAGTGACTGGGTGTGTTGGGGACAGTGTACCCCAGTGACTGGGTGTGTTTGGGACCGTGTATCCCAGTGACTGGGTGTGTTGGGGACAGTGTACCCCAGTGACTGGGTGTGTGGGGGAAAGTGTATCCCTGTGACTAGGTGTGTTGGGGACCGTGTATCCCAGTGACTGGGTGTGTGGGGACCGTGTATCCCAGTGACTGGGTGTGTGGGAACCGTGTATCCCAGTGATTGAGTGTGTGGGGACAGTGTATCCCAGTGACTGGGTGTGTTGGGGACCGTGTATCCCAGTGACTGGGTGTGTTGGGGACCGTGTATCCCCAGTGACTGGGTGTGTGGGGACCGTGTATCCCAGTGCCAGTGTGTGTTTGGGACCGTGTATCCCAGTGACTGGGTGTGTTGGGGACAGTGTACCCCAGTGACTGGGTGTGTGGGGAAAAGTGTACCCCAGTGACTGGGTGTGTTGGGGACCGTGTACCCCAGTGACAGGGTGTGTGGGGACCATGTATCCCAGTGACTGGGTGTGTGGGGGACCGTGTACCTCAGTGACTGGGTGTGTTGTGGACCGTGTATCCCAATGACTGGGTGTGTTGGGGACAGGGTATCCCAGTGACTGAGTGCGTGGGGACCATGTATCCCAGTGACTGGGTGTGTGGGGACAGTGTATCCCAGTGACTGGGAGTGTTGGGGACCATGTATCCCAGTGACTGGATGTGTTGGGCACCGTATATACCAGTGACTGGGTGTGTAGGGGACCGTGTATCCCAGTGACTGGGTGTGTTGGGGACCGTATATCCAAATGACTGGGTGTGTGGGGGACAGTGTATCCCAGTGACTGGGTGTGTGGGGGACAGTGTATCCCAGTGACTGGGTGTGTTGGTGACAGTGTATCCCAGTGACTGGGTGTGTTGGGGACAGTGTATCCCAGTGACTGGGTGTGTTGGGCACTGTATATACCAGTTACTGGGTGTGTGAGGGACAGTGTATCCCAGTGACTGGGTGTGTTGGGGGCTGTGTATCCCAGTGACTGGGTGTGTGGGGGACCATGTATCCCAGTGAGTGGGTGTGTTGGGGACAGTGTATCCCAGTGACTGGGGGTTTTGGGGACCGTGTATCCCTGTGACTGGGTGTGTTGGGGACCGTGTATCCCAGTGACTGGGTGTGTGGGGACCGTGTATCCCAGTGACTGGGTGTGTGGGGACAGTGTATCCCAGTGACTGGGTGTGTTGGGGACCGTGTATCCCAGTGACTGGGTGTGTGGGGACCGTGTATCCCAGTGACAGTGTGTGTTTGGGACCGTGTATCCCAGTGACTGGGTGTGTTGGGGACAGTGTATCCCAGTGACTGGGTGTGTTGAGGACTGTGTATCCCAGTGACTGAGTGTGTAGGGACCGTGTATCCCAGTGACTGGGTGTGTGGGGACAGTGTATCCCAGTGACTGGGTGTGTTGGGGACTGTGTATCCCAGTGACTGAGTGTGTGGGGGATCGTGTATCCCAGTGACTGGGTTTGTTAAGGACCGTGTATCGCAGTGACTGGGTCTGTTGGGGACCGTGTATCCCAGTGACTGGTTGTGTTGGGGACCGTGTATCCCAGTGACTGGGTGTGTGGGGGACCGTGTATCTCTGTGACTGGGTGTGTTGGGGACCGTGTATCCCAGTGACTGGGTGTGTTGGGGACCATGTATCCCAGTGACTGGGTGTGCTGCGGACCGTGTATCCCAGTGACTGGGTGTGTGGGGGAACGTGTATCCCAGTGACTGAGTGTGTGGGGGACCGTGTATCCCAGTGACTGGGTTTGTTAAGGACCGTGTATCGCAGTGACTGGGTCTGTTGGGGACCGTGTATCCCAGTGACTGGTTGTGTTGGGGACCGTGTATCCCAGTGACTGGGTGTGTGGGGGACCGTGTATCTCTGTGACTGGGTGTGTTGGGGACCGTGTATCCCAGTGACTGGGTGTGTTGGGGACCATGTATCCCAGTGACTGGGTGTGCTGCGGACCGTGTATCCCAGTGACTGGGTGTGTGGGGGAACGTGTATCCCAGTGACTGGGTGTGTTGGGGACTGTGTATCCCGTGACTGGGTGTGTTGGGGACCGTGTATCCCATTGACTGGATGTTTTGGGGACAGTGTATCCCAGTGACTGGGTGTGTTGAGGACCATGTATCCCAGTGACTGGGTGTGTTGGGGACCGTGTATCCCAGTGACAGTGTGTATTGGGGACCGTGTATCCCAGTGACTGGGTGTGTTGGGGACAGTGTATCCCAGTGACTGGGTGTGTGGGGACAGTGTATCCCAGTGACTGGGTGTGTTGGGGACCGTGTATTCCAGTGACTGGGTGTGTGGGGGATCATGTATCCCAGTGACAGGGTGTGTTGGGGACCGTGTATCTCAGTGACTGGGTGTGTGGGGGACCGTGTATCCCTGTGACTGGGTGTGTTGGGGACCGTGTATGCCATTGACTGGATGTGTTGGGGACTGTGTATCCCAGTGACTGTGTGTGTGTTGTGACAGTGTATCCCTGTGACTGGGTGTGTTGGGGACCATGTATCCCAGTGACTGGGTGTGTTGGGGACAGTGTACCCCAGTGACTGGGTGTGTTGGGGACACTGTACCACAGTGACTGGGTGTGTGGGGACATTGTACACTCGGGACAGTGTGTCTCAATCCTGGGTAATTTGTGCATGTGGATGTTTTTGTTACAATAAGACCATTAGACCATAAGACATAGGAGGTGGCTTAGGCCTTTTAACCCATTGGGTCTGCACCGCCATTGAATCATGTCCAATCCTTTTCTTTTCTCCCCTCAGCCCCACTCCCCCATCTTCTCTCTGTAACCTTTGATGCCATGGACAATCAAGAACCTATCAATCTCTGCCTTAAATGCACCCAATAACTGGGCCTCCACAGCTGCCATTTGAGTGTATCTTTGTTTTTGGAATACATCTATCATGCACCTTCCTCATTTTCCCAGAAGCATACGCCCCTGATGCTCTGCTGTCATCCCTGCCAGCATCTCCTTCCAGTTTACTTTGGCCAACTTCTCTCTCATACCACTGTAATTTCTTTACTCCACTGAAGTATTGCTATGTCAGACTTTACTTTCTACCTATCAAATTTGAAGTTGAACTCAGTCATATTGTGATCACTGCCTCCTAAGGGCTCCTTTACCTGAAGCTCCCTAATCGCCTCTGGTTCGTTTCATGACACCCAGTCCAATATAGCTGACCCCTAATCGGCTCTCTAAACTCTCTCTTCAGGACTTCATCACTTTTTCTTCATATGTTATTGGTACCACTGTGTACCAAAACATTTGCTTGTTCTCCCTTCCATTCCAATCTGCTGTGGATGCGAACCAAGACGTCCCTGACCCTGGCTCCTGTGAGGCAATATACCATCCAGGTGTCTCGTATACATCCACAAAATCTCCTGTTGGGTTCCTCTGACTATTGAGTCCCCTATCACTACCGCTCCCCTCTTCTTCCTTATTCCCATGTACACCATGGACCCTGGCATTACCTGTCTTGCACCCTATTTGTCTTCCTGGAGCTCCCTTCCCCTTGGGTCTCCATAAAGGGTGAAAGTGATGGTCTGTGAGAGTCCCCAATGAGGTCACTTCTGCGGTCACTCTTTGTGTTCTGCCTGGGGCAGTATGTAATGACTGGATCGCACCAGACTGTACGAGAACATTGGCTCTGTGAACATGTTCAGTGGTCTGTGCCATGCAGCCCTCTCTTTGAATGACTCATTTCCCTTCCCTTCTTCCCCCCACTCCCACCCTTTACACCCCTACCATCTCCGTCTGCACCCTCTTCTCTGTCACACTCAAACCCCCTCCTGTGTACTCATCCAATTCTACTCTCCCCACTGCCTTCTCCTTGACCACTCCCCGCTCCCCTTGCACCCAGTTCTCCAATGCCCCCTGCGGGTACTCACGAGCACAGATGTTACGGTATCTGTCCCGCTGTTCTCCTCCAGAGAACAACGATGCTGACCATGACCATCACACTGATCAGAGCCACAATGATAAACAGAGCAATTCCCCATCCTGGTAATTCTGGTTTCGCAGTTGGGGAGGAGAAAAAAAACTCAGTGACTGCCTCCCAAAGAAATGGGACAGACAGGATCCATTCCACCCACCCATCCCAGGACCCCAGTGCCCTCACTACCCCTCCCCTCTCCCCACGCAGCACCCCGACCCTCTGCTTGCCCCACTCCATTATCCTGCCTGTGACCAGTCCGTCCTGCGGGAGATGTATCCATTATCAGAACCACAGCAGGGCCGCCCAATGGCGGAATGGTTAGCGCAACGCTTTACAGGACCTGCAACCCCGCCGCTGCGTGTAAGCAGTTTGTACGTTCTTCCCATAACCGTTTGGTGTCCTTTTAGAATGGAGAGGAAGAGGAATTTGATTAGCCAGAGAGTGGTGAATCTGTGGAATTCATTGCCACTGGATCGCACCAATCGCAGCAAGAGGCGGAGAGGGAAGAGGCAAAAAAAGCTCGGAGAGAAGCTGTTTTTTTTAACTGTTCATGGCAAAGAGGCTAGACTGCGCAGGCGCGTGATGCAGCGCGCCAAAGGTTTAAAAAGAAAAGACGCCATATACAGCGGCCATCATCGGAGTGGACTGAGGCAGAGTGGGTCGGCTTTGGCTCAATCAGGCTTTGGTGAGAACAGGCAAAGGCGAGATTTGAATGGGGCATGACTGCACAAGTGCGTGAAAGTCAGCGTTTGAGATCAGCGGGGGAATTTAAAAAGTGAGTAGAGGCTGAGGACGAGCTTCACTCCGGGTGAGGTAAGACCGGGTAAGCTCCTTTAATTAACTTAATTACCTTAGGAGTAGGTAATGGAGGCAGCAGTTAGGGCAGTTGAGTGCACCATTTGCAGTATGTGGGAAGTCAGAGCGAGCACAGCTGTCCCTGATGACTACACCTGCAAAAGGTGCATCCAGCTGCAGCTCCTGACAAACCCAGTTAGGGAACTGGAGCTGGAGCTGGATGAACTTCGGATCATTGGGGAGGCAGAGGCAGAAATACACAGGAGTTTCAGGGAGATAGTCACCCCTAGGAGTCAGGAGACAGGTAGTATGGTGACTGTCAGGAGAGGGGAGACAGAACGATGAGAGCACCCCTGTGGCCATTCCCATCAACAATAATTATACTGTTTTGGATACTGTTGGTGGGGACGACCTACCAGGGACAAGTTGCAGTGGTTGCGTCTCTGGCACCGAGACTGGACCCTCAGCTCAGAAGGGAAAAGAGGACAGCAGTAGTGATAGGGGATTCGATAGTTTGGGGGACAGGTAAGAGGTTCTGTGGAAGAGATCGAGAATCCCGGATGGTCTGTTGCCTCCCTGGTACCAAGGTCCGTGATATCTCGGATCGAGTTCTCAGTATTCTCAAGAGGAAGGGTGAGCAGCCGGATGTCGTGGTCCATGTAGGGACCAAAAACATGGGTAGGAAGAGTGAGGAGGCCCTGAAAGGTGAGTTTAGGGAGCTTGGTGCCAAGTTAAAGGACAGGACCTCCAGGATAGCAATCTCAGGATTGCTACCGGTGCCACGTGCAGGTGGGTTTAGAAATAGTAAGATAGTGCAGGTCAACACGTGGCTGAAGACATGGTGCAGGAGGGAGGGCTTCAGATTTATAGATAATTGGGTAGTTTTCCAGGGAAAGTGGGACCTGTTCCGGCAGGACGGTTTACATCTGAACTGGAGGGGGACAAATATTCTTGCAGGTAGGTTTGCTAGAGAGGCTCCAGTGGATTTAAACTAGATACGGGGGGGAGGGGAACCAGAGTGTAGGAACAGATGTATGGGAGAAGGAAGAAAAAGAAAACAGTAAAGTTCTTTGTACTGTTAGAGATAAACAGAGAGGAAGAGGTGGAGAGTTTTTTATATGCATTTATTTTAATGCTAGGAGCACTGTAAGAAAGGTGGATGAGCTTAGAGCATGGATTGATACCCGGAAATATGATGTTGTAGCTATTAGTGAAACATGGTTGCAGGAGGGGTGTGATTGGCAACTAAATATTCCTGGATTTCGTTGCTTCAGGTGTGATAGAATCGGAGGGACAAGAGGGGGAGGTGTTGCGTTGCTTGTCAGAGAAAATATTACAGCGGTGCTCTGGTAGAATAGATTAGAGGGCTCGTCTAGGGAGAGTATTTGTGTGGAATTGAGGAATGGGAAAGGTGTAGTAACACTTATAGGGGTGTATTATAGACCACCTAATGTGGAGCGAGAATTAGAGGAGTAAATTTGCAAGGAGATAGCAGATACTTGTAGTAAGCACAAGGTTGTGATTGTGGGAGATTTTAATTTTCCACACATAGACTGGGAAGCCCATACAGTAAAAGTGTTGGATGGTTTGGAGTTTGTAAAATGTGTGCAGGATAGTTTTTTGCAGCAATACATAGAGGTACCAACTAGAGAAGGGGCAGTGTTGGATCTCCTGTTAGGGAATGAGATAGGTCAGGTGACGGAGGATGTGTGGGGGAGCACTTCAGGTCCAGTGATCACAATGCCATTAGTTTCAATATAATTATGGAGAAGGATAGGACTGGACCCAGGGTTGAGATTTTTGATTGGAGAAAGGCTAACTTTGAGGAGATGCAAAAGGATTTAGAAGGAGTGGATTGGAACAATTTGTTTTATTGGAAGGATGTAATAGAGAAATGGCAGTCATTTAAAGGTGAAATTTTGAGGGTACAGAATCTTTATGTTCCTGTTACGTTGAAAGGAAAGGTTAAAAGTTTGAGAGAGCTATGGTTTTCAAGAGATATTGGAAGCTTGGTTAGGAAAAAGAGAGATATCTACAATAAATATAGGCAGCTTGGTGTAAATGAGGTGCTCGAGGAATATAAAGAAAGTAAGAAGCATCTTAAGAAAGAAATTAGAAAAGCTAAAAGAAGATACGAGGTTGCTTTGGCAAGTAAGGTGAAAATAAATCCGAAGGGTTTCTACAGTTATATTAATAGCAAAAGGATAGTGAGGGATAAAATTGGTCCCTTAGAGAATCAGAGTGGACAGCTATGTGTGGAGCCAAAATAGATGGTGGAGATTTTGAACAATTTCTTTTCTTCGGTATTCACTAAAAAGGATATTGAATTGTGTAAGGTAAGGGAAACAAGTAGGGAAGTTATGGAAACTATGATGATTAAAGAGGAGGAAGTACTGGCACTTTTAAGCAATATAAAAGTGGATAAATCTCCAGTTCCTGACAGGATATTCCCTAGGACCTTGAGGGAGGTTAGTTTAGAAATAGCAGGGGCTCTGACAGAAATATTTCAAATGTCATTAGAAGCGGGGATGGTGCCAAAGGATTGGGGTATTGCTCATGTGGTTCCATTGTTTAAAAAGTGTTCTAAGAATAAACCTAGCAATTATAGGCCTGTCAGTTTAACGTCAATGGTGGGTAAATTAATGGAAAGTATTCTTCGAGATGGTATATATAATTATCTGGATAGACAGGGTCTGATTAGGAACAGTCAGCATGGATTTGTGTGTGGAAGATCATGTTTGACAAATCATTGAATTTTTTGAAGAGGTTACGAGGAAAGTTGATGAGGGTAAAGCAGTGGACGTTGTCTATATGGACTTCAGTAAGGCCTTTGACAAGGTTCCGCATGGAAGGTTAGTTAGGAAGGTTCAATCATTAGGTATTAATATTGAAGTAGTAAAATGGATTCAACAGTGGCTGGATGGGAGATGCCAGAGGGTAGTGGTGGATAACTGTTTGTCAGGTTGGAGGCTGGTGACTAGTGGTGTGCCTCAGGGATCTGTACTGGGTCCAAAGTTGTTTGTCATATACATTAATGATCTGGATGATGGGGTGGTAAATTGGATTTGTAAGTATGCAGATGATACTAAGGTAGCTGACGTTGTGGATAATGAAGTAGGTTTTCAAAGTTTGCAGAGAGATTTATTCCAGTTAGCAGAGTGGGCTGAGCGATGGCAGATGGAGTTTAATGCTGATAAGTGAGAGGTGCTACATGTTGGTAGGAATAATCCAAATAGGACATACATGGTAAATGGTAGGGCATTGAAGAATGCAGTAGAACAGAGTGATCTAGGAATAATGGTGCATAGTTCCCTGAAGGTGGAATCTCATGTGGATAGGGTGGTGAAGAAAGCTTTTGGTATGTTGGCCTTTATAAATCAGAGCATTGAGTATAGGAGTTGGGATGTAATGTTAAAATTTTACAAGGCATTGGTAAGGCCAAATTTGGAGTATTGTGTACAGTTCTGGTCACCGAATTATAGGAAAGATGTCAACAAAATAAAGAGAGTACAGAGAAGATTTACTAGAATGTTACTTGGGTTTCAGCGCCTAAGTTACAGGGAAAGATTGAACAAGTTAGGTCTTTATTCTTTGGAGCATAGAAGGTTGAGGGGGGACTTGATAGAGGTATTTAAAGTTATGAGGGGGATAGATAGAGTTCATGTGGATAGGCTTTTTCCATTGAGAGTAGGGGAGATTCAAAACAAGAGGACATGAATTGAGACTTAGGGGGCAAAAGTTTAAGGGTAACACGAAGGGGAATTTCTTTACTTAGAGAGTGGTAGCTGTGTGGAATGAGCTTCCAGTAGAAGTGGTAGAGGCAGGTTCGGTATTGTCATTTAAAGCAAAAATTGGATAGGTATATGGACAGGAAAGGAATGAAGGGTTATGGGCTGAGTGCGGGGCAGTGGGACTAGGTGAGAGTAAGCGTTTCGCACGGACTAGAAGGGCCAAGATGGCCTGTTTCCGTGCTGTAATTGTTATATGGTTATATGGCAGCTTTGGAGGCCAAGTCTTTATGTATATTTAAGGCAGAGTTGATAGATTCTTGATCGGGCAGGGCATGAAGGAAAAACGGGGAAGGCAGGAGATTGCGGCTGAGAGCGAAATAGATCAGCCATGATGAAATGGTGGAACAGATTCGATGGGCAAAATGGCCTAATTCTGCTCTTATGATCGTTGATGACACAATGATAAATCCAATATGGAATCTAGAAGAAAATCACTTCCCCATGGAGCTTTGGGAATGTGGGATTTGTTCCCTCTGGGGGTAGCCCTGCTGAACCGCACTGAGGGCTTCAGAGGTAACTGGATAAGCACACAAGGGACAGAAGTACAGGAAGATTCCTATAATGTGGGTGAGCATTCAGCCCCTTGATCCTGTACCCCAGCTCTGACCCCAGTGAGTGAGAAAAGGCTTGATGGGCTGAATGGCCTCCTCTTGGCCCTATTTCCCATGTTCTGATGTACTTCATATAATAGTTAATCCTGGGATAGATAAGATTTCTCAGCCAGGCATTGCTGAGTGAGATTATTGTGAATGTGATTTTACTGTTAGAGTGAGTCAGGAACCATATTGCTGTGTGTGAGTGTGCTGTTGTGTCCGTGTACTGTGTCACTCACTGGGACACTATATTCAGTGTAATGAATACACAGGGTCTCACTCAGCACAGCACAGCATGAAGGCTGAGGAATAAACACCTTGCTGAGCTCAGACCTCAGTCTGGGCAATTAACAAGCAGTGCCCTGGCAAAATGGGATCCCCGAACATGACAGACCAGGCCTTTGACCTGGGGATACAGTGTGTAACTGTGACCCACAGATACAGACTGTTCAGCCCATTCACATCAGCCTTTTCCACCCCATCGGTTTATCTCCCATTCCCCTGCTCCACATGTGCTCAGCTCCTTGAGTTTTTGGATACACGAGGTCCCCCATTGATTATACAATCTTCACGCCTCCTGGTTCAGTCTCCGGGGATGTGGTGAGCGTGATCCCCAGACTCACAACTGACTCAGCCACACTACACTGGGACCGTGAGCCCAGCTCTGGACACGGGCAGTCAGTGGGGTTCAGTAAACAGGGGAACACACAGGATCTGCCCTCACCCGATAAATAGGGGGAGTTTCAGGAAATGGTGAAACCTGGGCCACTCTGTGACGTCTCACTCACCGTACACCTCCAGTCGCACTGTTGAATAAGTCCCTTCTCCCGGATGTGTTCTCATGGTCATCTCGTAATCACCAGCATCTCCTGCTCGTAGATTATGGATTAACAGACTGAAGTCCATGGGGAAAAGAGTCATTCGTCGCTTGTCCTCAACAGTACCGAAGTATTCAAAACCTTTTTTCGAGTACTTCACAATCCTTATTCAGGGTGATATTCGGCTCCATTCAATCTCAGTAAAGTTCCAATGAATTGAAATCCCAGAAGACAGCCAGGCCATTTGGCCCTGAGCTCCATGCACAGTAGGAGGGGAAGCCCCAGTACTTGCTGAGGAGACAAAAGGAAATGGTCAGTAGGTGAGTTCAACACCTGGAGGAGGAATCAGAGCTGTGAAATCACCAGTATCGGAGCAGGCCATGTGGCTCATCTTCCAGTGAGAGAGCTGGTGCTCTGTCCCTTCATCACACAGAGAGCCCAAGGAGGGAGCAGTGTGAACACTCTTTGCACCTGGCCCTGAGGAAGGGAGTTGAAACTTGCAGCAGGGGAACATGAGGGCACAGACATGGAAAATGGGACCCAGGAGGTAAGTGCAAGGGATTGTGAGTGCTCTTAAGATAAAAGACAGCTTACAGTTCTTCACTGATACAGTATTGTGCAAAAGTCTTGAGCACATATGTAAATACAGCTCGGGTGCCTAAATCTTTTGCACAGTACTGTAGTAATTTTCTGTATTGCCCTGTACTGCAGTTGCAAAACAAAATCATGACATTTGTGAGTGATGATAAACCTGATTCTAATATGGCTCTCTATTGTGGGCAAGGGGAGGGGGAAGCACCAAAGAGGCATTCTGTAATGATCAGTAAATCAATTGTTTGGAATCCAGTGACTTTGCCCGGTGTCTCAGGGCTGGGTGTAGCTGTGCCCGCGCCACCCACCACCCCGGCACCACTTCCTTGCCACCTTTCCACTCCCTCCCACAGCGTGCCACCCTCGCCATTCCCAACATCCTTTGCTCCTACCAGATTTACAAACTCGCTCTCCGCTCTACATTGACAAATGCAGTACTGTGCATCCTAGCTATAGATATGTGTCTAAGACTTTTGCACAGTACTGTATATTATTAGGAAAATAATCCTTTCTCCAGAATGACTAAACATCAGAAGAGATGCATTCAGTTTAAAGGCAAAAAGATCACACTTTCCTGGAGTAATGAGGCTGTAATAAGTTAGACAGGAGAAAAATGCTTTTGTTTTTTATTCTGTATTCCAGACAACACTGGATGTTGGAAATTTGCCAGTTTATACCTCTTTGTGATTTGTCTCTGTGTCTTCTTCCACAGATCAATGCTTTTTTCTTTCTGCCTTCTACCCTAAAGAGAAGGTGCAGAGAGCCTGAAGAGCAAGGCTCCAGAGATCAAGGCAGCCAAGAGGTGGTCACAGAAGGCTGAGGAGTGCTTACAAAATTATCTTGAGTCAGTGGACTTGGCCGTGTTCAAGAACTCATCTGAAGACCTGAATGATTACTCCAGGGTTGTTACAGACTTTATTAAAACAACTGAGGATGAGTGTGTCTCCATGAAATCGTTCAGGATTTTCCCCAATCAGAAGCCCTGGATGAATAATGACATCCAGAACCTGCTGAGAACCAGATCAGAGGCAGTCAAGTCTGGAGATCAAGAATGCTACAAAAGGTGCAGGTATGATCTCTGAAAAGCAATCTCTCAGACAAAGTGGAGATTCTGGACTAGCCTGGAATCAATGTGAATGCTCGACAGCTGTGGCAGGGCTTGAATGCTATAACCTCCTACAAAGCTAAATCTTGCAACATAGGGGACAGCAGAGCTTCATTTCCAGCTGAGCTCAATGCCTTCTATGCTCGCTTTGACCACCAGCACAGGGAGGAACCATCTCCTGATGATCCTTTGGTGTCAGTATCTGAAGATAACATGTGGACTGCCTTCAAGAAAGTGAATCCAAGGAAAGCATCTGAGCTGGACGGAGTACCTGGCCGAGTACTGAAGACCTGTGCTGACCAACAGGCTGGTGTATTCATGGATATCTTCAACCTCTCACTCCAGCAGTGTGTGATATCCAACTGCTTCAAGCAGGCTTCAATCGTACCGATACCCAAGAAGTGTGTGGTAACCTGTCTAAATGACTATCGCCTAATAGCACTGACATCCGCAGTGATAAAGTGTTTTGAAAACTGGAGTTGAAGGATATCAGCTCCTGTCTGAATCGTGACTTGAATCTTCTCCAGTTCGCCTACCAAAGCAACAGGTCTACAGCAGATGATATCTCATTGGCTCTTCACACAACCTAGGAACATCTGGACAGCAAAGATGTGTACATCAAGATGCTCTTTATCGAATACAGCTCAGCATGTAACACCATCATCCCCTCAAAACTGATCAGTAAACTCCAAAACCCGAACGTCAATACTGCTTGTGTAATTGGATCTTGGATTTCCTCACTTGCAGACCCCACTCAGTTCGAATTAGCAAAAACATCTCCTCCACAATCCCCATCAGCACAGGAGCACCACAGGGATGTGTACTTAGCCCCCTGCTCTACTTGCTTTTCACCTGTGACTGTGTGGCTAAGTACACCTCCAAAACCATATCCAAGTTTGCTGTCGAGACCACTCTTGTGGGCTGTTTCAAAGGGAATGATGAATCAGCATACAGGCAGGAGATTGAAAACTTGGCTGACTGGTGTAATAACAACAACCTCTCACTCAATGCCAACAAGACCAAGAAACTGATTGTAGACTTCAGGAGAGGGAACCAGAGTTCCATGAGCCAGTTATCATCAGAGGATCAGAGGTGGTGAGGGTCAGTAACTTTAAATTCATGGGTGTCACTATCTCAGAGGATCTGACCTGGACCCATCATATAAATGTTATTATGAAGAAAGCACGACAGCACCTCAACTTCCTCAGGAATCTGCGGAGGTTCCAAGAACTTGACAAACTTCTATAGATGTGTGCTGACTGGCTGCACTACGGCCTGGTACAGGAACACTAATGCCTTTGAGCAGAAAATTGTACAAAAGGTAATGAATTTGGCCCAGTACATCACTGGTAAAAGCTTCCCAATCATTGAGCATATCTACATGAAGCATTGCCATAGAAAAACAGCATCCATCATCAAAGATCCTCACCACCCAGGCCATGCACGTTTCTCTCTGCTGTGATCAGGTAGAACCTACAGGTGCCTCAGGACTCACACCTCCAGGTTCACAAACAGTTTCTACCCTCAACCATCAGGCTCTTGAACAAAAGGGGATAGTTATACTCATTTAAAGATTCTGTTATATTGTCATTTCATGCTGATTATTTATTGCTATTTATTTATATCTGCATTTGCACTGTTTGTTTGCATTTAACAGTTCCTGATGTTTATAGTTTACAGTTACTGTTCTATAGATTTGCTAAATTTAGCCAGCAGATAAAAGAATCACAAGGTTGTATATGGTGATATGTATGTACTTTGATAGAAACATAGAACACATACAGCACAATACAGGCCCTTCAGCTCACAAAGCTGTGTCGAACATGTCCCTACCTT
This sequence comes from Hemitrygon akajei, assembly GCF_048418815.1. Classification (NCBI taxonomy): domain Eukaryota; kingdom Metazoa; phylum Chordata; class Chondrichthyes; order Myliobatiformes; family Dasyatidae; genus Hemitrygon; species Hemitrygon akajei. The sequence continues at coordinate 51,521,146 of NC_133150.1, read as the reverse complement.
AGAACTACCTAGGCTTTACCCATAGCCCTCTATTTTTCTAATCTCCATGACATCTGACATGGAGCCCTGACATCTCCTCTGTACCTGCTTCCAAGCACCTTAAAACTATGCCCTCTCGTGTTAGCCATTTCAGCCCTGGGAAAAAGCCTCTGACTATCTACATGATCAGTGCCTCTCATTATCTTGTACACCTTTATCAGAACACCTCTCATCCTCCGTCGCTCCAAGGAGAAAAGGTCGAGTTCACTCAACCTGTTCTTATAAGGCATGCTCCCCAATCCAGGAAACAGCCTTGTAAATCTCTTCTGCACCCTTTCTATAGTTTCCATAGTTGATAATAAATTTGACTTTGAACTTTGAACCCATTTGCCCTCATTGGGAAAGCTTTGTAAGACATCCTGTCTGAATACAACTGTGATATTTTCCTGTATAGATGGGTACGTGATTATCCATGAGAATGTGCTGAGCTGAAGGTCTCTGTCCACGCTGCCCTAGATCCTTGCCTCAGTTTCTTTAGTTGTCTGTGCAGGGCTCTGTCCCTATGCTTGGGGCAATCAGTCCTCCCTGGCTATTCTGTGCAGACCCCTACCCTCACCACCTTACACCTATCCCATTTCCTCTGCTTTCCCTCCCCCATTCCAGGACAAATAGCCCCAAAATTAAATTAAACAAGTTATGCCTTCTATTTGCTCTCTTTTGCACTATAGTACTTACTTAATTTAATATTTTGTATTGTAATTTATAAGTATTGCAGTTTTGCAACATTCCAGTAGTAAATGTCTACAACATTTTTGCACCTTTGTGGCAGATCAGGCAACATTTTTTGCCATTTCATCAGCATTTGTCTCCTCTCATCCTCCTTCTCTCCAAAGAGTAAAGCCCTAGCTCCCTTAATCTCTGATCATAATCCACACTCTCTAAACCAGGCAGCATCCTGGTAAATCTCCTCTGAACCCTTTCCAATGCTTCCACATCCTTCCTATAGTGAGGTGACCTGAACTGGACACAGTACTCCAAGTGTGGCCTAATCAGAGTTTTATAGAGCTGCATCATTACATCACGTCTCTTAAACTCTATCCCTCGACTTATGAAAGCTAACACCCCATAAGTTTTCTTAACTACCCTATCTACCTGTGAGGCAATTTTCAGGGATCTGTGGACATGTACCCCCAGATCCCTCTGCTCCTCCACACTATCAAGTATCCTGCCATTTACTTTGTACTCTGCCTTGGAGTTTGTCCTTCCAAAGTGTACCACCTCACACTTCTCTGGGTTGAACTCCATCTGCCACTTCTCAGCCCACTTCTGCATCCTATCAATGTCTCTCTGCAATCTTCGACAATCCTCTACACTATCTACAACACCACCAACCTTTGTGTCGTCTGCAAACTTGTCAACCCACCCTTTTACCCCCACATCCAGGTTATTAATAAAAATCACAAAAAGTAGAGGTCTCAGAACAGATCCTTGTAGGACACCACTGTCACAACCCTCCAATCTGAATGTACTCCCTCCACCACAACCCTCTGCCTTCTGCAGGCATGGATGGAAAGTGTGCCGGATTCAAACCCTGGACCATTGGTCTCAAAGTCTGGTACTGATACCACTACACCACCAGCTGGCTGTACCATAGTCAGTGACGATAAAACTGACTCTGAATCAGTTCTGCCCCCCCACTACGTTTGCTGATAGACAACAGCTGACGGGAGGAAGAGGCTCCATGAACATCCCCACCCTCACTGACGGTGGGACCCAGCTCGTGAGTGCTGGAGACAAAGCTGATCATTCACATTCGTGCTCAGACAGAAGTGCTGAGTGGATGATCTCCCTTGACTGCACTTGCCGCATCTCTGCCCAGGTGAGCAGACCAGCTCCAGCTTCCTGTGGTTCGTAGCTGTGCTTTTCACTGCTGTCCATGCAGACACTGGGCACCATCTGGAAATGTCTTAGCCCGGAGTTCCTGTCCAGTGGTGAACTGGTGTCAGTGTGCAGTGATCTCGTTCTGACAGGATAAGTGGGTAGTGAAACGTGGCATCAAATCGTGGCAGGAAGTGGGAGAGGATCAGAACTTCTTTGGTAAGCAGAAAGGGGAGAGACGTGTGAAGTGGAGAACGGAGCTGGGATGCCAATATAGAGTGAGAGATGAGCACACACACACTCACATGCTCACACACACAAACAGACGCACACAAAACACACATACACACACACACACACACACACACACACACACAAAACGCACACACACACAAAACACACACACAAAACACACATACACACACACAACACACACACACAAAACACACACACACAACACACACACAAAACAGACACACAAAACACACACACACAAAACACACACACACACAAAACACACACACACAACACACACACACACAAAACGCACACACAAAAACGCACACACAAAACGCACACACACAAAACGCACACACACAAAACGCACACACACACAACGCACACACAAAACGCACACACAAAACACACACACAACACACACACAAAACGCACACACACAAAACACACACACACAAAACGCACACACACAAAACACACACACACAAAACACACACACACAAAACGCACACACACAAAACGCACACACAAAACGCACACACAAAACGCACACACACAAAACACATACACACACACAAACAGATGCACCCACATACACACACACAAACAGATGCACCCACACACACACACAAACAGATGCACATAGACACACACACACAAACAGTCACACACACACACACACACACACACACACAAAACACACAAAAACAAACATAGTCACACATACACACACACACAAACAGATGCACACAGACACACACACACACAAACAGATGCACATAGACACACACACACACAAACAGTCGCACACAGACACACACACACACAAACAGACGCACATAGACACAAACACACACAGGCACACACACACACAAAACACACACAGACACACATACACACACAAAAATACACACACGCACACAAACAAATGCACACAGACACACACAAAACATAAACACACAACCTAAAAATATATATACACTGCACACATAACATACAGAAAGCATACCGACAGCACACACATGTACACACTCCCCCCCTCCATCTCTGTCTCCCCCTCTCTCTCCCCCTCTCTCTCCCCCTCTCTCTCCCCCTCTCTCTCCCTCTCTCTCCCCCTTTCCCTTTCTCCCTCTCTCTCCATCTCCATCTCCTCCTCCCTCTCCCTCTCATTCCCTTTCTCCCTTTCTCTCTCTTCTCTCTCTCTCCCCTTCCTTTCTCCCCCCTCTCTCTGCCTCCCCGTCTCTCCCTCTTCCTCTCTCTCCCACTATCTTTCCCTATTCTTTTCCCTCTGCCTCTCTCTGAACCTCTCCCTCTCCCTCGCTCCCACCCTCTCACTCTTTCCCCTCCCCCTCCCGCTCCCACTTGATCTATTTTTCTGTTTCTCTCCCCATCACTCCCTCTCCCTCTCTCTGTCTCTCTTCCTCCCTCCCTCTCCCCCTCACTCTCTCTCACCCCTCTCTCTGCCCTTCCCTCTCCCTCCCCCTCACTCTCTCTCCCCGCCTCTCCCTCTTCCTCCCTCCCTCCCTCTCCCTCTCTCTGTCTCTCTTCCTCCCTCTCCCTCGCCCCATCACTCTGTCTCACCCCCTCTCTCTTCCTGCCTCTCCCTCTTCCTACCTCCCTCTCCCTCCCTCTCCCTCTTGTTCTCTCTCTCTTTCTCTGTCTCCCTGTATCGCACCCTCTCCCATTCTTTCTTCCTCTCTCTCTCCTTATTGCTCTCTCTTTCCCTCCCTCTCTCTTCCACTCCCCCTCCCTAGCCTATCCCTCTCGCTCTGTCTCCCTCTCTCGCTCCCATTACTTCACTCCCCTCACTTTACCCTCTCTCTCTTTCCCTCTCCCCTCCCTCTCCTTCTCTAATTACCTCTCCCTCAGCCTTTACTTCACTCTCTCTTCCTATGCCACTCCCTTTCCCCTCCCTCTCCCTCTCTCCCTCACTCTCACTTTCTCCCTCCCTCCCCTCTCCCTCTCCTTCAACCTCTACCCCTCCCTGTGCCTCTGACTCCCTCTCCCTTTCGCTCTCTCCTTCTCTCCCTCTTGCTCCCCCTCACACTCTCCCTCCCCCACCCTCTTCCCCTCTCTCTCTTTCCCCTCTCCCTCTTGTCCTCTCTCTCACTCTCCCTTTCCCTCTCCCTCTTTCTCTCCCTCACCTCTCCCCTCTCTCTCTCCCTCTCCTTTGCTTCCAGTCCCTGTCCCCCTCCCTCTACCCCCTCTCTCTATGCCTCTCCCTCTCCCTTTCCCTCTCCCTTCCTTCTACCTCTCCCTCTCTCTGTCTTTCGCTCTCCCCCTCTTTCTCTCTTTCTGTTCCTCTTACTCTCTCCCTCTTGCAATTCCTCTCCATCTCACTCATTTTCCCTCTCCCTCACACTCTCACTCTCACTCGATCTCACTCTCTCTTTCCCTCTAGCTCCCCCTCCTCCCTCTCTCTTCTCCCTTTCTCTCTCTCTCTCTTCCTCTCTCTGTCTCCCTCTCACTCTTTCTCTCTCTAGCTCCTTCTCCCTCTAATTCTTCCTCTCCCTCTCTCTATCCCCCTCCCTCGTGCTCTTCTTTTCCCTCTAACTCTTCCTCCCTCTCTCACTCTCTCTCTCTCACTCTATCTCTCACTGTCTCCCTCTTCCTCTCACTCTCTCGCTGTCTCCCTTTCCCTCTTGCTCACCCCCCGCCTCCCTCTTCCTCTTGCTCTCTCCATCTCTCTCCCCTTCTCCCTTCCCTCTCCCTCCCCTTGCTTCCTCTGTCTCTTCCCCAACCTTCTCACTCTCCCTCTCTTTCCCTTCCTCTCACTAACTCTCTCCCTCTCCATCTCTCTTTCCCTCCCTCACCCTCACTCACTTTCCCTCTCCTTCTCCCTCTCCCTCTGTGTCTCACCCCTTGGTGTGCATGATCTGACAGTGTCGAGGAAGCTTCACTCAGTATCTGACCCGTGTCCTGGGAGTGTGTGATGGGACAATGTAGAGGGAGCTTCACTCTGTGTCTGACCCGTGTCCTGGGAGTGTGTGATGGTACAGTGTAGAGGGAGCTTCACTCAGTATCTGACCCGTACCCTGGGAGTGTGTGATGGGACAGTGTAGAGGGAGCTTCACTCTGTGTCTGACCCGTGTCCTGGGAGTGTGTGATGGTACAGTGTAGAGGGAGCTTCACTCAGTATCTGACCCGTACCCTGGGAGTGTGTGATGGGACAGTGTAGAGGGAACTTCTCTCTGTGTCTGACCTGTGTTCTGGGAGTGTGTGATAGGACAGTGTAGAGGGAGCTTCACTCTGTGTCTGACCCGTGTTCTGGGTGTGTGTGACGGGACAGTGTAGAGGGAGCTTCTCTCTGTGTCTGACCCGTGTCCTGGGAGTGTGTGATGGGACAGTGTAGAGGGAGCTTCACTCAGTATCTGACCCGTGTTCTGGGAGTGTGTGATGGGATAGTGTAGGGGGAGCTTCCTCCAACCATCCTGTTCCTGCTGTTTCTGTTGTGGGAGCGTATGGTCCAGAACTGTCCCTGTAGTCTAAATAAAGGAGACGGAGAAAGGGAAGTGAAACAGATATATGCTATTTGGTTAAACTTACAGACTGAGAAGAGGATGAACCAGAGGCCCACAAGGAAACATCTGCTGTTCATTCTTCTCCTGGAGCAGAAGCGCGGGGTCAGAAAGCTTCCTCTTCACCAGGTCCTTGTAGGTAAACGATCAGTCGAAGTGAGGTGAATTTAACTGCTTGGAATGAACCTGACTGGAGGAGGTGTGGTCTATTTCAGGAAACCACAGCTCCGAATGGCAGATCTGAAGGTGCCTGGTGGCAGTATATCTTCAAGCCCATCGACCATGCAATACATAATCTAGCAGAGAGAGAAAAAATAATAATGAATAAAATAAAACATAATATAAATAAATGAGTAAATCAATTACGTATGTTGAATAGATTTTTAAAAAACGTGCAAAAACAGGAATAATGTGTATTTAAAAAGTGAGGTAGTGTCCAAAGCTTCAATGTCCATTTAGGAATTGGTGGCAGAGGGGAAAAAGCCGTTCCTGACTCACTGAGTGTGTGTCTTCAGGCTTCTGTATCTCCCACCTGATGGTAACAGTGAGAAAAGGGCATGCCCTGGGTGCTGGAGGTCTTTAATAATGGACGCTGCCTTTCTGAGGCACCACTCCCCAAAGATGTCCTGGGTACTTCGTACGCTAGTGCCCAGGATGGAGCTAACTAGATTTGTAACCTTCTGCAGCTTCTTTCAGTCCTGTGCAGTAGCCCCTCCATAGCAGACAGTGATGCAGCCTGTCAGAATGCTCTCCATGGTACAACTATAGAAATTTTTAAATGTATTTGTTGACATGCCAAATCTACATGCTTTGGTAAAGGGAATTTACGTTTGACCATCTTACTGGAGTCCTTGGAAGGAGTAACCTGTGCTGTGGATAAAGGGGAACTGGTAGATGGAATGTACTCAGATTTCTAGGGAGCATTTACTGCAGTTCTACATCAAAGATGATTGTGGAAAATCAAAGTTCATGGTGCAGGTGTAACATTTATATATTGGGACACAGAGTGGAGTGGTATGGCTGTTCATGCTGCACCTCCAATTCAATGCTAGCCTAATCACTGGACAATTTTACAATCACCAGTTAGCCTACTAACCAGTAAGCTTTAGGACTGTGGGAGGATTACCTGGAGGACACCCACACAGTCACAGGGAGAATGCACATACCGCTTACTCTTACAGGCAGTGGCAGGAATTGAACCCGGGTCGCCGGCACTGTAAAGTGTTGTGCTAGCCACTATGCTAGAGTGCCACTCTGTCCTGTAGTAACTGGGATGAACTTCGTTGCTGTCCAGGTGCCATCAATTTTGGTTCAAGTGCAGACTTTGAAATCAGGCCACATGTACTCTCATCCAAACTGTCAGTATATTTGACAAAATACACAGCGTCACAGGACTCTAGTCTGAAAAAGTAATGTGGGAATAGAAAAGGGACCACAGGGGAGGAGAACAGAGTGCTGAGAGCTTGCAGGTTGGTGTGGATTGGTTTTTGACTTGCTAATAGTAGACAGAGAGGTGGGTGTTTACAGGATCTTCCCTGAATCAAGAGATGGGTTGATTCTGGCACCATTCATGAGTTATTTCAGGAAATGGTGAGACCACATAGGGTGTACTGTGGATTTTGGATTTTTTTGGTCTCCTTATTTGAAGAAAAATATTAGCACCTTATTAGCCTTACCAGGAAGATTTACTAGACAGGTATTTGGAATGGATTGGTTGTCTTTGAAGGTTGCACAGACCAACACCTAGAAGTTTTCAGAAGAGTGAGAGGGGACTTGATTGAAATGTGCCTGATCCTGATGAATGGGGAGAAGATGTTTCCTTGTGGAAGAAACCTGAATTACAATCAGAATCAGGGTTAAAAACACTGATGTGCATGGTGAGACAATTGCTGTTTTGTGGCAACAGTACAAAGAAAAGTCATAAAAATGACTATAAATAGCAAAATTAAAGAAGTACAAAGGAAAGAATAATGCAGTAGTGCTCATGGGCCATGCCAAAATCTGATGGTAAAGGGAATGAGATGTTCTTGAATTGATGTATGAGGATCTTCTGGCTCCTGTATCACCTCCCTGATGGTAGTAATGAAAGGAGGGCAATATGCTGGATGGAGAGGGTCCTTAGTAATAGATGCCTCCTTCCTGAGTCACTGCAAATTGAAGATGTCCTCATTGACGGGGAGGGCTGTGTCATGACAGAGCAGCCTGAGTCTACAAGTCTCTGCAGCCTTGTTCCATCCTGTGCATTGGAGATTCCATAGCAGACTAGGATACAAACGATCGGAATGCTCTAAAAGAAGAGCTGCGTAGCCGTTCTAGGCAAGTAAGTATAATAAATGCAAGAGAACAGTTCAGAAAGAAATCAAGAGGGCTAAAGGAAGGCATGAGGTTGTCCTAGCAGACAAGGTGAAGGAGAATCCTAAGGGATTCTACAGAAATGTTAAGAACAAAACAACTGCAAAGAACAAAACTGGTCCTCTGATAGATCAGAATAGTAATCCATGCGTGGAACCAAAAGAGATGGGGCAGATCTGAAATGGACTTTTTTACATCTCTATTTACTCAGGAGATGGACATAGAGACTATAGAAGTGAGGCAAAACAGCAGCGACTTCATGAACCCTGTACAGATTAAATAGGAGGAGGTGGATAAATCCCCAGGGCCTTCAAAGGTGTTTCCTCAGACCCTGTGAGAGTCGTGCAGAAACTGAAGGGGCCTTAGCAGAAATATTTAAATCATCCTTAGCAACAGGTGAGGTACTGGAGGATTCAATGTAAGGCATCGAGTCTATGAACATGCATTAGCATGTATATGGATAGGCAAGCAGGTATCATATCTATGGATTGTTCCATAGATAACACGTGTGTGTGTGTGTGTGTGTGTGTGTGTGTGTGTGTGTGTGTGTGTGTGTGTGTGTGTGTGTGTGTGTGTGTGTGTGTGTGTGTGTGTGTACGTGTACTGAGATCACTGGAGCTGGGGGATCAAACATCTGGAGGAACATGGGGTCGAGCAGCATCTGGTGAAGGGGTGGGTGGTTGAGATCCTTCACAAGGAAAATGGACAGAAATAGCCAGTAAAAGGAATTTACTGTAAATCGATTGACCGGTGGAATGTGAATGAACTTTTTTTGAGAAAGGGAAAGTGGGGAAGTGTGAGTTAGGTACTGAGCAAAACTTCTTCAACACTGTCCTGTTATACTTCAAAGGCTGTGGTTAGAGTGGATGGCAGCTTCAGTATTTCAAGAGGAAGTGGGTTCAGAGTGGGACACGCTGGCTGCCAGTTCTCAGAACAGAGCCTGAAATAGACAAATGTTCACACAGAGTGGGAAGGACTTAGCAGAGATATAGAAAAGGCCAAGTGATCAACGTCCTCCCAGACCACAGCAACGAGGCTCTCGTGTATATGGACAGGTTTCACAGGATCAGTGGGAAGGGATCATGATGGAGAAGGGGGACTAGATGGAGGGAGAGAGGAATGAAGGAAAAGAGGGATCAGGAAGGAGAACATGTTCTCAGGAAGCTCCAGAGGCACTGGCCCATCGTTCTTCTCTGAATGCATAGTGGTGACGTTGTCTATAGCCCCGATCACACAATAGAGGGTTGTAGCAAGAGCTGGCAGATAATAGGTGGATCAGGGTGAGGGGGTTGTGATGATTGATAAGCAGATGGTGGGGAGAAGAGAGGAAATTGTGGCAGAGGCTGTGAGGTGATAGACGGAGGCAACAAAATGGAATCTACTCAGGGAGTAAGCTGGAGTAAGGAACCAGATAAGGGAGGAGGGTGTGTCCATGGTGGGGGTGCTGGGGAGGAGCGTAGCACCAGCAAAGGAAGGGATGGATTTGTCGCAAGGGAGGGAAGGCTGGGAAACGGACAACGTCTCTCCAGGCCATTCCCCTTGAGGAACAAGTGCGGGCAGTTTCCTTTGCGCCTGAGATGGGGTATCTGGAGCCTCTGGATTTTAGCAAGGGCCAAGGAGATGGGGAGAGGAGATGAGGTGATGGGGGCTGATGATCCTTCCGTAATGTAGGTCACTCCACGTGTCAATAGGATACAGAGAAGAAGGCCTATGTTCCCTGAGACCGCAAATGGCCCTGCTGGCCACCTGAGTGAGATCATTTACCTCTGTTAGGGCAGCATCTGCAAAATATGTGTCCTCTGTGTTGGTGGGGGCCAGAAGAACAGGGGAAACATGAGGGGAGAAATTTGTCCTGTGGGGTTGGTTTTTGCCTTGGGGTGCAGTCTTTTATTGATTCTATTTTATTTCTTGAATTTACTGTGATTTCCCTGAGAGGGCAGATCAGCCTTGTGGGGGTTTTCCAGACTGTGACCTCTATTGACACCGTGTGCCCTGTTGAGGGGTGGCTGACCTGGACTCTGAGGGAAATAAGGATACCCTGGGACACCAGGATTGTCTATGGTGATATATTTGTACTTTGATAATAAATTTATTTTAAACTTTTGAACTTTGGGAGGAAGGTCTTACCCTCTGTCAGGCAGCATCTGGAAAGTATCTGTCCTTTGGGTTGGATGAGGGCCAGAAGATCGGGGGGATCCTGAGGGGACAGATTAGCCTTGTGGGGGTTTTCCAGACTGTGACCTCTATTGACATCGTGTGCCCTGTTGAGGGGCAGCTGACCCCAGACTCTGAGGGGAATAAGGATACCCTGCAACATCGGTGAGCACTAGTGGGGATCCAGATGCTCTGGATAGAGAAGACTATGTTGCAATCTGAAGGCAATTTACAATAAATTGTGGGATGTGGAATATTGTAGTCTGTTATAATATAATGTAATTACTGAATAAATCTTTGAAAAAGGCAAAAAGAATGAATTAGATGAAGACCAAGACCATAAGACATGAAGAAGCTGAATTTGGCCATTTGGCCCATTAAGTCTGTTCCATCATTCCATTATGGCAAATATATTATCCCTTTCAAGCCCATTCTACTCCCTTCTCTCTGTCACCTTTGACACCCATACTGATCAGGAACTGATCAACCTCTGCTTTAAATATACCCAATGACAACCTCCACAGCCACTGGTGGCAATGAATTCCACAGTATCACCACCATATGGCTAAAGAAATTCCTTCTCATCTCTGTTCTAAAGAGACATCCTGGTATTCTGAGGCTGTGCCCTCTGGTCCTAGACTTCCCCACAATAACATCCTCTCAACATCTGCTCTCTCTGGGTTTTTGAATATTGATAGCTTTCAACAAGAACCTCCTTCATTCTGCTACACTCCTGTGAATAGAGCCATCAAACTTTCCTCATAAGTTAATCCTTTTGTTTGCAGGCTTGTGAACCTCCTGTGAACTCTCTCCTATGCCCCAAAACTGCTCACAATACTCCAAGTGTGATCTGACCAATGCCTTACAAAGCCTTGGCATTGCATCCTGGCTTTTATTTTCTGGTCCTTTTGCTGACATTGCATTTGCCCTCCTCGCCACTGACTCAACTTGCAAGTCAACCTTTAGGGAGTCCTGGATTAGGACTCCCAAATTGTTTTGCACCTCTGCTTTCTGAGTTTGTTCCCCATTTAGAAAATAGTCTACGCCTTTATTCCTTCTGTCAAAGTGCATGACCATATACTTCCCTACACGATATTCCACTTGTCACATCTTTGCCTTTCTCCTGATCCGTCACAGACTCATGTCTTCCTCAGCAGTACTCTTTGTATCATTTGCAAACTTGGCCACAAAGCCAACAACTCTATATCCAGGTCATTGATGTAAAATGTGAAAGGAAGTAGTCAAACAAAGCTCTTTTCTACATTGCCCCAGTACTCTTCTAGGGCTGTACATCTGCCAGGAGTATGGGGTTGTTGTGGTTCTTCTCAAGGAAGACGGAGGGTGACAGGCAGTATAAAGGAATTTACTGTAAATTGTTTGACCAGTGGAACATTGTAATTTGTTATAAGTTAATCTTGTAATCATTTAATAACTCTTTGAGAAAGGGAAGGTGTGTGAGTTAGATACAGAGCAAGGCTCTCTCTACTCTGTCTCATCATACTTCACAGGTTGTGGTCAGAGAGTGATTAACAGCTTCAGTAACTAAAGAGGCTGTGGGTACAGAGCTGAACATGCTGGCTGCTATTTCTCAAAATAGACCTTAAGATACTGATAAATGGAGGGTGGGGAAGGACTTAGCAGGGATGTAAAGAGGCCAAGTGGACAAAGTGCCATCATCCCCTCAACCATCAGGGTTAAGAACACTCACTTGCCCATCCACTGAGATATTCCTACAACCAAAGAGCTCACTTTAAGGTTATTTCATGATCTCGTTATTTATTGCTATCTATTTATATTTGCATTTGCACAATTTGTAGTCTTCTGCACTCTACTTGATTTTTCATGGAACTGTTACTGCTCTATAGATTTTCTGACCACACCCATAGGAAAATAAAACTCAGGCTTGCATGCAGTTTCATATATACTCTGATAATAAAGTTTACTTTGAACTTCGTCCTCCCAGAGCCCAGCAACAGGCATCATATGTATAATGGAGCCATTTTGCAGGATTAGAGAGAGGGGCCTCATGATGGAGAGGTGGGACTGGATGGAGGGAGAGAGGAATGAAGGAAAGGAGGAGGGAGCCATAGATGGGGCAGAGCAGGGCAAGCAGAAAGGAGAACCAGATATCAGGGGGCACCAGAAGGTGCTGGTCCATCTCTCTTCCCTGATTAGATACTGCTAACATTGTCTATAGCCCTGATCACGCAATGGGACATTGGAGTAATGAGTGTGTGTGAACCCAGATCACACAACACTGGAGGGGGGGGGGGGGGGTAGTGTGTGTGTGTGTGTGAACCCAGATCACACGACACTGGAGCGGGGGGGGGAGTGTGTGTGTGTGTGTGTGTGAACCCAGATCACACAACAGCAAAGGACCCTTTGGCCTGTTGGAAGAAAACTGGGAGAATACACAAAACTCTTTACAGGCAGCAGCAGGAATTGAAAGAGCAAGCACGACGAAATCTGCAGATGCTGGAAATTCAAACAACACACACAAAATGCTGCTGGAACACATCAGGCCAGGCAGCATCTATAGGAGAAGCACTGTCAATGTTTCAGGCCGAGACCCTTCATCAGGGCTAACTGAAAGGAAAGATCGTAAGAGATCAAGTACTGTAAAGACTTGTGCTACCGTTATGGTTACTTTACCATTACGCCAACTACGCTACGATTGGTGGCTCCCTGTTTCTCCCTCTATCCTTTCCTAAATAGTTGGATGGCATTTGGTGTTCTCCAATGCAGAGGAATTTATGGAATTCTGTAAGTTGATAACCAGAACATCGCTTTTTAATCACCAACTCTTCCAAAACCACAGGGATGTAGACCATTGGGTCCTTGGGATTTATCGACACCAACCTGTTTTAGTGGACTTTCATTCTCATGTGACTCTTGGTTCTCTCATAATTGCAGGGTTTATTTTGCCTTTACCCTTAAAACAGATAAGAAAGTAAATGTTTAATTCCCCTTTCCTACATCCCAGCCCCTGTCCCTGTGACTGATCCCCCATTCCAACTCCTTGTTTCCTGTTTGAGAATGATCCACATCACCAGATAAGAATTAACTTCCTGATTCCAGCCCCAATCTGTGAGCTGATGAATGGGGGGAGAGGATGCGTGACTCAGTGGCAGGTTCACACTGAAACACCGCACACAGTCCCAGTCACGGTCTGTGCCAATTACAGTCCTGGCTCTGCTGCTCTTGGACCAAATGCAGGGACGGTCTGGGTTGGGTCACACCTGGGTGTTGAAGGGAAACTGGGACCACTTACAATCATAACAACAGATGTGAGCATGGAGAGGATTGCCTGGAATCAAAGCCATAAACAGGGCACTGTGGATTTTTTATGTTGGGTAAGTGGGAACTTACTCCAGCAACAACTGGCTGAATGGAAGGTTGAGGGAAGGAATGCAGGAATTGGGGATCGAGGTGTGCATAAGGATCTCCTTAACTCAACATTCATCATTCCTGCTCAACCTCAGACCCCATGTCAGGAAGATACATCATGGTCTATTCATTTTCATAGATGCTGCCTGACCTGTTGAGATCCTACAGCATCTTGTGTGTGTTGCTCTTGGTTCTGATAATTACCGGGACCTTTGATCTGCTCCATGACATTGGGGATCCCACCAGCGGTGGTGAAGGAAGGAGAAGCTGTGAGAGACACCAGCATACATCACCTCTGGAATCATGGAGAGATGGTAGAGTTTAACCTGTACATGGGCAGTGTCATGGGGCAGTGCAGATGGAGCTTCGCTTTATGTCAAACATGTGCACATTTATTTATTTTACACTGCTCACAGTTCAATCTTTATGAATATTCATGCAATTAGAACATCAAATTAAATCATGATTATCCTCCAGGATGCAACCTGCTGTTGGTGTTTCGAAGACCAGAGGGGACAGTCTCAAAGTAGATTGGCATCCTCTTCAAATGGAGTTGAGGAGGAATTTGTTTAGCTGGAGAATGGTGAATCAGTGGTATTTGTGGTTAAGGCAGTTGTGGATGCCAATTCTTTATATATATTTAAGGCAGAAGTTGATAGATTTTTGATTGATGAAAACATGAAGTGATACGGGGGAAGGCAAGTAATTGAGGCTGAGAGGATAAATGGATCAGCCATGATGAAATGGCGGAGCAGTCTTGTTGGGCCAAATGGCCTAATTCTGCTCTAATATCTTATGGTCATCTGGAAATCCAGCAGCACACCTTGTTCATGCAACAACTAAGGCAATGCAACTCCCCCATTACTGGTCTTTCCAAAGAACGAGTAAACTTGGTGCTGTGGACCCTCCCTCCTCTGTGCTCCCTCAAGTCTGCTTGGTGGGCAAGACCAGTTGTAATGGGGAACTCTGAGTAGAGAGCAGTAACAAATGTTTGAGACATGTTGAGTGGACGTGCAGACCCCTCATCCATTGTAGTCACTCCCGGGTTCTCTGCTTGTCCACATCCATGAAGCTCTTTGTCTCCTTCAGCATCTCTGTCTGTTGTTCTCTCGGCTGCCCTGTCCATTCTCTGACTTCCTCTGCTGTCCATTGGGTCAAACAGCACAGAGATCATCCCTTTGATCCTCTGAGGGAACTCCAATCATCAAACACCACTTTACACCAATACCATTTCATTAATCCCATCACCTCCCCCAGTTTCTACCCCTCACCCTCCCAGTGGGGGCAATTTATAGTGGTTAGTTAACCTACCACCCTTGAATCTTTGGAATCTGTGAGGAAATAGGAGCACCCAGGGTAACCCGTACCTTCACTGGGAGAACATGCAAACTCCACACAGATGGAATCTAAAACCAGGATTAAACTGGGTTTGCTGGAGTCCTGAACCAGCAGAACTTCCTGCTGCCCATCTGTATGTGTTTTCTCTCTCACTCCAGAGACAACTGCACTCCAGCACCATTTTCTGTTTCACAACCTCAACCACTTCCTGCCACCATGTTACAACTTTGCAAGTCTTTCATCAAGGTCCCACACATCTCGAGCTGCTGAAACCCTTCATTCGTGTTCTCTGCCTTGTCGATCAATCTGTTGTGTTTTGATGTCACTGGATCTGTTTCATCTGACTGACCTGTGCCAGCCTCTCACTGGATCTGGCACAAGGCCACAAACAGTATTAATTTATTGCTCTTGCCCATGTCACTTCTTTTGTTCAACCCGGTTCATTCAAACATGCAGCTCAGTCTTCGTCAGGTCACACAGGCTGTTTTTTTGATAAGCCTGTCAGTCTGACAACATCAAAAAGAGCTGTTTATTTGGAACTGGTCTCTTATTTATCAGATTATCGATCCCACTGCATATACTTCAACTCATTTTTCTAAATTTCAGTGAGTACAGGCCCCGAGTGGTTCCTGAACCTGGTGGTGTGGAACCTGAGGTCCATACCTCCGTTCCAACAGCAGCAATGAAAGGAGATAATGGACTGGATGGTAGGGGTCCCTGATGATCCATGTTGCTTTCTTGTAGCAGTGCTCCTTGTAGATCTGCTCAGTGGTGGGGAGGGATTTTCTTGTGATGGACTGGGCCATATCCACCACTTCATGTCAGCTTTTCTGTTCCTTTGATCAGGATGTGGTGATGAGATAAAAGATCAGTCAGAGTCTCATTGAAGGGGGAGCAGCGACAAGGGTCCAAAAATCCTCCTGCTCTTATTGTTCTTATTTGGTGTGAGCTGACATTCTAACATCAGTCAGTCCTCTCTTGACGTCGAGCGCTGTGGCTTTCTGCCTGTGATCACACCTCTGTATTTCACCATTTGCACAACACGTACTTTCTTGTCGACTGCTCCTCACAATGTACTGACTAGGAGAGGAAGATTTGTGCGGCCCATCAGCATCTATTCTGTTCCGTGAGAACAATGAACACCAGACATCTGCTGATCTCCTGCTGGCTAACTCTCTGCAACTCAATCTGTAAGTTTTATTCAGAGCAAGTTTTTGTCTTTAAAATACTTCTCTCCAGGTTCTCTGTTACTTTCTGGACTGGGGCATTTCTTGGTCCCACAGTACCACAGCAAGGAGAGTGTAGGTTGGGCACAGTGAAGCACGAGTTTGACTTAGAGAGTAAGAAAAGCTTGGTTACTGGTGGGTATTGGGACAGAGGATTGGCTCATTCTTTAGCCAAAGACACATCCTGCTGCTAATTCTGGAAACGGAGCTTGAGAAACTGGTTTCAGTTTTTCACATCCATGAATAAATCACAAAAACATGTTATTCCCTTTGTTTTCCATAAAAGAAAAGTTTGATCAATTCTAGATGGTTGAAAGAAAAAATTAGATATAATAGAACTTGACAGGATAAATTTATTCAAACCAAAAAATTTACAAAATTGAAACCATATTCATATTGTATGTTAAATTATTGGATATATCAGTTGTTTATTCAATTTAGTAAATGCAAAGGGAAATGCAGCCCCTAAAATAGAAGCCAGTGAAAACCCCTGTTCAGACTCCTACTTGAGTTTCATCCATTGTGGACATTGATTTTCATCCAGCTCTTG
Organism: Hemitrygon akajei; assembly: GCF_048418815.1. Taxonomy (NCBI): domain Eukaryota; kingdom Metazoa; phylum Chordata; class Chondrichthyes; order Myliobatiformes; family Dasyatidae; genus Hemitrygon; species Hemitrygon akajei. The sequence goes on along the minus strand of NC_133150.1, from coordinate 51,504,527 downwards.
TGTCCAAAACATCAATATAGAATCTTAATTGCCCAATAATAAAATATAAGATTCAGCAAAGCCAAACCACCTACCTGTTTTGATTTCTGTAAATATTTCTTACTTAACCTGGGATTTCCGTTCTGCCATATATATGAAGAAATTTTAGAATCAATAATATCATAAAAAAGATTTAGGAATGAAAATTGATACCACCTGAAATAGATATAGAAATTTAGGTTAAATAATAATCTTAATAGCATTAGTTCGACCAATCAAAGATAAGGATGATGGGGACCATATAGTAAACAGTTGTTTAACATGATCAATTAAGGGTAAAATTTGATTTTAGATAGATCCTTAGTAATTTTTACTAAGCTTCTTAGTAATTTTAACACCCAAATAAATAAAATAATCAGTAACCAATCTAAATGGTGATTGTCTATAAATTGGAACTTGCATATTTAATGGCAAAAGCACACTCTTATTAAGATTCAATTTATAACCAGAAAAACTACTAAATTGAGCAAGTAGTGTTATTTCTGCAGGAATGGATTTCTCTGGGCTAGAGATATGTAGTAACAGGTCATCTGCATATAGTGATACTTTATGTGTCCTATTCCTACAAATAATGCCAAATATATTGGGTGAATCACAAAGAACGATTGCCAAGGGCTCCAGGGCAATATCAAATAGTAAAGGGTTTAAAGGACAACCCTGTCTAGTGCCTCGAAAAGCCTAAAAAAAAAGCTGATCTCTGATTATTGGTAAATACAGCAGCCAAGGGTGTGTTGATATATCAATTGATTCCAAGATATAAATTTTGGGCTAAAATTAAATTTCTCAAGTATATTAAATAAATTTTCCCATTCAAGTCTGTCAAACACCTTCTCGGTGTCAAGCGAAATAACACATTCTGGAGCATTAGATGAAGTGGTGTATACAATGTTCATTAACCTCCTAACATTAAAATGTGAGTAACGATTTTTAATAAATCCTGTCTGAAACTCAGAGACAATTTGTGGCAATACCTTCTCTAATCTAATTGCTAATATTTTGGAAAAGATTTTAGAATCCATATTCAACAACGATATAGGTCTGTATGATGCACATTCAGTGGGATCTTTGTCTTATTTAGGAATTAAAGAAATAGATGCTTCATAAAAGGATTCTGGTAATTTACCTACAAATAAAACATCTTTAAAAATTCTACATAACCAGGGAGAAAGTAAATCTGAAAAAGATTTTAAAAATTCAGCTGTATACCTATCCGGGCCAAGTGCTTTACCAGAGTTCATCGAAAAAATTACTTTCTTTATTTCCTCTTCGTTAATGGGTGCATCTAATGCTAAATGTTCATCAGCTGGTATTTTTGGAATATTCAGTTTCCTTAACAATTCATGCATTATGGTAGGATCATCAGGAAATTCTGATTGAAATAAATTGGTGTAAAATTCTTGAAAAGATTATTAATTTCATCATGGTCAGCAGTCAAAATACCATCCCATCTATGAACTTTATTAATCTGATGTTTCGCCAAAGCAGCTTTCAATTGGTTAGCCAATAATTGACCCGATTTATCACCGTGTATATAAAATAACTCTTGGTTTTAAGTAATTGATTTTCAATCGGGGATGTTAATAACAAATTATGTTGCATCTGAAGTTCAACTCTCTCTTTATAAAGCTCCAGGTTGGGAGCAATAGAATTTTTTTTAATGAATTTCTTTAATCTTATCAACCAATGTATGTATTTCACTATTAATCTGGTTTTTCAGTTCTTCACAGTTTGAAATAATTTGCCCACAGATAAATTTCTTTAAAGGTACCCCATAATATCCCACTGGAAATTTCTTCCATTGAGTGAGTTGAAAAGAAAAATGAAATCTGTTCTTTAATAAGATTAACAAAATTTAAATCATGAAGCAAAATAGAGTTGAACCGCCGTTGTCTAGTACTAAAAGTTACATCAATTAATTTAATTGATAATTTCAAAGGCGCATCATCGGAAATGGCGATTGCATCATACTTACAGGCAGTGATAGATGAAAATAATCGAGAATCAATAAATAAGTAATTGATTCTAGAGTAATTATGAGATACATGAGAGAAGAAAGATCTCTTTATCATTAGGATCTAAAAACCTCCAAATTTCTAAAATTCTCAAGTCAACTAAAAAGGAATTAATAAAAGTAGCAGATTTGTTTGGAAGTACCTGATTGGGCACAGACCTATCCATCATAGGATTCAGATAACACTTAAAATCTCCACCCATTATGCACATATATTCATTTAAATTGGGAAGAGATACAAATAAATGCTTGAAGAATTCAGGATAGTCAGTTTTCAGTGCATAAATATTAACCAAAACTACTTTTTGGTTATAAAGTAAATGTGGGTCTGAGATTGTCTCATAATGAACAAATGAGATTGAGGAGTCTATATAAAAATGGATATGCCTTTTGCTTTGGTTGAAGAGTTAGAATGAAACTGTGCACTTTCCAAAACCTAAAAAACTGCTGATTATCATCCTTCCTCACATGAGTCTCTTGCGCAAAAAATAATCTCAGCATTCGATGTATGAAAAACATTTTAAAATCTTCTACTGTTTAATTGGGTGATTCAAACCATTTGTGTTCCATGAAACAAAGTTAATAATAAACCATATAGTATGTAAAGGGTTAACCATATTGCATTGGAAACTCATGAATCAGGAAGAGGGAACAGTTTAAAGTTTAAAAGTTTAAAGAGGAAAGAGAAGTTACGACAATACAGACTTTTCTGTAGTTTCAGATCAGCCCAAATGAAAAATACTGAACTAAAAATAGTTCCCCCCCACTCCCACAAGACCCGAAACCTGCCAATAGAAAGCCAGGGAACTATCTAAGAAGCTCCCTACCCTCAGCTCTCTTGACGACAAGTCTCCAAACCTTTTAAAAAATAAAATAACCACCCATAGTCAAAACATTGAGAAAGGAATGCCAAACAGGTTAAGAAAAAAACAACCATTTGAAGACAATTTTAAAAGAGAAGGTCTTAAAAAATGAAGCAGAATACAATCTTAATAATATTTCAAGAAAAAACAAATAATCACCAAGCCAGAGTCTTAATAACTTTCTAAAATGAATAATTAAAAATAAATTGAAATAATAAAAGAAAGGAACTTTAACATAGAAACATAATAAACCTCTGGATGCCAAAGCAAAGTACCAGAAGAATCAGCCCAAGGGCAAAGTTCTACGAACTTAAAATGTCCAAATCTATAGGCTGGTTATTAACTAATAAACCAGATGTATACAAACATAAAGGAATGGTAAATTTATTAAACATCCAAGCTCAAACAATGCTCCTTGAGAAATTGTTGTGTGTCATCCACGGATTTAAACCACTTAAACAGTTTATCAGGCAGAAAAATCCTTAAACGAGCGGGGTATAGCAGAGCCGGTCGGAAATTCCTTTGATATAATACTGACATCACTGATTTAAAACTCAATCTTTCTTGCATTACCTCAGGACTATAATCTTTAACCAGACAAACTTAAAATTTTGATGTTTAGTAATTCCTTTCTGACGAGCAATTTGAAATAAGTGCTGCTTAGTACTCACATAGTGGAATCGAAGAATCACAGGGCGTGGTTTTAACTCTTTCAATGGTTTTGGTTTTAAGCCCGATGCATATGGTTGATTACCGGAGAAGAAGAAAAGACCTCCGAGCCAAAGGCCTCCATTTTGAATTGAGAAAAAGATTTAGTAAGATCCCTGCTCTCAACGTCTTCACTGAGTCCTATTATTCGCAAATTCTGTCTGTGACTACGACTCTCCAAATCAATAATCTTGACTTTATACTACTCCAATGTATGACAGACAGGTTATTGATCCCCAGGGAAATTAGGTTTTGTTACTGTTGCACCAACCAAGAATAGTGTATAAATATAGCAATATAAAACCATAAATAATTAAATAATAATAAGTTAATCATGCCAAGTGGAAACAAGTCCAGGACCAGCCTATTGGCTCAGGGTGTCTGACACTCCGAGGGAGGAGTTGTGATGTTTGATGGCCACAGGCAGGAATGACTTCCTATGACACTCAGTGTTACATCTCGGTGGAATGAGTCTCTGGCTGAATGTACTCCTGTGCCTAACCAGTACATCATGGAGTGGATAGGAGACATTGTCCAAAATGGCATGCAACTTGGACAGCATTCTCTTTTCAAACACCACCGTCAGAGAGTCCAGTTCCACCCCCACAACATCACTGGCCTTACGAATGAGTTTGTTGATTCTGTTGGTGTTTGCTACCCTCAGCCTGCTGCCCCAGCACACAACAGCAAACATGATAGCACTGGCCAACACAGCCTTGTAGAACATCCTCAGCATCATCCTGCAGATGTTAAAGGACCTCAGTCTCCTTAGGAAATAGAGACAGCTCTGACCCTTCTTGTAGACAGCCTCAGTGTTCTTTGACCAGTCCAGTTTATTGTCAATTCGTATCCCCAGGTATTTGTAATCCTCCACCATGTCCACACTGACCCCTTGGATGGAAACGGGGTCACTGGTGCCTTAGCCCTCCTCAGGTCCACCACCAGCTCCTTAGTCTTTTTCACATTAAGCTGCAGATGATTCTGCTCGCACCATGTGACAAAGTTTCCCACCGTAACCCTGTACTCAGTGTCATCTCCCTTGCTGATGCATCCAACTATGGCAGAGTCATCAGAAAACTTCTGAAGATGACAAGACTCTGTGCTGCAGTTGAAGTCTGAGGTGTAGATGGTGAAGAGGAAAGGAGACAGGACAGTCCCCTGTGGAGACCCAGTGATGCTGACCACTCTGTCTGACACACAGTGTCGCAAGCGCACGTACTGTGGTCTGCCAGTCAGGTAATCAATAATCCATGACACCAGGGAAGCATCCACCTGCATTACTGCCAGCTTCTCACCCAGCAGAGCAGGGCGGTTGGTGTTGAACGCTCTGGAGAAGTCAAAAAACATGACCCTCACAGTGCTCGCCAGCTTGTCCAGGTGGGTGTAGACACGTTTCAGCAGGTAAAGTAGCCAAGGTTAGGTTCTTTTCCAAAGAAGTCAATCTGGAATCTCTCTGTTTCCCAGCTTCACTAAGCTCTGAAATTTGCTGTTGCTGTTTTCGTTCTCCTTTTTGAGTGCTGCCAGTTTCCCTCCGTTCTCCTTTAACAATACTGCCATAGCAGCGAATCTCTTATCGAATTTTTCATCCAAAAGATTCGAGACATTCTGCAAAGTGAGTTGAGGCTGTTGAGGTTGTTTGAAGACACCTTTCTTCTCATTTCCATTACCGGGTTTCCTTGCTTTCGGCTAATGCCTTTCTTCCTTAGTAGTCATTACCATTGATTAAAATTCAGAATTCAAACATATAAAGTTGTTAAAAACACTTTGATATAGATAATAATAGGGTGGTAAGGAAATTGAAAAATGATGGGAGCAGAGCCAAAATTTGACCTACTCCATCTAGCGCCTCCAATAGAAACCAGAATGAGTCAAATGCCCGCTTCGCTGCCGCTGCTACTCTGCGGTCCGGAATCTCCGGAGGAGAAGGCCTCCGAGACCTCGGCTTTGCTTGTTTCGGTGGCCGGGACGAGGTCAAAGGCGCTCGGCAGAAGATGACGCTCGGGAGGCTGTATCGGAGGGGCTGGTCGGAGGCTCGAAGTTTTCGGACGGACTCAGAATCTGCTGTGGTTGGTACTTCCGAGGCATCAGTTGTCGGTGCCTGGAGGTTTATCGCATGGAGAGTTTCTCCCTTTTACTGCCTGATATCGGGACAATTGGAGTCGATCAGGACTTGTGACTTTTTTTTTAAACTGTGCCCATGGTCTGCTTTCATCAAATTATGGTATTGCTTTGCACTGCTGTAGATGTATGTTATATTTATATGTGGTTTTGTCAGTGTGAGTCTTTGGTTTGTCCTTTTTTTGTTTTGTGATATCACTCTGGAGGAACATTGTATCATTTCTTAATGCATGTATACATTTCTAAATGACAATAAACGAGGACTGAGTGTCCTCATAATCTAATCTAATAATCTAATAAATCTGAGGATTGAGATTGATTATGAACACAGCAAAGGGTAACAGAAATATCATTGAAGAAAACGAAAATGGAAAATTGAAGGATATTAAGAACAGTCTGTGAGAGCCAGAATCAGGAAATGAAACGAATATAGCAGCAGGTACAACTGTAGTTCCCTTACAGACAGAGGTGGGTCTTTGCAGTGGGGAATGAAGGAACAGTGGAGGAAATAAACCATGGCTTCTTGTGTGTCTTTGCAGAAGACACAAAAACCGGCCAGAAATACAGGATAGACAAGTGTTGAAAGCAAATGTAGAAATAAAATCAATCAGCATCAATGATGAAATAACATCATGAAAATGGATAACTGACACAGGCCCGATTATCTCCATCCCAGAGTTTGTGACAAGGTGTCAGTAGTGTTACTCAACTTTCTGGTCATCATCTGCCAAACTCTACAGTTTCAGGAATGGTTCCTTCAGACTGTTTCAAAAAGGAGGGAGAGAGAGAAAACTGGGAACCACTCACCTGCCCAGCTGACACTGGGAGCGGGGACAATGTTGGAATCTGTAATAGTGGGTGTGAAATGCATGCTGAAGAGGAATTATCACAATCATTCACCAGACTGGTTTCTGATGTGGTGGGTCTGACTTGTCACGAATGTGGAAAATAGACTACGCCTGTATTCAAACAGTTCAAAGTAAGTGTTATTATCAGAGTACATATCTGTCACCACATACAACCCTGAGGTTATTTCTCTTGGGGCATACTTAGCAGATCTATAGAACAGTAACTGTAAACAGGATCAATGGACAACAAACTCTGCAAATGCAAATATAAATAAATATCAATAAATAATCTGTTCTTGGACGTGGTGGTGAAAGTCCTGAGGCACTTGTACATATTACCTGATGAGAGCAGTGAGAAAAGAGCATGGCCTGGGAGGTGAGGATCTTTGATTATGGCAATGATTCATGTAGGCACTTTCAATGGCTGGAAGGGTTATATCCGTGATGTACTGGACTGAATTTGCCTCATTTTGTAGGATTTTCACTCAAATACATGATGTTCCCATACCAGGTCATAATGAAGCCAGCCAGTACACTGTGGTAAATCATTGGGATTCTCTGGTGAGGAATTCTTCTTTCTATGATAGTTTTCTAGATATTAAAGAGATCAAGGAAAATGGGGAGAAAAAGTTTTAGCCAGGATCAGTTGAATACGTTGTGTGGTTCAATGGTAGCACATCCGCTTTCTGCTCCTGCTTGTCATGTTGACACAAGCTCGGCAAAGTGTTTGTGAACCCAGATCACACAATGGAACTACAGAGCAGGGTGTGTGAGTGTTTGCATGTGAGTGAGTGAGAGTGAGAGTGAGAACTATGGTGCGTGTCTGCGTGTGAGTCTGTGTGTGTGTTTGTCTGAGAATTGGAATCACACATGGAACAACAGAGCACACAGTGTGAGTGTTTGCATGTGTCTGTGAGTGCATCTGTGTCTGTGAGTGTGAGTGTGTGTGAGTGCATGTATGTGTGTAAGCATGAGCAATGTTCTCTGTGTGTGTGAGAGTGTGTGCGTGTTTCTCTGTGTGAGTGTGTTTTTCTCTGTGTGTGTGTGTGTGTGTGTTAGGTAGAGAGAGATATGAACACAGATCACACAATGGGAAACTTGAGTAAGGTGTATGTGTCATAACTATGGGTTGTTTTTAACCAAGAAAGGGATTTTATCAATTTGTATGTGTATTGTATTTTCTCAGTATCACCTCATGGGCATGTAGTTTTCCTTCCATTGTGAACTTTTCATGTCTAATTGTTTGTCTTTGCACAAAGTGGGTTTTCACTTTGTGTTGCGTGTGCCTCATTTGAGATCACGAGGATTGTTAAGCTCTCTTTGTATTGATCACTTTTATTCAATTTGGTTTGACGTGCTTTCTTGATCACTGTGTGAGTTGGAAAGACCCACAGTCTATACTGTTGATAAGGATGCATAGAAACGTAGAAAACCTACAACACAATACTGGTCTTCAGCCCACATATCCCTACCTTAGAAGTCACTAGGCTTACCTATAGCCCTCTATTTTACTAAGCTCCATGTACCTATCTAAAAGCCTCTTAAAAGCCCCTATTGTATCTGCCTCCACCACTGCTGCCGGCAGCCCATTCCACGCACACACCAGTCTTTGAGTAAAAACTTACCCCTGACATCTCTTCTGTACCTACTCCCCAGCACCTTAAACCTGTGTCCTCTTGTGGCAACCATTTCAGCCCTGGGAAAATGCCTCTAACTATCCACATGATCAATGCCTCTCATTGTCTTATACACCTCTATCAGGTCACCTCTCATCCTCTGTCGCTCCAAGGAGAAGAGGCCAAGTTCACTCAACCTGTTTTCATAAGGCATGCTCCCCAATCCAGGCAATATCCTTGTAAATCTCCTCTGCACTCTTTCTATGGCTTCCACATCCTTCCTGTAGTGAGGCGACCAGAACTGAGCACAGTACTCCAAGTGGGGTCTGACCAGGGTCCTATATAGATGCAACGTTCCCTCTCGGCTCCTAAATTTAGTTCCACAATTGATGAAGGCCAATACACCATACGCCTTCTTAACCACAGAGTCAACCTGCGCAGATGCTTTGAGCGTCCTTTGGACTCGGACCCCAAGATCCCTCTTATCCTCCACACTGCCAAGAGACTTACCATTAATACTATATTCTGCCATCATATTTGACCTACCAAAATGAACCACTTCACACTTATCTGGGTTGAACTCCACCTGTTACTTCTCAGCTCAGATTTACATCCTATCGATGTCCCACTGTAACCTCTGACAGCCCTCCACACTATCCACAACACCTCCAACCTTAGTGTCATTAGCACACTGACTAACCCATCCCTCCACTTCATCATCCAGGTCATTTATAAAAATCACGAAGAGTAAGGGTCCCAGAAAAGCTCTCTGTGGCACTCCACTGGTCACCGACCTCCATGCAGAATATGACCCGTCTACAACCACGCTTTGCTTTCTGTAGGCATGCCAGTTCTGGATCCACAAAGAAATGTCCCCTTGGATCCCATGCCTCATTACTTTCTCAATAAGCCTTGCATGGGGTACCTTATCAAATGCCTTGCTGAAATCCATATATACTACATCAACTGCTCTTCCTTCATCAATGTGTTTAGTCACATCTGCAAAAAATGCAATCAGGCTCGTAAGGCATGTCCTGCCCTTGACAAAGCCATGCTGACTACTCCTAATCATATTATACCTCTCCAAATGTTCATAAATCCTGCCTCTTAGGATCTTCTCCATCAACTTACCAATCACTTAGGTAAGACATTGGTCTATAACTTCCTGGGCTATCACTACGCCCTTTCTCGAATAAAGGAACAGCATCCTCAACCCTCCAATCCTTTGGAACTTCTCCCGTCCCCATTGATGATGCAAAGATCATCGCCAGAGGTTCAGCAATCTCCTCTCTCACCTCCCACAGCAGCCTGGGGTACATCTCATCCAGTCCCAGTGACTTATCCAACTTGATGCTTTCCAAAAGCTCCAGCATATCCTCTTCCTTATTATCTACAAGCTCAAGCATTTCAGTCTGCATTTCAGTATTCATTAAATACCAGTGCTATTTCCTCTGGTTCCATACACACTTTCCCACTGTCACACTTGATAGGTTCTATTCTTTCATGACTTATCCTCTTGCTCTTCTCATTCTCGTAGAATGCCTTGGGCTTTTTCTTAATCCTGCCCACCAAGGACTTCTCATGGCCCCTTCTGGCTCTCCTAATTTCCTTCTTAAGCTCCTTCCTAGTAGCCTTATAATCTTCTAGATCTCTAACATTACCTAGCTCTCTGAATCTTTTGTAAGCTTTTATTTTCTTCTTGACTAGATTTATTACAGTTTTTGTACACCATGATTCCTGTACCCTACCAGAACTTCCTTGTCTCATTGGAATGTACCTATACAGAACTCCACACAAATATCCCCTGAACATTTGCCAGATTTCTTCCGTACTTTTCCTGGAGAACACCTTTTTTCAATTTAAGCCTCCAATTTACTGCATGATAATCTCATAATTCCCCTTATTCCAATTAAACTCTTTTCTAACTTGTCTGTTCCTGTGTCTCTCCAATGCTATTGTAAACGAGACAGAATTATGATCACTATCTCCAAAATGCTCTCCCACTGAGAGATCTGACACCGGACCAGGTTCATTTCCCAATACCAAATCAAGTACCACCTCTCTTCTTGTAGGCTTATCTACACTTTGTACATACTGTGTCAAGAAACCTTCCTGAACACTCCTAACAAACTCCACCCCATCCAAACCCCTTGCGCTAGGGAGATGCCATTCGATATTTGGGAAATTAAAATCTCCCATCACGACAACTCTGTTATTATTACACCTTTCCAGGATCTGTTTCCCTATCTGCTCCTCGATATCCCTGTTACTATTGGGCAGCCTATTAAAATAAAAACCAGTAACATTATTGACCCCATCTTGTTCCTAAACTGTACCCACAGAGATTTTGTAAACAATCCCTCCATGGCGTCCACCTTTTCTGCAGCTGTGACACTATCTCTGATCAGCAGTGACATGCCCCCACCTCTTTTGCCTCCCTCCCTCTCCTTTCTGAAACATCCAAAACCCGGCACTTGAAATAACCATTCCTGTCCCAGAGTCATCCAAGTCTCTGCAATGGCCACCACATCATATCTCCAGGTACTGATCCATGCTCTAAGATCATCCGCTTTGTTCACAACACTCCTTGCGTTAAAATAGACACATCTCAAACCTTCAGTCTGAACGTATCCCTTCTCTAACACCTGCCTATTCTCCCTCTTGCACTGTCTACAAGCTTTCTCTATTTGTGAGTGAATTTCCTCTTCCTCAGTCTCTTCTGTTTGGTTTCCACCTCCCAACAATTCTAGTTTAAACTCTCCCCAGTATCCTTAGCAAACCTCCCCTCCAGGATATTAGTACCCCTGGGATTCAAGTGCAACCCATCTTTTTTGTACAGGTCACACCTGCCCCAAAAGAGGTCCCAATGATCCAGAAATCTAAATCCCTGCCCCCTGCTCCAATCCCTCAGCCGCGAATTTATCCTCCACCTCATTCTATTCCTATTTTCACTGTCGTGTGGCACAGGCAGTAATCCCCAGATTACTACCTTTGCGGTCCTGCTTCTCAACTTCTTTTGTAACACCCTGTAGTCTTTTCTCAGGACCTCTTAACTTCTCCGACCTACATCATTGTGTATGTCAATGTGTACCATGACCTCTGACTGTTCTCCCTCCCACTGCAGGATATCTTGGATGTGATCAGAACCATCCCAGACCCTGGCACCAGGGAGGCAAATTACCATCCAAGTTTCTTTCCTGCATCCACAGAATCGCCTCTCTGACCCACAAACTATAGAGTCCCCTATCACTACTGCCTTCCTCTTCCTTTCCCTACCCTTCTGAGCCACAGGGCCAGACTCTGTGCCAGAGGCACGGCTACTACCACTTCCCCCAGGTTGGTCGCTCCCCCGAACGGTAGTCAAACAGGAGTACTTATTGTCAAGGGGTACAGCCACAGGGGTACTCTAGTACCTGACTCTTCCCCTTCCCCCTCCTAACTGTGTCCTACTTGTCTGTCTCCCTTATCCCTGGTGTGATCACCTGCCTATAATTCCTCTCTATCAGCTCCTCACTCTCCTTGACTAGGCGAGGGTCATCGAGCTGCATCTCTAGTTCCCTAACTCAGTCCCTCAGGAGCTGCAGCTCAACACACCTGGTGTGGATATGGCCATCCAGGAAGCTGGGAGACTCCAGGACCCCCCACATCTGACACCGAGCACCATAAACTGGGCTCACACACATACTACCTCCTTCCAGCAGTTATCACAGTTAAACCTACCTCGTCTCGACCTGTTACTACCTAAGCCCATTGAGCTAAAGCCCTAGCACTCTGCTGCCTCTCACTCCGCTGCCCGCTGGATATGGCTGCCTTCTTTTTAAACCTTTCACGCTCTACTGGCTGACGTCATGTGCCTGCACAGTCTCGCCTCTCTTTTAACCCGAGTAGTAAAAAACTCCCTTCGCTCCAAAAAATCAGCCGTTCACTCACAGCCATCTTGCTCCGAATCAAGAAGGCCTGCTTCAAATCTGTCAACAATCTCTACAGTAGCTGTTTTGATCAAGACAGGGTTGTGTACACATTCTGTCTTGATTATGTTGAGGTCTGTGTTGTTCTGACACCATGACAAAAGCATCATGATCACTTTCCTGCAGAGTGAACTCACACATATGACCTTCAGCAATTTGTTCAGATTTAGACAAGTTCAGTTTGTACTCCTCCTGGTTATTGAGATCCCTCTCTGTTTCCTTGTTACTCCTCTTCAACCTTCCAGATCTCCCTGCATTGGGGTCCTCCTCCCAACCCAGTTTTATCAAATTTGAAGCTCAGTCTACCTCCCTTGTGATTGGATTCTGTCTGATCACAGTCTGTCCTAGTGGAACTGTACTCACCTTCTCCAGTACTAATGCCAATGCCACAGGGACTAAAAGCCACAGCAGGGTCTGAGTAACTCCTCCCCGATCCCATTAACTCTGTCATGATGTGTTTGTGGGTTGGGCAATAATACAAAGATTGAGACTTTTGTGGTCATGTTTGTGAATGTAACCCCGGTTGCTCAGTGTCTGGGGAGATTTGACACTCTGCGGCCATTTTGTTGATAACATCCTGTAACTAATAAATTGGCCACTAAGGGTATGTTCGTGGTCTTCTGCTGCTGTTGCCTATCCACTTCAAGGTTCAAGGTGTTCTCAGAGATGATAAGGTGGATGAGCTTAGAGCATGGATTGGGACAATTTGTTTTATGGGAAAGATGTAATAGAGAAATGGAGGTTATTTAAAGGTGAATTTTTAAGGGTATAGAATCTTTATGTTCCTGTTCGTTGAAAGGAAAGGTTAAAGGCTTGAGAGAGCCATGGTTTTCAAGGGATATTGGAAACTTGGTTAGGAAAAAGAGAGAGATCTACAATAAAGATAGGCAGCATGGAGTAAATGAGGTGCTCGAGGAATATAAAGAATGTAAAAGGAATTTTAAGAAAGAAATTAGAAAAGTTAAAAGAAGGTATGAGGATGCTTTGACAAGTAAAGTGAAAATAAATCCAAAGGGTTTCTACAGTTATATTAATAGCAAAAGAATAGTGAGGGATAAAATTGGTCCCTTAGAGAATCAGAGTGGACAGCTATGTGCGGAGCCAAAAGAGATGGGGGAGTTTTTGAACAATTTCTTTTCTTTGGTATTCACTAAGTAGATGGATATTGAATTGTGTAAGGTAAGGGAAACAAGTAGGGTAGTTATAGAAACTATGATGATTAAAGAAGAGGAAGTACTGGTGCTTTTAAAGAATATGAAAGTGGATAAGTCTCCTGATCCTGACAGGATATTCCACAGGACCTTGAGGGAAGTTAGTGTAGAAATAGCAGGGGCTCTGACAGAAATATTTCAAATGTCATTAGAAATGGGGATGGTGCCAGAGGATTGGCATATTGCTCATGTGATTCCATTGTTTAAAAAGGGTTCTAAGAGTAAACCTAGCAAGTAAGTTTTACATCAGTGGTGGGTAAATTAATGGAAATTATTCTTAGAGATGGTATATATAATTATCTGGATAGACAGGGTCTGATTAGAAACAGTCAACATGGATTTGTGTGTGGAACGTCATGTTTGACAAATCTTATTGAATTTTTTGAAGAGGTTACAAGGAAAGTTGACGAGGGTAAAGCAGTGGATGTTGTTTATATGGACTTCAGTAAGGCCTTTGCCAAGGTTCCACATGGAAGGTTAGTTAGGAAAGTTCAATTGTTAGGTATTAATATTGAAGTTGTGGAATGGATTCAACAGTGGCTAGATGGGAGATGCCAGAGAGTTGTGGTGGATAACTGTTTGTCAGGTTGGAGGCCAGTGACTATCGGTGTGCCTCCAGGATCTGTACTGGGTCCAATGTTGTTTGTCATATACATTAATGATCTGGATGATGGGGTGGTAAATTGGATTAGTATGCAAATGATACTAAGATAGGTGGCGTTGTGGATAATGAAGTAGATTTTCAAAGCTTGCAGAGAGATTTAGGCCAGTTAGACGAGTGGGCTGAAAGATGGCAGATGGAGTTTAATGCTGATAAGTGTGAGGTGCTTCATTTTGCTAGGACTAATCAAAATAGGACATACATGGTAAATGGTAGGGCATTGAGGAATGCAATAGAACAGTGTGATCTAGGAATAATGGTGCATAGTTCCCTGAAGGTGGAATCTCATGTGGATAGGGTGGTGAAGAAAGCTTTTGATATGCTGGCCTTTATAAATCAGAGCACTGAGTATAGGATTGGGATGTAATGTTAAAATTGTACAAGGCATTGATGAGGCCAAATTTGGAGTATTGTGTACAGTTCTGGTCACCGAATTATAGGAAAGATGTCAACAAAATAGAGAGAGTACAGAGGAGATTTACTACAATGTTACCTGGGTTTCAGCACCTAAGTTACAGAGAAAGGTTGAACAAGTTAGGACTTTATTCTTTGGAGCGTAGAAGGTTGAGGGGGGACTTGATAGAGGTATTTAAAATTATGAGGGGGATATATTGAGTTGACTTGGATTTTTCCATTGAGAGTGGGGAGATTCAAACAAGAGGACATGAGTTGAGAGTTAAGGGGCAAAAGTTTAGGGGTAACACAAGAGGGAACTTCTTTACTCAGAGAGCGGTAGCTGTGTGGAACGAGCTTCCAGTAGAAGTGGTAGAGGCAGGTTCGATATTGTCATTTAAAAAACAATTGGATAGGTATATGGACTAGAGCGGAATAGAGGGTCATGGGCTGAGTGCAGGTCAGTGGGACTAGGTGAGAGTAAGCGTTCGGCACGGGCTAGAAGGGCCGAGGTGGCCTGTTTCCATGCTGTAATTGTTATATGGTTATATGGTTATGTGCTCTTCTCCACAGCACTGTTGTAATGTGTGGTTATTTGAGGTACTGTCACCTTTCTGTCATCTTGAACCAGTCTGGCTATTCGCTGCTAGCCTCTCTTATAAACAAGGCACTTTTGCCCAAGGATATGCAGCTCAATGTTTTTTTTTTAGTTTTAATCACCTCCATCTGTAATATGTAGAGATCGATGTGGTGAAAATTCCAGATCAGCATTGAATTGTTTCCACCTGATGACTGATTTGATATTTACATTAACAAGCAGATGTCTAGTTGTATCCAATAAAGTGACTATTGAGTGTGCTCCAGGCACAGCCCTGCAGTGGATTCAGCGACCAGCATCTCCGTGTGGAGAAGCCATTGAAAGTGAGACAGAGAGAGATACTGTAGGGAAACTGTACCTTCAAACCACTGAGTCTCCATTAACCATCAAACACCTGTTTACACTCATCCTACATTAATGGTGTCTGGTCCAGACGGCGTACCTGGCCAAGTACTAAAGATCTGTGTGATCCAACTAGCAGGAGTATTTAACACTTTCTTCACTGTACAGCTGCACGTGGTTGGAAATGTGGTTAGAACCAGAGAAGCTGCCCCAAAGACACTCTTATCCATTTTAAAAATCTCTCCATCTCCATCATATGAGACCGGAGACAGAAGCAGTCAGCAGTTCAGGACACATTGTGGAATGAGAAAAGAGCCAACATTTCAGGTCAAAGACTCTTCATTAGAACGGTGGAGAAGAAAAAACTAAAGGAAAAGTGGGTGTGGGGGTGTCGCTGATAGGGTGCCATGGAGATAAACTGGCTACAAGATTATCTGGTCAATGGCTGATTGGAAGCAGTTGGAACAGGGAGAACATGGACAAAAGGATATTGAACAGAATGTATAGACGTCAACTATTGAACAGGAAGCCTGGTCTGGTAGGTCATGCTCCACTACCACATCTAGCTAGATGCCCTGACACCCTTCTTAAGCCAATCACCCCTAGTGGGGCACAGGCTGCTGACAGCAGCTCACTAGAGAACTCTATCCATCTAAACAGGGAATTCTGACCCTCCAGGACAACAGAAACCTGACCAGAAACTGTAGCATTGGACTGTACACACTCTTTGCTCCAAGGTCTTATGAGAAGTGGCAGAGTCCTCAGAGACAGAATCAAACTGCGACTCCACACTCACCACCTGACACTGGAGGTCCAGGCAACAGGTGAGGGTCGGACAGTGCAGTGTGTACAGGAGCAGTCGGTGGAAGGAACCCCCTGGGGATGGGAGGTGCAGCCTGTGGGACATTTCCCAGAGACGGCTGAATTTGTGCTGAACCAGCTCTGTAGGAGAGCTTGGGGACCCAGATCCAGTGACAATTCAGTCTGAGTGGTGATCTCCTTGAGTCCGATCAGCCGACCTCCTGACCCCTGCACACACACAGTGAGGGTATCCCTGTGTCAGACCCCAAACCTCCATGAATATGTCTGTGACCACACCCGACCATTGATATCTGGCTGCAGGCTGAAACGTCATTTCTCAGGGCCGGGTACAGAGAGTTTTGAGTCCTGATGAAGGGTCTCAGCATGAAACAACAGGAACTTTGTGTTGTCTGTCTCACAGGGCTGGGAGCAACACGATGGGCTGAATGTCTTCTTCCAGTGTCTTTGATTTTCCCAGGTGTGATTCCACTTCCAATCACTGACCTCACCTATCGACTGTCTTGTCTTGTCTCCTCAGCTGGGACTGCGGTTCCCCCAACCACTGTAACCGGAACTCAGGGACACTCGGTCTCCTTACATCCTGGGATCCCAGTCGGACCGGACATTCCTGAGGTTGAGTGGAGTCGGGTATGGCCCAGAAACAGGATTGTGAAGTACTCGAATGGGAACATTAACTATTACGGTAATGGGCTGTACAAGAACAGGATCACCTTTCATCCTGGGAACGTCAGTCTGGAAATCCGTGACCTACGGAGAGAGGACTCTGGTGAATATGATGTGATTTATACAGCTGCAAGTTCAGGAGATGAACATAAAACAAGAGTGCGACTGGAAGTGTACGGTGAGTGAAACCAGTCCCTGAAACACCCCTAATGGATGGGTGAGGGCAGATCCTGTGTGTTTCTCTGTTTACTGAACACCACTTACTACCCTTGGCTGGGGCTGGGCTCATGGTCCCAGTGTAGTGAGTCTGGAGGATACACTTGCCACATCCACCGAGGCTGAGTCAGGAGCCGGGAGGAATCGAACCAACAATGGGGAATCTCATGTGTCTGAGACTGAGGGAGCTCAGCACACAGGGAGAATGGACCTGGTGTGAATGGGCTGGAGAGTCTGTATCTCTGGGTCACAGTTACACACTCTATCCCCAGGTCAAAAGTCTGGTGTGTCATGTTAAGGGATCCCAGTTATCCCATCTGCTTCCCAGGACACTGTTTGTTAATTGCCCAGACTGAGGTCTGAGCTCAGCAAGGTGCTTATTCCTCAGCCTTCATGCTGTGCTGTGCTGAGTGAGATCCTGTGTATTCATTACACTGAATATAGTGTCCCAGTGAGTGACACAGTACACGGACACAACAGCACATTCACACACAGCAATATGGTTCCTGACTCACTCTAACAGTAATATCACATTCACAATAATCCCACTCAACAGCGTCTGGCTGAGAAACCTTCTCTCCTCTGTTTGGGCGCATTGTGTAGTTAAGGAATATCACAAATATTAATCTCACCGGCAAAACATCTTCAGACATGCAGGTGGATTGTAGATTGAATTTAAAATGCTTCTCTGAACAGTAGTTTTTTTGGAGCTGTAGGCTGGAGTTGATCGCAAACCAGACAATTCTGATCAACATTCATTTTGCATGTCTGGAATGTGGGTGTGAAGAAGGGGGTGTGTGAAAACTATATGTAAGTCAAAGGAAGCATTGTAGATACATTATAACTATACAATTATCCTGCATTTACTTTTGGCATATAAAAATATCATGTAATATTGGGTCGGGAGGCCGTTTCCTCCAAGATTGTCTCAACACAATGCCTGCTGCCTGTACTTGTTGAATAAGACATTTCTATATCCACCAGCTTTGGTGTCTCTCCGATGACTTCACATTACAACATCCTCCATCCCAGTGTTAATGTTCACCATTTGCAGGAGGAGAACATTAGAACAGCTGGAGACGGGCCCTTGTCTATACACTGGTCTCCACTGGAATAGTGTCAGAAGTCAGAATCAGTGTGTCAGAGTGCGAGCAGGATGGAGAATCAAAGTGACAGCAACTAGAACTTCTGAGTCACAATGGTGCCTGAATTGAAACGTCCCTCAAGGTGGTCGGTGACACTGTGTCTGGTTTCTCAGTGGAGAGGTCACCGTGTGAACACTGAGTGAGTTCACTGCATTGGGTGTATGCGTCAGTCTCAGTTTCAGCTTTTAGTGCCCTGCATGGAGGGAAGGGAAATGGTTTTGTGACGCCTCCTCCTGTGGATGTCCAGAACGTGGTGTGGGACATGGAGTGGTGGAAGTTGTGGGTGTGGGAGTAGAGCAGAGCAAGGTGTTACTCAGGGAGAAACTGGTCAAAATATGTAAGAAAGAGGGAAGGGAGTGGAATGTAAGTCTGAGGATAGTGTAAACTAAGTGGGTAAGTTACTCAAAGGTATTCTAATGGACCAGGTATAAGTACAAATATATTAGGATAGGGAGATAGTTGACATGTTTCTCTGTGTGGTAGGTTGTGTCTAGATTTTTGAGGAGGTTTGAGGAGTTGATGAAGGAAAAGCAGTTAAATTTGTCTACATGGACTTTAATGTTTATTACCTTGGCATTCAGGTTGAGTTTGCAAATTAATTTCGACATCGGCTTTGCAGGTGATCTACAAGATGGTTGTCTCTCTGATTGGAGGACCGTGATTAGTGATGTGTCCTTATTGATTGTTATCTATATCAGCGATCTGGATGACAATGTGGTTAACTGGATCATCAGATTTGCGGATAACACTGATTGGGTCTACGGTAAGGAAGACTATCAAAGCCTTTAGCGGGATCTGGACCAGCAGGAATAATGAGCCGAAAATCAGCAGTTTCAATTTGATGCAGACGAGTACAAAACCTTGACCTTTGGGAAGTAAACCAGAGTGGAACTTAAATAATGACCAGTCAGGTACTGAAGAGTATAGTAGAATAGAGAGATCTAGGAATACAGAACAATAAATTCTTGAAAGTGTTGTCACAGGCAGATAAGCTCATAAAAAAAGCTTTTGGCACATTGCCATTATTAAATCAAAGGATTGAATGCAGGAGTTGCAATGTTATGTTGAAATTTTATAAGAACTTGGAAAGGCCTAATTTGGAGTATTTGTGCAACTTTGGTCACCTACGTAGAGGAAAGGTATCAACCAGATTGGAAGAATGAAAAGTATCAGGACTTGAGGACCTGAGTTATAGGGGAAGTTGGGGGAATTTCTTCACCCAGTGGGTGGAACAAGGTGCAGGTGGAAGTGTTGGAACCAGGTTCGATTTCAATGTGTAACTGAAATTTGAATAAATATTGGGAGGGATGTGGAAGGCGATGTCCAGATGTGGATCAGAGTGGCTAGGTATAGACTAGATGGACTGAAGGGCCTGTTTAGGCACTGCAATGCTCTATGATTCAATGCAGTCTTATTGAAAGGACCAGGAAGCATAGATGTTGATCCACTGAAGGAGGAGACCAGTGGGGTTGAAGGAAAGGGCCAGAGGAAACTTATCCTTGTTTTCGGTGGGAGAGGGTGTGAGAACAGAGATGTAAGAAATGGAACAGGTTCTCAGGGTCTCACACCTTCATCATAATCTGGGCAGGCAGAGTGGAGATTGAGGGATTGACAGAATAGAATGGGCTGTGTCTTTTGTTGGACCAGATTCAAGGCAGCTCAGGGCTGGGGCTCACTCAGGTTTTAGGCTTTGAAGGGACGCTGGGACCACACAGAGGAGGAACAAAAGACATGGAAATGGAGAGAATTCCGGGAATAGAGCACTATAAACTGGACATGATGGAGAGTTTGTAGATGAGTGTGGGTTGTGTTTGGGAAAGAGGGTGCAGCACGTGGGAACTTGCTTCAGCAGCAAGTGACTGAACAGGAGGGTGAGGGAAGGTTTAAATCGTTGGGTAAAAATGAGGTGGGATTGGCTTGAAGTTCACTCTGGACTGTTGGGGATGAGATGAGGGAGTTGGGGATCGAGCTGTCCACAATGATCTCCTTTACTCATCTTCTATCTCTCCCTCATGACCTCAGAGCCCGTGTCAGGAGCAATCATCATGGTTCAGAACATCAATGGGACCTGTAACCTCACCCTGACCTGCTCCGTGACCTCTGGCAACCCCACCAGCTTCAGTTGGTGGAGAAGAGGAGAAGTTACAGGAGACAACAGCAGCCATCACTTCCAGAAACACGGAGAGACGATACAGGTTCATTGCATAGCAGAGATTGAGGATGTGGTGTACAGGTGTGAGGCCAGCAACCCCATCAGTGAGGACACCGCACAGGTCCGGCTGGGGAACGTCTGTAATCTGGACACATGTAGTGAGTGTCGGAGGAAGGAGTTGGGATTTAGTTATCTCCCCGTCCCAGGAGTGTGAGATGGGACAGCACAGAGGAACTTCATTTTGTATCTATTCTGCACTCTGACATTGTCTGAGAGGATACTGTAGAGAACCATTCACTTTATAGGCAACCTTCATTTTTGGATTTTATACTCAGGCCTCTGCTCATGTTTGTCAGCATCACCTGGGTGAGGAAGTGCAGTGCAGTTTGCAGAAGGTCCACACTGAATCAACTGTGCACTGTTCCTGGAAGGAGCGAATGATTAGATTGGAGGGAAGGATTATTTAGGATGGCTGAGGCACCGAGTGATCAGGGAGGTGGAGGCTAAGCTTGAGGAGAGGGGTTACTGAAGGAGCGTGAGGGAGCTGGATTGAAATCAGTGGAAATACAATCCGTGGCGCATGTGCTGGGGAAGAGGGTTTACTGAGAGTTTTCTTCTTGACAGAATTGGACTAATATTTGTGGAGATCTGGTCGATGATACAGGAACCCAGCTGTGAGTGATTTTAGAGGGAGAATGTGAGAGTTGGATTAAACAGTGAGTCCATAGAAACGAAGCCTGGAGCAGCCGGAGCAGGACAGACTCGGTGTCTGTTCATCACACAGTGGGACAAATCGTTGAGAAGTTTGTAGTCACAAAACCCCGAGCATCTGGAGCCGGACACAGACTCAGTCTCAGCTCCACGGGGGACAGAGTGAACATCACAGAGCAGTATTGGACTGTGCCAGGGAGCTGGAGCAACATCATTAGAGATACAGACAGTGACAAAGACACGAGGGGAGAGGGACTACAGAGGGATAGTGTGAGGGAACAGGATTAACATCACTGGAGAAACAGTCAGTGGCACTGGAGACTGAGGAAGATGGGTGTCTGAGGAACTAGGTAAGTGAGATTGAATGACATCACTGGACATACATTTAGTGACTCAGGAAGTTTGTGGAGAGGAGGGATGAAGGGAAAACATGAAGAACTCAGTCAGTGTCAGTTGGTACATTCAGTGATACACAGTGATGGGGAAGAGTGATTCCCGGTGAGCGTGTCAGGAAGTGGTGTCAACACGGTTTGGACATGGCCCAAGTGCGGAGTGAGAGACACTGAAGCAGGTCAATAGTTCAGACTTTAATTCGAAAAAGGGAAAATTAAACAATAAATGGTAGGCCAAACAGGGCCTGTTAACTAAAACTCTCAAAAGGGAAACAAAGCCCACACTGCGGCCGAAAAGAATATCTGAACATTAAACGAATACCAAGCAACGCACACAAAATTCTGGTGGAACGCAACAGGCCAGGCAGCATCTATAGGAAGAAGTACAGTTCACATTTCAGGCTGAGACTCTTCGTCAGGACTAACAGAAAGAAGAGATAGTAAGAGATTTTTAAATGAATACTGCTAGTCTTCAGTGTTAGTTGATACTGAAAGTCCAATGGCTCAGGGAAGGCCGAATGCAAAACAGCAGCGAAGCTTTGCTTTGATCTGTCCAAGTCTCGATGAGCACTACAATGACAAGAATGTAGTTAAATACTATCACGATTAAATAATAATTACCTGACACTTCCAAATTCACAAGTGCGATTGGCGTATCTACTGCGCTACCGAATCTGTGGTTATGACAAGCGGGGTTTTCTGTCAGACACAAAACAATCATAAGACCATAAGACTATAAGATATAGGAATAGAAGTGGGCCATTTGGCCCATCAATCCTGCTCCGCCATTCAATCATGGGCTGATCCAATTCTTCCAGTCATCCCCACTCCCATGCTTTCACCACACACCTTTTGATGCCCTGGCTAACCAAGAACCTATCTATCTCTGCCTTAAATACACTCTTGGCCTCCACAGCCGCTCAGGGCAACAAGTTCCACAGATTTACCACCCTCTGACTGAAGTAAATTCTCTGCAACTCAGTTCTAAAAGGACGTCCTTGAATCCTGAAGTCTGTGAGAAAGAACTAAATTAACATGAGTGGATTTGCAGTCAATTGCACAGGCACTGAGAAAGAAGGGCTATCGAGGGAATGGATGAGGCAGAGGATAACAGCTTTAATTAATGTCATCTTTTCTTTCCTGGCTGTTTAAGGCCACAGGGTCTCTGTATTTCTGGGAGATTTTTTTATACCTTTGTTTGAGAAGATGGGCAACTTCAGTTTTGATTCCTATACCATTTCCTTAATTCCTGTCACAAACATTTCCAAATATGTCTGTCAACTGTACTCTTCATTTGTGTACCAATGGGAACACGATAGTGTAGAAGGGTGGTGGAGGGTAGTGATGTGATGGTGATGAGGGGATGAGGGGACTGAGGAGTATTGGGAGGAAGGAGGAGTAATGTGATGGTGATTGGAGGGAGTGGGGATGGATAGAGGACTGATGAATAATGGAGGGGAGAGAAGGGGTACAGGGCAATGATACGGTGATTAGAGGGAATGGGGAACAATGAGATTGAGGGGTATTTGAGAGGAGAGGTGCAGAAGAGTGATGTGATGTTAATTAGAGGGAATGGGGACCGAGGTGACTGACAGGTATTAGAGGGGAGTGGTGCAGGACAGTGATGTGATGGAGATTGGAGGGAATGTAGATGGAGGGACAGAGGAGTATTGGAAGGGAGGAGAAGGGAGGGGAGTGATCTGATAGCGATTGGGGGAATAGGGATGAAGAGGGGACTGATGGGTATTGGAGGGAAGAGGTGCAGGACAGTGATGTGATGGAGATCGGAGGGAATAGGGGTGGAGGGACTGAGGGATGTTGGAAGGGAGGGGAGCAGGGTGGAGAGGTTGGGTTTGGAGGGGATTTATGTGATGGGGATTGCAGGGTACTGAGGGACTGTGTTGAGGTGATAGGGAGTTTTGTCTGACTAAGGAGGGATGGAGTGAATTCATCAATCCTGTGTCACTGGGAGTGTGAGGACTGGATTCATCAGGAAATCTTTTCTCCTCTGTGTTACAGCTCCTAAAACAATAGCAGTGTCAGATGCAGTGACCCTGGTGATTGTACTGTCAGTGGCGGGGACCCTCCTGATCTCTGCTGTCACTGCAATCTTCACAGTCACACGGAGGAGAAGACCTGAGGGAAGGGAAGTAACTTCAGGGACTGAAGGCAAGTGGATCTGACATTCTGTCGTTGAGTCTAGTATTTGTGGGAGGGAGAGAGAGTGGGTGGGGCAGGGAGGTAACAACAGGGGTGGGAGAGAGGGGTTATATGGGGTAAAGTGGGAATGGTTTCAGTACATACCCTGTCACCTCTGCTTTCTGTCCCACAGACCCATTGGAGACAGACATCATTTATGCAAATCTTCCGAAGAATCGCAGTGTCTGGCTGCCCCCCAGGGGGAATGACAGGGTAATGACGGACACGTTACCCCTGGAAAGAAGGCACCCAGGGACCACTCACAGTCCTTGGGGCAAACTGAATGTAAGGACTGCATGTAATCTATACAATCCAAGAATTAACCACAGGTCCCTGTCACCGGGGATCGTTCCAACCACCAATGCATATTAATACTTTCAGTTACTCCAACATCTGCTTCTGAAAACTCCAGTCTCAACAACAAGTAATCATTGTGTGGGTAGTCATCAGTACTAAGCCCCCAAATCTCAAAGGCACTGAGTGGCATCAATGGTAAATGTGTCAGATACCGTTTGTAAATGGATCTATAAAGTAAAGTAAGTTGAGAACCTATGTCAAATATGGCTTGAGCAGAAATACCTTCAGTCCATTTGGACACACCAGAGTTTGGTCCCACTAAACCTTCATGAATATTGTTTTGCACTTTAGTATTTCCCTTGATACACTGATTGGAACATATTCTCTCGAGACGCCAGTCCATACCTTTACAGGGACTCCCGAAGTTTTGCATCTTTTCTTCTCTGTTTGATTAACCGTGATTTACTTTCTGTAGATTTTCCTGTTCCTCATGGTTTCACTTGAAATGTCTATCTTCTCCACAGTTGTAACAGAAAATACCAGTCAATTCTCTTGTCAAAAGACTAGTTACAACATTCCTCTGCTTAGTAAATCCTACAGTTGGGTCAGTTTCCTAATGAACATGTCACATTCAGTTAAAGCATTAGCAAACATCCACTGAATCAGCTCAGTTTGAAGGCTATTCTTCTCATTCCTGAATATCTTGATCTCTGTAGCATCAGGGGTTACTTTATCAACAGAGGCTACCACTGACGGCATTACTCAGCTTCTGGAAACATTCCACTCCTCAATCTTATTTCCATCCTCTAACTTCTCAGAATAACTCAGTTAAAGATGGAGGAAGATGCACCTTGTGGGTCATTCAAATATGTAGAGCAATCGTGCCATGTGACAATGCACTCTTCACAACTTGCTCCACCCTGAGGCAACTTCTCTCAGGCAGTTGAATGCCCCCTTTGTGACACACACAATGCAGCAGTTTCTCTGACCAGAAAAGGTAGTCATAAAGCTTCTGCTCTTCCTCCTGGACTGCATGCCTCAACTTCATCATAGAGTCAGCTGAACTTTCGGTTGTGCCAAAGCTTGCACATAGTTTCCTGGTGTAGAGAGAATAACTTTGCCTTATATCAGCTGCCAGACCCTTTAAACTCTCTACCAGCATCTGTTTTTTTTCATATTATCTGAGCACTGCCATTCATCCAATAAATAAGACTACTCCTCACCTCAAGCCTCACATTCTTCTTCCCAATTGGGTGTGGGCTTGACTCCAGGGAACATTCTCAGCCTACAATAACACTGGCTCTCCACAGCTACACTTTAATGTGAAGCAAACAGTGATGTAATAGCTGAAAGCAGCACAGAACTTAAATCAACAGCTGAAGGACCTATAAGACTTTTCACCTCAGACAAAGTCTTCCACTCACTCACAGAAAACTGTACATCTGGCCATTAAAATATCCACCTTCTAAGTCAGGGATATGAACTGTTCATGGCCTGCCTTTCCAGGTAACCCTATTCTATCGGCCATTGTGACTTCAGTGACATCACTGGTAGTCGCATCGCACTTAACCTTAATATCTTTGGCATCCATAATAAAGTATCACATGCCACAAAACACTGGCTCAGACAGACAAATAAACTGCTTAAACAATCCTTATATAGCTTTTATACAGCATTCCAATCCCGGAAGAGCCCCCAAAAATTAGTCCTCCCACTGTGGCTCATAACAAAATTGGCTGGTTAGCTAACTCTTGCTAACAGTCACATAACTCAACAATAATGAGTAACGATGAGAAAGCCACCTTCAATAAGCAACACACTTCCAGGTTCGGTATGTATCGGGTTCAACTAGACAGGAAAGTTGGCATGTTCTGATGCGGGAACAAAAATTGTGGTGAATGCTCTGTAAGTGCTGCCCCATGCAAAGTTGTCATTTTCCAGGAAATAACACCTTACACGAGCATAAAAATAAAGTGGAATTATATTTACTGACATTAAAATTTTAACAGTTAATGGGGGGAAAGAAAAGGGTCCAGCCCAGCTAAACTAGTGTAAATGGGCAGATAAACATTGGATCTTTGATTTCTCACTTGCTCAACCCATGTTCTGCATGGAAGACACCAGTCACCTTTGGAACTTCCCTTGAAAGCCATTTTGAATGAACTGGCTAACTCGGGAGCATTGGCTCTTCCTGCTTAGAACTATTTGGCTACACAAAGCACTTCTTGCAACAGTGACTCTCCTTTGAACAGTGTTCACCGAGCATCTTCCCTTGTGTTCTACTCTGCTGCTCCTGCCAACCAAACCTCCCCGGACTGGCTGACACAACATTCCCAGCCTGAGCAAATAGTCCTTATCTCAGCCGAAGCCAAAACACTAAGCTATGAGGCTTAACGATGAGAAAACCTCGCGTTTGCAGAAAAACTGCTAAAATAAAAATACCTCACAGCATAGCAGTAGAAATACAATAAAACATGTGCTTAACTTGGGAATGACACAGGCAAATTGATTGAATGTGATCAAGTACTCAATGGTAACCACAGAGATGAAGGGCCAATGGGCCTGTTTCTGTGGCTCCATCCTATTGGAAACCCTCCACCAATACCTGACAGCTCAAAGTTTGAAGTATATTTTATTATCAAAGTGTGCATATATTATCCAAGCTTGAGATACATCTCCTTATGGGCAGTCACAAAACAAGAATCTCAAAAGAACCCATGAAAAAAGACAACCAAGCACCCAATGTACAGAGAGAGAGAGAGAGAGAGGGGGGGGGGTGGGGGGAGAGAGAGAGGGAGAGAGAGAGAAAAAAAAACATCACACCAATCATGCAAACAATAAAAGACAGCCAAAGCATTCAGGATGAAAGCGAGCCCATAGACACAAACCCTGGAGCATCCGGAGCAGGCCCACAGCCTCAGCTTCAGTTCATCACACAGCAGAGCAAAATGTCATGGAGCTGGCACACATGGACCCTGAGGCATCCGGAGCCGGCTCACAGCCTCAGTGTCAATATGCAGCAAACCAGCCAACACGCACGACCTTTTCAATCGATCTGGCTCAGTGTTTAAATCATCCACTGTAACACCACACACAGTTCCAGTCACGGTCTGTGCTGATCAAAGCCCCAGGTCTGCTGCTCTTGGACCAGATTCAGACACGGTCTGGGCTGGGTCACACCCGGGTGTAGAAGGGAAACTGGGACCATAAGACCATAAGATATAGGAGCAGAAGTAGGCCATTTGGCCCATCATGTTTGCTCCGCCATTCAATCATGGGCTGATCCAATTCTTCCACTCATCCCCACTCCCCTTTCTTCTCCCCATAAGCCTTTCATTCCTGGAATCATTCTTGTGAATCTTCTCTGAACCCTCTCCAATGTCAGTATATTCCAGTCCGTTAGCCGCTGCACCTAGGTCCAGGTATAACTCTAAGCTGAGCAGATTCTTTTGAAAGAACCCACTCATGTGCACATCAGGATGAACTCTGCCCACACCAAGAGATGGATTGAGTATGGAACCGGCCTCATAGTGGACATCAGACATGTTTGCTGCTCAAATTATAGATGGTCTCCTCCGTCAGCCCCCTTCAACTGTTACACCAGTGCTTGATCACACTGGGGACTGGAGCAACCCTCCTCTTACGGGTCGATTTCAATTTCAACAAGAAGGCACTCCCAACGGAAATTAAAATGAAATGATTCATGTTGAGTTCCCCCTGCTGCTCCCCAGCATCCAAGAGACAGGTGGCTACAATTAAAATGGACTCCATGGGGTGTGGAGATTTGGCACAACCCCAGTGAGACTCACCATCTTTTATAGATGCACCATAGCAAGCATCCTATCTGGGTGTATCACAGCTTTGTATGGCTACTGCTCTGAATATGAAATGGCAGAGAGCTGTGAATGCAGCCCAGTCTGTCACACAAAGCAACCTCCCATTCATGGACTGTGTCCTCACTTACCACCGCCTCAGGAAAGGAGACAACACAATCAAAGAGCCCACCCACCATTGTCATTTTCTCTTCTCTCCCCAGTCCACCCCCCACACCGTCCCACTGACACAAAAATCTGTCTTTCTCTGCCCAACACCCGACACCCCACCATGCCTTCCACCAACACTCTCCCCAAAGTCTCCACTTTGTCTCGCTTGTAAAGGTCGACTCCACACTGTATCTCCACCGTCCCCAGCACACAGATGCACAGACACAGACACACAGACACACGGGATCAGGGTGGAGACAGCAATCGGAGGGTGGGGAGGGGGTTGAGGACTGGGGTAGATCATCCATTTTCATATTCAATGGTGCGAGAGGCTGGGTTGCTTGAGGGGCCAAAGTATGTGTGTGTGTGTGTGTGTGTGTGTGTGTGTGTGTGTGTGTGTGTGTGTGTGTGTGTGTGTGTGTGTGTGTGTGTGTGTGTGTGTGTGTGTGTGTGTGTGTGTGTGTGTGTGCGAGAGAGAGGTGGAGAGATCTTGGGAACTGAGGGGGAAAGACACAGACTAAGAAATCAAGAGAGGAATGTGGACGCAGAGACGTCTGAAGAGAAATAAAAGGTAAATTGAAAGAGATGTGCTGTCAGAGACTATGAAAAACAGGAGAATGTTTCTCAAACAGGAGAAACAGGAGAATCTCACTTTAAGGATTCTATATCTCATTATCTCATGTTCCCAATATTCATTGTTATTTATTTATATTTGCATTTGCACAGTTTTTGTTGTCTTCACTCTGGTGGATCTTTCATTGATCCTGTTTTAGTTACTATTCTATAGATTTGTTGAGAGTGCCCAAAGGAAAAAACATCTCAGGCTTGTATATGGTGATATATATGTTCATTGATAATAAAACTTACTTTGATCGCTTTGAAGTTTATTTGATTCCAATCTTTGTTCTCCAAGCACCAAATGAAGTTACAAGTTTTAAGTTCAAGCCCAAGTTTCAAGGTTAATTCTCATTCAAATATACATGAATACAGGCAAACGACAAGGTGTAAAACACATACCAACAGCGTACAGCACACTGCACACAGCACATTGCACAAATAGCACATTTGGTTATTCATCAGTTCAGAACAACATAGTCATGAAGAGAGATAAAAATATATAACCCAAGTCTTGAGTTGTCCTGGTCGAGCTTGTTCTTTCACCAAGTGAACAGTGGAGGGCAGCACAGACAGGAGGGCTCAGACACCAACCCAGTATGAAATCCGATTTGGACAATCAACATAGTATAGTGAGAATGGTTACAGGGACAGTGTATTCCGTGTGGTATGTGGGAAGTCTGGGACACCTCCAGTCTCCCAGATAAACACAACTGCATCAGGTGCACTGAGTTGCAGCTCCTGAGAGAACATATAAAGGAACAGGAGCTCAGCTCGATGACCTTTGACTCATGTGGGAGAATGAAGAAGAGATAGAAAAGTACTAGAGGGAGGTAGTTACCCCTGGATTACAGGAGTGAGGTTACTGACAGACTGCCAGGGGAAGGAGGGGAAACGTACAGCCAGTGCAGAGTATACCTATGGCCATACCCCTCAATAATAACTTTAGATACTATTGAGAGGGATGACCTCCCAGTGAGGAGCCACAATGACCAGGTCTCTGGCACTGAGTTTGGTGCTGTGTCTCAGATGAGCGGAGTGGTGAAGAGGACTGCAGTATTGCTAGCAGATTCCTTCATCAAAGAAACAGAGAAAAGGTTCTGATAGAGACACACAAATTGTACGTTGCTTCCCTGATGCCAGGATCAGGGATATCTCAATTCTTGATCGTGGCCTTCTCAAGGGCAAAGTTGAGCAGCTGAAGTTTTTGTACATATTGACATCATGACATAGGTAGACAATATGAAGAGGTCCTGAAGAGAGATTTTATGATGCTAGGTAGAAAGCTGAGAAACAGGACCATCAGGATAGTGATCACTGGATTGTTGCCTGTGCCATGTGCCATTGAGGGAAAGAGTAGGATGATTTGGCAGGTGAATACGTAGCTGAGGAACTGGAGCAGGAGGCAAGGGTTGAAATTTATGGATCTTTGTGATCTCTCCTGGGGCAGTTATGACCTGTACAAAAAAGGACAGGCTACACCTGATCCCAAGGGTCTCCAGTATCCTTGTGGGCAGGTTGGTTCAAGTTGTTTGGGTGGGTTTAAACTAGTTCAGCAGGGTGTTGGGAATTGGAATGATAGTGCGGAAGATGAGCGCTATCAGATGTAAACAGATGTAATGTGTAGTGAGACTCCTAACAGGGAGACCTATACGATGGAGAAAAATTGCAGTGAACTGGAAGAGCTGTAATGTAAAGGTGTTCAAAATTGAAAAAGGTGAATACAGATCTAAAGGTGTCATATTTAAATGCGGGCAGTAATAGAATAAGATTGATGAACTTGTAGTACAGATACAGATTGGGAAAGATGATGTTGTAGGTATCACTGAATAGGCAGGAAGGCAGAGGGTCTTTTGGTAAAAAATGAAATTAAATCATTCGAAAGAAGTGACATAAGGTCAGAAGATGTTGAATTGTTGTGGATAGAGCTGAGGAACTGCAAGAGTAAAGAGACGCTGATAGGTGTTATCTACAGACGCCCAAACAGAGGTAAGGATGTGGTCTACAAGTTAGAATGGGAGATGGGAATTGCCTGCCAAAAGGGCAATGTTACAGTACTCATGAGGACCATCAATATACAGGTAGATTGGGAAAACCAGGTTGGTGTGGGATTCGAAGAGGGGCAATTTCTAACTTATGGGATATCTTTCTAGAACAGTTTGTGGTTGAGCCCTGTAGGGGATTAGCTATTCTAGATTGAGTGTTGTGCAATGAACCAGAATTGATCAGAGAGCTTAAAGTAAAACAATCCTGAGTGGTACCTTATCATTATGTAGTCAAAATGACGCTGAAATTTAAGAAAGAGAGGCTAAAATCACATCTTACAGTATTACAGTGGAGTAAAATATATCACAGGGGCATGAGAGAGGAGTTGTCCAGTACTGATTCAAGAAACAAATAACACAGGCAGGGATGATGGCAGAGATGCAATCACTGCAATTACTGAAAGCAATTCAGATGACACAGGATTTATAAATCTCAAAGTGTAGGAAGTATACTAAGGGCAAGATGACACAACCATGGCTAACGAAGGAAGTCAAGGTCAACATGAGGTCCAAAGTGAGGACATATAATAGAGCAGAAAATTGGCTAGATGTTAGGGGAGTGGGAGGCTTTTAAATAACAACAGAAGGCAACTAAAAGTTATTAAGAAGGTAAATATGGAATAAAGCTAGCCAATAATATTAAAGACAATACCAGCAATTTCTTCAGGACCATAAAGTGTGAAAGAGAGGCAAGAGTGGATGTTGGACCACTGGAAAATGATACTGTTATGGGGACAAGGAAATGGCAGGCAAACTGGATAAGTATTTTGCATCAGTCTTACTGTGGAAGAGTCTAACAGTGTGGAGGAAGTTACAAGTATCAGGGGTCATGTAATATGTAAAGTTACCACTACCCGAGAGAAGGTCCTTGGGACACTGAAAGGTCTGATGTTGGATAACTCACCGGGAGCAGATGGTGTACTCCTCAAGATTCTGATAGAGGTGGTTGAAGAGATTGTGGAGGCATTACTAATGACCTTTCAATAATCATTAGATTCTGTAAAGGTTCCTGAAGACTGGACAATTGCAAATGGCACCCCACTCTTCAAGAAAAGAGAAAGGCAGAAGAAAGGAAATTAAAGGCCAATTAGTCTGACCTCAGTGGGCGGGAAGATGTTGGATTCAATTGTTGATTGCTCTTGATTGTTCTGGTCCTGTAGTCAATGGAATTTAGAAGAATGAGGGATGACCTAATTGAAACCTACCAAATGGTAAAAAGTCTTGATAGAGTCTCTGTGGAGAGGATGTTTTCTGCGGTTGGATTTTCAAAGACCAGAGGGGACAGACACAAAATAAATTGACATCTTCTTCAAACAGATTTGTGGAAGAACTTGTTTAGCTGGAGAGTGGTGAATCAGTGGTATTTGTTGCTACAGGAAGCTGTGGAGGCCAATTCTTTATGTACATTTAAGGCAGAGGTTAATAGATTCTTGATTGGTCACAGCATGAAAGGATACAGGGGGAATGCAGGAGACAGGGGCAGAGAGGAAAACAGATTAGCAATGATGAAATGGCAGAGCAGATTCAATGGGCCAAATGGTCATTTGGAAATCCAGCAGCACATCTTGTTCACACAACAACTCAGTCAATGCAAATCCCCCATCATTGGTCTCTCCAAAGAACAAGTAAACCAAACTTGCAGTATTTTTTTGTCCAACAGGGTCTTGTGATCACTACACTAAATATCCAAGGCAATCAACTGTACTTTTTTAGGGCCGCAGCACAGTCTGGGCACAAATGTACACAACAAGTCCAGCTCCGTCAATATCGAACAAGTTGCTGATGGGGTAGTCCTGCAGTCATTGATGATCTTAGTCACCAGCAGTGACTTGCGGATGTAAAATAGACATACAGGATGAACAAATACACTGGAGTGGCCACTGTGTCTCAGCGCGCCGCCATCATTCCAGAAGCAGATGCAGATTCTCTCTGTGGAGGCGCCCCTCCCTCCTCTGAGCTCTCTCATGTCTGCTTGGTGGGCAAGACCAGCTGTAATGGGAAACTCTGAGTAGAGAGCAGTAACAAATGTTTGAGACATGTTGAGTGGACATGCAGACCCTTTATCAGACCAGACATCCCTCCCACTGTTACTTTTTTCTCCACAAAAATTGTTGAGCTCTCTCACTGGGAACTTCCATCCATGAAGCTCTTTGTCTCCTTCAGCATCTCTGTCTGTTGCTCTCTCGGCTGCCCTGTCCATTCTCTGACTTCCTCTGCTGTCCATTGGGTCAAACAGCACAGAGATCGTCCCTTTGATCCACTGAGTGAACACCGATCATCAAGAACCTCTTTACACCGATACCATTTCATTAATCCCTTCACCTCCTCCAGATTCTACCCCTCAACCTCTCAGAGGGGGCAATTTATCATGGTCAATTAACCTACCACCCTTGTATCTTTGGAATCTGGGAGGAAATGATAGCACCCTGGGTAACCCGTGTTTCACTGGGAGAACATGCAAACTCCACCCAGATGGAATCTAAAACCAGGATTAAACTGGGTTTGCTGGAGTTCTGAAACAGCAGAACTTCCTGCTGCCCATCTGTATGTGTTTTCTCTCTCACTCCAGAGACAACTGCACTCCAGCACCATTTTCTGTTTCACAACCTCAACCACTTCCTGCCACCATGTTATAACTTTGCAAGTCTTTCATCAAGGTCCCACACATCTCGAGCTGCTGAAACCCTTCATTTGTATTCTCTGCCTTGTTGATCAATCTGTTGTGTTTTGATGTCACTGGATCTGTTTCATCTGACTGACCTGTGCCAGCCTCTCACTGGATCTGGCACAAGGCCACAAACAGTATTAATTTATTGATCTTGCCCATGTCACTTCCTTTGTTTAACCAGTTCATTCAAACATGCAGCTCAGTCTTCGTCAGGTCACACAGGCTGTTTTTTTGATAAGCCTGTCAGTCTGACAAAATCAAAAACAGCTTTTTATTTGGAAATGATCTCTTATTTATCAGATTGTCGACCCCACTGCATCTACTTATCGCTGCTCTGATCAAACCGTCCCCAGGGGGGAGTCAGCTCACAAAATGGTGGCTGTAGAGAACACACATAAAATGGCAGCCTCCATTCCTTCCACTACAAGAATATATTTGTTTTTACTGCTTTCCCTGTCCCTGGCTCATTCGGTGTTCAATAGTTATTTAATCCCTTCATGACTGACAATCCACAGGATCAGCATTCAATCCCTCACTTTGTTGTACGAAAGCTTCAGAATGTGGGCAGATGAGATTGGTCAGGTAGGCAGAGGAAGAGGTAAATGGAGAATAGAATGGAGTTTGTGTCGGATCAATGTAAATTGATGTTCCTCTATTTGGAGGCTGTGTCCTCTGGTCCTACACTCCTCCACCATAACAAACATCTTCTTATGTCCTCTGTTGAGGTCTTTTAGCATTCAATAGGTTTCACTGAAATTTCCACTCATTCTTCTACATTTCAGTGAGTACAGGCCAGAGCTGTTCCTGAACCTGGTGGTGTGGAACCTGAGGTCCATACCTCCGTTCCGACAGCAACAATGAAAGGAGATAATGGACTGGATGGTAGGGGTCCCTGATGATCCATGTTGCTTTCTTGTAGCAGTGCTTCTTGTAGATCTGCTCAGTGGTGGGGAGGGGTTTTCTTGTGATGGACTGGGCCGTATCCATCACTTCATGTTGGCTTTTCTGTTCCATTGATCAGGATGTGGTGATGAGATAAAAGATCAGTCAGAGTCTCATTGAAGGGGGAGCAGCAACAAGGGTCCAAAAATCCTCCTGCTCTTATTGTTCTTATTTGTTGTGAGCTGACATTCTAACATCAGTCAGTCCTCTCTTGACGTCGAGCGCTGTGGCTTTCTGCCTGTGATCACACCTCTGTATTTCACCTTTTGCACAACACGTACTTTCTTGTCGACTGCTCCTCACAACGTACTGACTAGGAGAGGAAGATTTGTGCGGCCCATCAGCATCTATTCTGTTCCGTGAGAACAATGAACACCAGACATCTGCTGATCTCCTGCTGGCTAACTCTCTGCACCTCACTCCGTAAGTTTGATTCAGAGCAAGTCTTTGTCTTTAAAATCCTTCTCTCCAGGTTCTCTGTTACTTTCTTGACTGGGGCATTTCTGGGTCCCACAATACCAGAGCAAGGAGAGTGTATGCTGGGCACTGTGAAGCACGGGTTTGACATCGAGAGCAAAAAAAAGCTTGGTTATTGATGGGTATTGAGACAGAGGATTGGCTCATTGTGTAGCCAAAGACCCATCCTGCTGCTAATTCTGGAAACAGAGCTTGAGAAACAGGTATCAGTTGTTGACGGGATTGGGAAGGATTGGCAGGGATGTGGAATTAAGTACATGTGATCCAGGACCCCTCAGAACCCAGGAACTGGGATCTGATCCGGAGATGTTTCCGGGAAAAGTTGATGATGGGGAATCGCTGTAGGAATGATGGTTGGTGCGGGGGGGGGGGGCACTGAATGCAGAAAGAGAGTGGAAATTGTTAACAGTCATCTAACATTTTGGCATCCGAGTGCTGGTTTCCTCTCTCTCTCTGTTCACAGACTGTCGATCTGTCAATAGCCCAAATCACAAAACTGGACATACAATTAGTGTGAGAGAATGATGAAGAAAATCCTGATATCATTGCCAGAAGCAGCTATTAACCTGCAGAATGAGTCTTTTCTTTTTCAATCTGTTTATTAAGTTTCAAATTAGTAAACATAACAATAATGATAATGATACAAAGAGATCAGGATTACATTAATAACGGTTAACAAGTACAAACACAGATTCCAAGTAACAAATGTAGTTTTGCCTCCCAATCTCTTAGTAGATAACCATGAAAAAAAATTGATAAAGAGAGAAAAAAACCCTAAACTAAAAAAACAAAGACTGGGCTTCCATATTTCATCGGCTAAAATTATAATTTGCTGTTAACTCTGCTCCTCTATACCTGAGCAATATATTACTAAAAATAGATTCAGAAAGGGTCAACTTACATCATATGAAAACAAATGGCCTCCAAATTTATTCAAATTTAACCAAAGGATCCATAGAACTGCTCCTAATGTTTTCCAAGTTTAAACATACTGACATTTGTTAAAATCATTGAAATGTGGTAGGGGGATTGGAATCTTTCCATTTAAGTAAAATGGATCTACTAGCTATTAATGTAACAAATGCAATTAAACGACAAGCTGATGAGGATAAATGATTGTAGTCTATCACTGGTAATCCAGAAATTGCAATAATAGAATGAGGTTGTAAATCAACCCGCAGAACTACTGAAATAATATCAAAAATATCTTTCCAGTATTTTCCTCAAAGAGGACAAGACCGGAGCATAGGTGTCAAGGAAGCTACTTCAGAATTACATCTATCGCAAACAGGATTTATTTGGCAGTAAAAGTGAGCTAGCTTATCCTTGGACATATGAGCCCTATGAACCACCTTAAATTCTATCAAAGCATGTCTGGCACACATTGAAGAACTATTAACTAGTTGAAGAATTTTCTCCCATTTCTCTGTAGATAAAGATATTTGAAGTTCTCTTTCCCACTCATTCTTAATTTTATCGGAAGTACTTAAGTGTATTTTCATAATTAAATCGTAAATAAATGCTATTAAACTCTTCTGATATAGATTTAAACTTAATTTTTTTTCTCTAACTTCAATTTGATGTGATATCGGAAAGGTACCTAAAGTAACGTTCAGAAAGTTTCTAATCTGTAAATATCTGAAAAAGTGCGATCTAGGCAAATTATATTTATTACACAACTGTTCAAAGGACATGAAACAATCATCCATGAATAAATCACAAAAACATGTTATTCCCTTTGTTTTCCATAAAATAAAAGCTTAATTAATTCTTGATGATTGAAAGAAAAAACAGATATAGTAGAACTTGACAGGATAAATTTATTCAATCCAAAAAATTTACAAAATTGAAACCATATTCATATTGTATGTTTGATTATTGGATTTTCATTTGTTTATTCAAGTTAGTAAGTGCAAAGGGAAGCGCAGCTCCTAAAATAGAAGCTCATGAAAACACCTGTGCATTCTCCCGCTTGAGGTTCATCCATCGTGATATTGAGTTTCATCCAACTCTTGAGTCCGAAACATAAAATTTCAAATATTAATTTCCCAATAATAAAATCTAAGATTTGACAAAGCCAAACCACCTTCTTGTTTTGATTTCTGTAAATATTTCTTACTTAACCTGGGATTTCTATTCTGCCATATATATGAAGAAATTTTAGAATCAATAATATCAAAAATGATTTAGGGATGAAAATTGATACTACCTGAAATAGATATAGAAATTTAGGTAAAATCATCATCTTCATAGCATTAATTCAACCAATCAAAGATAGGGACAATGGGGACAATTTAGTAAACAGTTGTTTAACAAGATCAATTATGGGTAAAAATTTGATTTTAAATAGAGCCTTATGCTTCTTAGTAATTTTAACAGCCAAATAAATAAAATAATCAGTAACCAATCTAAATGGAGATTGCATATAAATTGGAACCTGCATATTTAATGGGAAAAGCACATTCTTATTAAGATTCAATTTATGACCAGAAAATCTATTAAACTGAGCAAGTAGTGTTATTACTGCAGGAATGGGTATCTCTTGGTACAACATATGTAGTAATAGGTCAACTGCATATAATGATACTTTATGCATCCCATTCCTACAAATAATGCCAAATATATTGGGTGAATCAAGAAGAGTGACTGCCAAGGGCTCCAGGGCAATATTGAATAGTAAAGGGCTTAAAGGACAACCCTGTCTAGTACCTCAAAAAAGCCTACAAAAGGGGGATCTCTGATTATTGGTAAATACAGCAGCCAAGGGTGTATGATATATCAATTGAATCCAAGATATAGATTTTGGGCTAAAATTAAATTTCTCAAATATATTAAATAAATATTCCCATTCAAGTCTGTCAAATGCCTTCTTGGTGTCAAAGGAATTAACGCATTCTGCAGTATTAGATGAAGTGGTGTATACAATGTTCATTAACCTCCTAACATTAAAATGTGAATAACAATTTTTAATAAATCCTGTCCAATCCTCGGAGACAATTTGTGGCAATGTCTTCTCTAATCAAATTGATAATATTTTGGAAAAGATTTTAGAATCAACATTCAACAAAGATATAGGTCTGTATGATGCATATTCAGTGAGATCTTTGTCTTTTTTAGGAATTAAAGAAATAGATGCTTCATAAAAGGATTGTAGTAATTTACCTACAAATAAAACATCTTTAAAAATTCTGCATAACAAAGGAGAAAGTAAATCTGAAAAAGAATTTAAAAATTCAGCTGTATACCAATCCGGGCTTTACCAGAGTTCATCGATAAAATTGTTTTTTTTATTTCCTCTTCAGCAATGGGTGCATCTAATGGGTTAATCAGCTGGTAATTTTGGAATATTGAGTTTCCTTAAAAATTCATGCACTGTTGTAGAATCATCAGGAAATTCTGATTGGTATAAATTGGTATAAAATTCTTGAAAAGATTTATTAATTTCATCGTGGTCAACCCTCAAAATACCATCCTGTCTATGAACTTTATTCATCTGACATTTCACCAAAACAGCTTTCAATTGGTTAGCCAATAACATACTTGATTTATCACCGTGTATATAAAATTGACTCTTAGTTTTCAGTAATTGATTTTCAATCGAGGATGTTAATAATAAACGATGTTGCATCTGAAGTTCAACTCTCTCTTTATAAAGCTCCAGATTGGGAGCAATAGAATATTTTTTATCAATTTCTTTAACCTTATCAACCAATGTATGTATTTCACTATTAATCCATTTTTTTCAATCCAGCAGAGTATGAAATAATTTGCCCACAGATATATACTCTTAAGGTACAGGTGTCCCCCGTTTTTCAAATGTTCACTTTATGTCAACTCGCTGTTACAAAAGACCTACATTAGTTACCTGTTTTCACTAACAGAAGGTGTTTTCACTGTTACAAGAAAAGGCAGCGCACGCCCTAAGCAGCCAAGCTCCTCCCCCAGAAATGCATTCTAGTCGGCATTGCTTAAACACGTGCCTGTGAGCATCTGTGCTTTATGTTGAATTAGTTTGTGCATCCGTTAGCAAAATGAGTTCTAAGGTATCAGAAAAGCCTAAAAGAGCATGTAAGGGTGTTACACAGCGTAAAACTAGACATAATAAAGCGTTTCGATTGTGGTGAACGAAGTAAGGATATAGTGAGTTTGGCTAAGGGTTTGTGGAAGTTGACAAAGATGATGTTGAAGAGGTTTTGGCATCCCATGACCAAGAACTGAGAGATGAAGAGCTGACGAAGATGAAAAGGTAACAATTGAAACCGAACTCAGTAGCGAAGTAGTGAAGTCGTCCAGGAACTGAACGTGAAGCAATTGCGTGAGATTTTCATTGTGATTGGCAATGCTGCAATGGTTGCAGAAAAGTACAACCATCAAAAAGGTACATAGGTTTAGGGCATATTTTCAGGATGGTTTGAGTGCTTACACAAATTTCTGATGAAGATCAACAGAAGCTTGATGCTCCAATTACCGAGCATGAAATTCAGAAAGCTATTTCATCAATGCAATCAGGTAAAGCTCCCAGACTTGATGGTTATTCGGTGGGATTTTTCAAAAAATTTGGAACATTACTTTCTCTATCTTTTGGAAATATTTCATGAATCCTTTGAGAAAGGTAACTTACATTCTTCTTTTTATGAAGCATCTATATCCTTAATTCTTAAAAAAGATAAAGACCCCATTGAATGCTCATCATATAGACCTATTTCGCTATTAAATGTGGATGCAAAAAGTCTTTCTAAAATAATTGCTAACAACATGGAAAATATTTTAATTAAAATTATCTCTATGGACCAGACGGGCTTTCTTAAAGGCCTTTACCCTTTCTCCAATGTTCAGAGATTGACAAACAGTATTTATTCATCATTATCTAAGCAACCTCAATGTGTTATCTCTCTTGATGCAGAAAAGGCATTCGATAGAGTTAAGGGGCCATACTTGTTCAAAGTATTAGAAAAATTTGGTTTTGGTAATAATTTTAATAGATGGATTCAAATGATCTATAAGAACCCTATTGCCACGGTCATTACTAACAATTATAGGTCTTCTTTCTTTTCACTTTCTCGTGGTAATAGACAGGGACGTCCATTAAGCCCTTTATTATTTAATCTTGTATTGGAACCTTTACCTATAACATTACGGGAGGCCAAAAACATTCATGGTATTTCTATAAATGGAACCATACATAAGATTTCTCTTTCTGCAGATGATCTTTTGATTTTTATTTCGAATCTTGAGGAATCAATTGCTAATCTTTTGGAAACACGTAAAGATTCTGGAAAATTTTCAGGATATAAACTTAATTTGAATAAAAGTGAATTGTTTCCATTAAATGCTCCTGTTAGTACATATAATGATATTCCTTTTACAACTGTTAATACATTTAGATATTTAGGTATTATAACTACTAAAAAATATAAAGATCTTAATAAAGCTAATATAGTTCTTCTAGTACACTCCATGAAATTACTATTTTCTAGATGGAATCCACTTACGCTTTCGTTAACAGGTTGTATCCATGGTGTTAAAATGATGATTTTACCTAGATTTTTATATATTTTCCAAAATATACCTATCTTCTTAACTAAAAAATTTTTTGATCAAATTGACTCTCCTATTTCTTCCTTTATTTGGAACAATAAGAGACCAAGAATTAACAAGTACCATTTACAAAAACCCAAAAAAGATGGTGGACTTACACTCCCTAATTAAAGACTGTATTATTGGGCTGTGAATATTAGATAATTATGTTTTTCATTATATTGGTTCAATAAGAGCCAAAATACACTATGGGTTGATTTGGAATTGAAAGCTGTTAAACAATTTCATTGAACTTCAATATTAGGAGCTCCATTACCATTACAGCTCTCTAGAATTCCAAATTTAAATTTTTGCCCTGTTATTAAACAATCTTTATGGATTTGGATTCAGTTTTGTAATTTTTAAAATTTTAAACAATTTAAGTTGTCTAGTTTTTTATATCGAAACTTTTCATTTGAACCTTTAATAACCGACCCCATTTTTCTCCTATGGAAAAATAAAGGGATCCGTTTTTTACAGATTTATTTTGTGATGGCCGATTGATGACTTTTGAAGAGTTAATTACCAAATACACTCTCGCTCATACACATTTTTGCAATATTTTCAGGTTAGACATTTTTTACAACAATATTTACCTAAGTTTCCATATTTACAAGAATCTGATTTGTTGGATACCATTTTGAAATTGAATCCCTTAGTGAAAGGTTCCATTAGTAGAATTTATAATTTATTTTTGTTATGAAAAGAGAACCTATCACTAAAGATTAAACAAGATTGGGAGAGAGAACTTAAGATGACCTTTGTGAATGGAGATTGGGGTCGAATTTTGAAAAACGTAAATTCTTCTTGTATATGTGCCAATCACTGTTTAATTCAATTTAAAATTGTCCGTCATTATTGTTTAACAAAGGAGAGACTATCTAAAATATTTCCTAGTGTAGATAATTACTGTGATAGATATAAAACTGAAGTAGCTACTTTGTCACATATGTTCTGGTCATGTTCTTCATTAAAACTGTTTTGGAAATCTTTATTTTCTACAATCTCTAAACTTTGAAAATTAATTTACAACCAAATAGACTAACTGTTCTATTTGGAATAGTTCCACATCATATTCAGGTTATTTCATCTTCAGATCGACATGTAATTGCATTTGTTACATTGTTGGCAAGAAGGATTATTTTATTAAAATGAAAAGATGTCTCTTCCCCTACATTAATTGAATGGTTTTCTCAAGTAATATTATGTCTGAGCTTGGAAAAAATTAGAAGTAGAACTTTTGAACCTCGATTTGATTTTGAGAGAAGATGGGGTTCTTTTGCCAATTATTACCATTTAATTTGAATTATTCTATATGGTTTCCTTACAATTTTTAGTATATGTTTTTAAAAATGTGAATTGAAGATTGATGACTTTTTATACATATATATCTAGATGATGGTTAAATGTATTGCTTCCAGAGTTGATTCCTAATGGGTTTTTTCTTTGCAGTTAATGTTTTTTCCTTCTTTTTTCTATATATAATTTTTTAAAAAATTTTATATATTATGATTATTTTTTTCTTCAGCTTTATTAATTGTATACATATCAATTTGTTGAAGTTTGTATTATTCTATAGTTGTAGAATATTATGTATTAATAAAAAGATTCTAAAAGTGAAAATGAAAATGAAATTGTATGATAGAAAAATGTGCGAGGCTAAGCAGTCAAGCATACTATCATTTTTCAAGCCTTCCACATCAGCCACAGCAGACAATGAAACTCGACCTTCGACATCGAGGCAGGCAGATATAGAAGAAGGTGACCTACCTGTCCTGGTGGAAACAGACGACGATGAGATAACATCCCCGTCTCCCACCACCCCAAACTCTGACGACTCAGCCTAACACACCAGTGTGCTCATGGTCTTCCCAATTCCGATAAGGGAAATTACGCTGTACATACATTATTTCTACTTTCTATAGGCTGTGTATTTTTATGTGTTACTTGGTA
Source organism: Hemitrygon akajei (assembly GCF_048418815.1). NCBI lineage: Eukaryota > Metazoa > Chordata > Chondrichthyes > Myliobatiformes > Dasyatidae > Hemitrygon > Hemitrygon akajei. The sequence goes on along the minus strand of NC_133150.1, from coordinate 51,462,294 downwards.
GCTTCATAGCTTAAAGATTACTGGAAAGAGTGTGTCTGCTGGGAGCGCTTGTGCCATGTGTTTTTGCTGCAAGTGCTGCCGAGAATGCTTGCATGAGATTTTCGCTGCGGTGGACAGGCTGCAATAATTGCAGAGAAGTATTCCTACATTATACAGGCTGAGTATTTATCAGATCATTCCTGCTTTTACTATATGTTACTATTATTTTAGGTTTTATGTGTTATTTGGCATGATTTGGTAGGTTATTTTATGGGTCTGCGAATGCTCACAAATTTTTCCCGTATAAATAAATGGTAATTGCTTCTTCACTCTACGACATTCCAGCATACGAACCATTTCATAGGAACTCTCTACCTTCGAATCGCGGGGGAAAGCTGAATCCCATAAAATCCCACTGGAAATTTCTTCCATTGAGTTAGTTGAAAAGAAAAAATGCAATCTTTTCTTTAATGAAATTAACAAAATTTAAATCATGAAGCAAAATGGAGTTGAACCACCATTGTCTAGTACTAAAAGTTACATCAATTAATTTAATTGATAATTCAAAGGTGCATCATCGGAAATGGCGATTGTATCATACTCACAGGCAGTGACAGATGAAAATAATCGAAAATCAATAAATAAGTAATCAATTCTAGAGTAATTATGATATACTTACGAAAAGAAAGGTTACTCTTTATCATTAGGATTTAAAAGCTCCAAATTTCTAAAATTCCTGTGTCAACTAAAAAGGAATTAATCAAAGTAGCAGATTTGTTTGGAAGTACCTGATTTGGTGCAGAACTATCCATCATAGGGTTCAGACAACAATTAAAATCTCTGCCCATTATTAATACATATTCATTTAAATTAGGAAGAGATCCTAATAAATTCTTAGATAATTGAGGATAGACAATATTTGGTGCATAAACAGACAGACAAGACAGACATACTTTATTGATCCCGAGGGAAATTGGGTTTCGTTATAGCCGCACCAACCAAGAATAGTGAAGAAATATAGCAATATAAAACCATAAATAAGTAAATATTAATAAGTTAATCATGCCAAGTGCAAATAAAGTCTAGGACCAGCCTATTAGCTTAGGGTGTCTGACACTCCGAGGGAGGAGTTGTAAAGTTTGATGGCCACAGGTAGGAGTGACTTCCTATGATGCTCAGTGTTACATCTCGGTGGAATGAGTCTCTGGCTGAATGTACTCCTGTGCCTAACCAGTACATTATGGACCAATATTAACTAAAACTACTTTTTAGTTATAAAGTAAACCTGCATTTGATAGAAATCTACCATATGGGTCTGAGATTGTCTCATAATGAACAAATGAGATCGTGGAGTCTATATAAAAATGGATATGCCTTTCGCTTTGGTTGAAGAATTAGAATGAAACTGTTGAACTTTCCAAAACCTAAAAAATTGCTGATTATTATCCTTCCTCACATGAGTCTCCTGCGCAAAAATAACCAGAGCACTCAATCTATGAAAAACTTTAAAAATCTTCTTCTGTTTAATTGGGTGATTCAAACTGTTTGTGTTCCATGAAACAAAGTTAATAATATTATCTATTTTCCTTAAGTAAACCATATAGTATGTAAAGGGTTAACCATATTGCATTGGAAACCCATGAATCAGGAAGAGGGAAAAAAGTTTAAAGAGGAACCAGAAGTTACGAGAATACAGACATTTTTGTAGTTTCAAATCAGCCCAAATGAAAAATACTGAACTAAAAATAGCTCCCCCCCACTGCGACAAAGACCTGAAACTTGGCCAATAGAAAGCCAGGGAACTATCTAAGAAGCTCCTTACCTCCATCTCTTTTGACGGCAAGTCTCCAGATCTTTTAAAAAATAGAAAAAACACCCATAGTCAAAACAATGCGAAAGGAATGCCAAACACAAGTTAAGAAAAAAAAACAGCCTTTTGCAGACCATTTCAAAAGACAAGGTCTTAAAACATGAAGCAGAATACAATCTTAATAATATTACAAGAAAAAACAAATAATCATCAAGCCAGAGTCTTAATAACTTTCTAAAGTGAACAATTAAAAATAAAAAAAGTAAAATAATAAAGGAAACATAAAGGAACTTTAACATAGAAACATAATAAACCTCTGTATGCCAAAGCGAAGTACCAGAAGTATCAGCCCAAGGGCAAAGTTCAACGAACTTAAAATGTCCGAATCTATAGGCTGGTTACTAACTAATAAACCAGATGTATACAAACATAAAGGAACAGTAAATTTATTAAACATCCGAGCTCAAGCAATGCTCCCTGAGAAATTGTTGTGTGTCATCTACGGATTTAAACCACTTAAACAATTTATCAGGCAGAACAACCCTTAAACAAGCAGGGTATAGCAGAGCCGGTTGGAAATTCTTTTGATATAATTCTGACATCACTGATTTAAAATTCAGTCTTTCTTGCATTACCTCAGGACAATAATCTTTAACTAGACGAAACTTAAGATTTTGATGTTCAATAATTCCTTTCCAACGAGCAATTTGAAATAAGTGCTGCTTAGTACACACATAGTGAAATCGAAGAATCACAGGGTGCGGTTTTAACTCTTTCAACGGTTTTGGTCTTAAAGCCCGATGCACACGGTCGAGTACCGGAGAGAAGAAAAGACCTCCGAGCCAAAGGCCTCCATTAAGAATTGAGGAAAAAATTTAGTAAGGTCCCTGCTCTCAATGTCTTCACTGAGTCCTATTATTCGCAAATTCTGTCTGCGACTACGACTCTCCAAATCAATAATCTTGGCTTTATACTGCTCCAATGTATGAGCAGCCGAGGTTAGTTTCTTTTCCAAAGAATTCAGTCTGGAATCTCTTTGTTTCCCAGCTTCAGTAAGCTCTGAAATTTGATGTTGCTGTTTTTCGTCCTCCTTATTGAGTGCTGCCAGTTTCCCTCCGTTCTCCTTTAACAATACTGCCATAGCAGCAAATCTCTTATCAAGTTTTTCATCCAAAAGATTTGAGACAGCCATCAAAGTGAGTTGAGGCTGTTTAGGTTGTTTGAAGACACCTTTCTTCCCATTTCCATTACCTTGCCTTCAGCTAATGTCTGTCTTCCTTAGTAGTCATTTACGTCAATTAAAATTCAGAATTCAAACATATAAAGGTGTTTAAAAACACTTTGATATAGATAATAAAAGGGTGGTAAGGAAATTGAACAATGTCCGGAGCAGAACCAAAATGTGACCTAGTCCGTCTAGCAATAGAATCCAGAATGAGTCGTAAGTCTGAGGGTTGAGATCGATTACGAAAGCAGCAAAGGGTAACAGAAATATTGTTGAAGAAAGCAAAAATGGAAAATTGAAGGATATTAATAACAATCTGTGAGAGCCGGAATCAGGAAATGAAACAAACATAGCAGCAGGTACAACTGTAGTTCCCTTACAGACAGAGGTTGGTCTTTGCAGTGGGGAATGAAGGACTAACGACATAGGCAGAAAGAGGGATCAGGTCCTGAAGTGTGAGTTTCGGGAACTAGGCAGAAGGCTGAAGAACAGTACCTCAAGGGTGGCGTTCTCAGGATTGCTGCCAGTGCTACGTGATAGTGATGGTAAGAATTGGAGGAGATAGAAGTTGAATACGTGGCTGAGGAGTTGGTGCAGGGGGCAGGGTTTGAGATTTTTGGAACATTGGGATCTCTTCTGGGGAAGGTGGGACCTGTGCAGATTGGATGGGTTGCACCTCAACTCAAGGGGTGCAATATCCTTGCTAGCATGGTTCAGGAGGGTTTAAACTAATTTGCAAGGGGGCTGGGACCCAGAGCAATAGAGCAGTGAAAGAAGTGCATGGAGTAAAACCAGATCTAATATATAGAGGGGTTTTGAGGACAGAGAAACAGAATAAAGGGTGTAAAGGTATTAAGGTAGAAGGGCTAAAGTGTGTGCACTTCAATGCAAGAAGCATCAGGAACAAATGTGATGAACTGAGCTTGGATACATACATGGAATTATGATGCGGTGGCCATTACGGAGACTTGGCTGGCACCAGGGCAGGAATGGATTCTCAATATTCCTGGATTTCAGTGCTTTAAAAGGGATGGGGGGGGGGGGGAAGGGAGGAGGGGTGGCATTACTGGTCAGGGATACTATTACAACTGCAGAAAGGGTGGGTAATGTAGCAGGATCTTCTTTTGAGTCAGTATGGGTGGAAGTCAGGAACAGGAAGGGAGCAGTTACTCTACTGGGGATATTCTATAGGCCCCCTGGTAGCAGCAGAGATACCGAGGAGCAGATTGGGATGCAGATTTTGGAAAGGTGCAAAAATAACAGGGTTGTTATCATGGGTGACTTTAACTTCCCTAATATTGATTGGCACCTGATTAGTTCCAAGGGTTTAGATGGGGCAGAGTTTGTTAAGTGTGTCCAGGATAGATTCCTGTCACAGTATGTTGACAGGCCAACTGGGGGAATGCCATACTAGATCTAGTATCAGGTAACGAACTGGGTCAGGTCACAGATTTGTCAGTGGGTGAGCACCTGGGGGACAGTGATCACCACTCCCTGGCCTTTAGTATTATTATGGAAAAGGATAGAATCAGAGAGGACAGGAAAATTTTTAATTGGGGAAGGGCAAATTATGAGGCAATAAGGCTAGAACTTGCGGGTGTGAATTGGGATGATGTTTTTGCAGGGAAATGTACTATGGACATGTGGTCGATGTTTAAGGATCTCTTGCAGGAAATTAGGGTTAAATTTGTCCCAGTGAGGAAGATAAAGAATGGTAGGGTAAAGGAACCATGGGTGACAAATGAAGTGGAAAATCTAGTCAGGTGGAAGAAGACAGCATACATGAGGTTTAGGAAGCAACGATCAGATGGATCTATTGAGGAATATAGGGTAGCAAGAAAGGAGCTTTAGAAGGGACTGAGAAGAGCAAGAAGGGGGCATGAGAAGGCCTTGGCGAGTAGGGTAAAGGAAAACCCCAAGGCATTCTTCAATTATGTGAAGAACAAAAGGATGACAGGAGTGAAGGTAGGACCGATTAGAGATAAAAGTGGGAAGGTGCGCCTGAAGTCTGTGGAAGTGAATGAGGTCCTCAGTGAATACTTCTCTTCAGTATTCACCACTGAGAGGGAACTTGATGACGGTGAGGACAATATGAGTGAGGTTGATGTACTGGAGCATGTTGATATTAAGGGAGAGGTGGTATTGGAGTTGTTAAAATATATTATGACGGCTAAGTCCCCGGGGCCTGACGGAATATTCCCCAGGCTGCTCCATGAGGTGAGGGAAGAGAATGCTGAACTTCTGGCTAGGATCTTTATGCCCTCGTTGTCCACAGGAATGGTAGCGGATGATTGGAGGCAAGTAAATGTTGTCTTCTTATTCAAAAAAGGTAGTAGGGATAGTCCAGGTAATTATAGACCAGTGAGCCTTACGTCTGTGGTAGGAAAGCTGTTGGAAAGGATTCTTAGAGATAGGATCTATGGTTATTTAGAGAATCATGGTCTGATCAGGGACAGTCAGCATGGCTTTGTGAAGGGCAGTTCTTGCCTAACAACCCTGATAGAGTTCTTTAAGGTGGTAACCAGGCATATAGATGAGGGTCGTGCAGTGTATGTGATTTACATGGATTTTAGTAAGGCATTTGACAAGGTTCCACACGTTAGACTTATTTAGAAAGTCGGAAGGCATGGGATCCAGGGAAGTTTAGCCAGGTGGATTCAGAATTGGCTCGGCTAGAGAAGGCAGAGGGTTGTGGTGGAGGGAGTACTTTCGGATTAGAGGGTTGAGACTAGTGGTGTCCCACAAGGATCTGTTCTGGGACCTCTACTTTTCATGATTTTTATTGTCGACCTGGATGTGTGGGTAGAAGGGTGGGTTGGAAAGTTTGCAGGTGACACAAAGGTTGGTGGTGTTGTAGATAGGGTAGAGGATTGTCGAAGATTACAGAGAGACATTGATAGAATGCTGAAGTGGGCTGAGAAGTGGCAGATGGAGTTCAACCTGGAGAAGTGTGAGGTGGTACACTTTGGAAGGACTAACTCCAAGGCAGAGTACAAAGTAAATGGCAGGATACTTCGTAGTGTGGAGGAGCAGAGGGATCTGGGGGTACATGTCCACAGATCCCTGAAAGTTGCCTCACAGGTAGATAGGGTATTTAGGAAAGCTTGTGGGGTATTAGCTTTCATAAATAGAGGGATAGAGTTTAAGAGACGCGATGTAATGATGCAGCTCTATAAAACTCTAGTTAGGCCACACTTGGAGTACTGTGTCCAGTTCTTGTCATCTCACTATAGGAAGGATGTGGAAGCATTGGAAAGGGTACAGAGGAGATTTACCAGGATGCTGCCTGGTTTAGAGAGTATGGATTGTGATCAGAGATTAAGGGAGCTAGGGCTTTACTCTTTGGAGAGAAGGAGGATGAGAGGAGACATGATAGAGGTGTACAAGATATTAAGAGGAATAGACAGAGTGGACATCCAGCACATCTTCCCCAGGGCACCACTGCTCAGTACAAGAGGACATGGCTTTAAGGTAAGGGGAGGGAAGTTCAAGGGGGATATTAGAGGAAAGTTTTTCACTCAGAGGGTGGTTTGTGCGTGGAATGCACTTCTTGAGTCAGTGGTGGAGGCAGATACACTAGTGAAGTTTAAGAGACTACTAGACGGGTATACGGAGGAATTTAAGGTGGGGGGTTATATGGGAGGCAGGGTTTGAGGATCGGCACAACATTGTGGGCCAATGGGCCTGTAATGTTCTGTACTATTCTATGAACAGTGGAGGAAATAAACCGTGGCTTCTTGTGTGTCTTTGTGGAAGACACAAAAACTGGCCAGAAATACAGAATAGACAAGTGTTGAATGCAAGTGTAGAAATAAAATCAATCAGCATCAATGATGAAATAACATCATGAAAATTGATAACTGACACAGGCCTGATTATCTCCATCCCAGAGTTTGTGACAAGGTGTCAGTAGTGTTACTCAATTTTCTGGTTATCATCTGCCAAACTCTACAGTTTCAGGAATGGTTCCTTCAGACTGTTTCAAAAAGGAGGGAGACAGAGAAAACTGGGAACCACTCACCTGCCCAGCTGACACTGGGAGCGGGGACAATGTTGGAATCTGTAATAATGGGTGTGAAATGCATGCTGAAGAGGAATTATCACAAAGATTCACCAGACTGGTTTCTGATCTGGTGGGTCTGATATGTCACTAGTGTGGGAAATAGACTACGCCTCTATTCAAACAGTTCAAAGTAAGTGTTATTATCAGAGTACATATCTGTCACCACATACAACCCTGAGGTTATTTCTCTTCAGGCATACTTAGCAAATCTATAGAACAGTAACTGTAAACAGGATCAATGGACAACAAACTGTGCAAATGCAAATATAAATGAATAGCAATAAATAACCTGTTCTTGGACGTGGTGGTGCAAGTCCTGGTACAAGTACCTTCTACCTGATGTTAACAGTGAGAAAGAACATGGCCTGGGTGGTGAGGATCTTTGATTATGGTGATGATTAATGTAGATGCTTTCAGGGGCTGAGGGGATTTTATCCGTGATGTACTGGACTGAATTTGTTACATTTTCTAGGATTATCTGCTCAAGTACATGGTGTTCCCATATCAGGCCATAATGAAAACAGCCAGCATACTGTGGGAAATCATTGGGATTCTCTGCTAGGGAATTCTTCTTTCATTGATAGATTTCTAGATATTAAAGAGATCAAGGAAAATGAGAAGAAAAAGTTTTAGCCTGGATCAGTTTAATATGTTGCGTGGTTCAATGGTAGCAGGAACGCTACCGAGAGAGAGTGAGATGAACATGTATCACAGAATGGGAAACTTGAGTAAGGTGAATGTGTCACAACTATGGGTTGTTTTTAAAGAAGAAAGGGATTTTTTCAATTTGTATGTGGATTGTATTTTCTCAGTGTCACCTGATGGGCATGTAATTTTCCTTCGATTGTGAAGTGGGTTTTCACTTTGTGTTGCATGTGCCTCATTTGAGATCACAAGGATTGTTAAGCTCTCTTTGTATTGATCACGTTTATTCAATTTGGGTTGACGTGCTTTCTCGATCACTGTGTGAGTTGGAGAGACCAGGAGACTGGGCTGTTGATAAGGGTGCCTTTGTCAAATCTGTCAACCATCTCTACAGTAGCTGTTTCGATGATGACAGGGTTGTGTACACACTCACACTTCCTTGGGTCAACAACTAGATCTTCTGTCTTGATTATGTTGAGGTCTGTGTTGTTCTGACACCATGACAAAAGCATCATGATCACTTTCCTGCAGAGTGAACTCACACATATGACCTTTAGTAGTTTGTTTAGATTTATACAAGTTCAGTTTGTACTCCTCCTGGTTATTGAGACACCTCTCTGTTTCCTTGTTGCACCTCTTCAGCTTTCCAGATTTCCCTGCATTGGGGTCCTCCTCCCAACCCAGTTTTATCAAATTTAAAGCTCAGTCTACCTCCCTTGTGATTGGATTCAGTGGCAGTCTGATCACAGTCTGTCCTAGTGGAACTGTACTCACCTTCTCCAGGACTAATACCAGTGCCACATGAATTAAAAGCAACAGCAGGGTCTGAGTAACTCCTCCCCGATCCCATTAACTCTGTCATGATGTGTTTGTGGGTTGGGTAATAATACAAAGATTGAGACGTTTGTGGTCATGTTTGTGAATGTAACCCGGTTGCTCAGTGTCTGGGGAGGTTTTACACACCGCAGCAATTTATTGATAACATCCTGTAACTAACAAAGTGGCCACTAAGTGTATGTTCATGGTCTTCTGCTGCAGTCGCCCATCCTCTTCAAGGTTTAAGGTGTTGTGCATCAGAGATGCTCTTCTCCATCAACACTGTTGTAACGTTTAGTTATTTCAGTTACTGTCACATTCCTGACAGCTTGGACCAGTCTGGCTATTCCCCTCTAGCCTCTCTTATAAACAAGGCACTTTTGCACAAAGAAATGCAGCTCAATTTTTTTTTTTTAGTTTTAATCACCATTATCTGTAATATCTAGAGATTAATGTGGTGAAAATCCCAGGAGATCAATCGTTTCTGAGATACTCAAACCATCCCATCCAGCATCAACAATCATTCTACAGTCAAAGACACTTAGGTCACATTTCTGATGTTTGGTCTGAACCTCATGACAATGTCTGCATGCTTTATGCATTGAGTTGTTGCCACATGATGGCTGATTTGGTATTTGCATTAACAAGCAGATGTCCAGTTGTATCTAATAAAGTGACTATTGGGTGTGCTCCAGGCACAGCCCTGCAGTGGATTCAGCGACCAGCATCTCAGTGTGGAGAAGCCATCGAAAGTGAGACAGAGAGAGATACTGTAGGGAAACTGTACCTTCAAACCACTGAGTCTACGCTAACCATCAAACACCTGTTTACACTCATCCTACATTAACGGTGTCTGGTCCAGACAGCGTACCTGGCCAAGTACTAAAGATCTGTGTGGTCCAACGGGCAGGAGTATTTAGCACTTTCTTCACTGTACAGCCGCACATGGCCGGGAAATGGGTTGGAACCAGAGAAGCTGCCCCAAAGACACTCTGATCCATTTTTAAAATCTCTCCATCTCTATCATATGGGACCGGAGACAGAAGCAGTCAGCAGTTCAGGACACTTTGTGGAATGAGAAGAGAGCCAACATTTCATGTCAAAGTCTCTTCAATAGAACTGTGGAGAAGAAAAAACTAAAGGGGGTGTCTCTGATAGGGTGCCATGGGGATAAGCTGGATACAAGATTATCTGGTTAATGGGTGATTGGGAGCAGTTAGAACATGGGGAACATGGACAAAAGGATATTGACCAGTAAACACAAAGTACAGTGCAGATGCTGTGGTCAAATCAACATGTACAAACAAGCTAGATGAGCTCAGCAGGTCGGGCAGCATCCTCTGAACGGATTCTGCCCAACCTGCGGAGTTCATCCAGGATATTGACCAGAATGTATAGATGTGAGCTATTGAACAGGAAGCTTGGTCCGGTAGGTCAGGCGAGACACCATCTCCACTACCACATCCAGCTAGATTCTCTTACACCCTTCTTAAGCCAGTCACCCCTAGTGGGGCACAGGCTGCAGACAGCAGCTCACTAGAGACCTCTGTCCATCTGTACAGGGAATTCTGACTCTCCAGGACAACAGAAACCTGCCCAGAAACTGTAGCATTGGACTGTACACCCTCTTTGCTCCAAGGTCTTATGAGAAGTGGCAGAGTCCTCAGAGACAGAATCAAACTGCGACTCCACACTCACCACCTGACACTGGAGGTCCAGGCAACAGGTAAGGGTTGGACAGTGCAGTGTGCACAGGAGCAGCAGGTGCAAGGAACCCCCTGGGGACGGGAGGTGCAGCCTGTGGGACATTTCCCAGAGACGGCTGAATTTGTGCTGAACCAGCTCTGTAGGAGAGCTTGGGGACCCAGATCCAGTGACAATTCAGTCTGAGTGGTGATCTCCTTGAGTCCGATCAGCCGACCTCCTGACCCCTGCACACCCACAGTGAGGGTATCTCTGTGCAGATCCCAAACCTCCATGAATATGTCTGTGAACAGAATCCCCTCCCAACCATTGATATCTAGATGCAGGCTGAAACTTCATTTCTCAGGGCTGAGTACAGAGAGTCTTGAGTCCTGATGAAGGGTCTCAGCATGAAACAACAGGAACTTTGTGTTGTCTGTCTCACAGGGCTGGGAGCAACATGATGGGCTGAATGTCTTCTTCCTGTGTCTTTGATTTTCCCAGGTCTGATTCCTCTTCCTATCACTGACCTCACCTATGGACTGTCTTGTCTTGTCTCCTCAGCTGGGACTGCGGTTCCCCCAATCATTGTGACCGGAACTCAGGGACACTCGGTCTCCTTACGTCCTGGGATCCCAGTTGGACCGGACATTCCTGAGGTTCAGTGGATTTGTTTATCACCCAGAATCAAGATTGTGAAGTACTTGAATGGGAGCATCACGTACTTCAGTAACGATCAGTACAAGAACAGGATCACATTCCATCCTGGGAACGTCAGTCTGGAAATCCGTGATCTACGGAGAAATGACTCTGGTGATTACGAGGTGATTGTTACAGCTGCAAGTTCAGGAGATGAAAATAAAACAACAGTGCGACTGGAGGTGTACGGTGAGTGAGACCAGTCCCTAAAACACCCTTAATGGATGGGTGTGGGCAGATCCTGTGTGTTTCCCTTTTTACTGAATCCCACTGACTACCCGTGTCTGGGGCTGGGCTCACGGTCCCAGTGTAGTGCGTCTGGAGGATACACCAGCTCCACCCACCGAGGCTGAGTCAGGAGCCGGGAGGGATCGAACCAACAATGGGGAATCTCATGTGTCTGAGACTGAGGGAGCTCAGCACACAGGGAGAATGGACCTGGTGTGAATGGGCTGAACAGTCTGTATCTGTGGGTCACAGTTACACACTCTACCCCAGGTCAAAGGCCTGGTTTGTCATGTTCAGGGATCCCAGTTATCCCATCTGTTTCCCAGGACACTGCTTGTTAATTGCCCAGACTGAGGTCTGAGCTCAGCAAGGTGTTTATTCCTCAGCCTTCATGCTGTGCTGTGCTGAGTGAGACCCTGTGTATTCATTACACTGAATATAGTGTCCCAGAGAGTGACACAGTACACGGACACAACAGCACACTCACACACAGCAATATGGTTCCTGACTCACTCTAACAGTAATATCACATTCACAATAATCCCACTCAACAGCGTTTGGCTGAGAAACCTTCTCTCCTCTGTTTGGGCGCATTGTGTAGTTAAGGAATATCACAAGTATTAATCTCAGCAACAACCCATCTTCAGACATGAAGGTGGATTGTAGATTGAATGTAAAATGTAGCAATGAACTGTAGTTTTCTTGGAGCTGTTGGCTGGAGTTGATTGCCAACCAGATAATTCTGATTAACGTTCATTTTGCGTGTCTGGAGTGTGGGTGTAAAGAAGGGGGTGTGTGAAAACTATATGTAAGTCAAAGGAAGTATTGTAGATACATTATAACTATACAATTATCCTGCATTTAGCACTGACCTTTAGCATATAAAAATATCATGTAATATTGGGACCAGAGGCCGTTTCCTCCAAGATCGTCTCAATATGATGCCTGCTGCTTGTTCTTCTTGAATAAGACGTTTCTACATCCACCAGCTTTGGTGTCTCTCCAGTGATTTCACATTACAACATCCTCCATTTCAGTGTTAATGTTCACCATTAGAGGGAGGAGAACATCAGAACATGGGAAATAGAACACAGAAGATCAAAAATCATGAACATGGGTTGAAGAGATCAGAACATGGGAAATAGAACACAGAAGATCAAAAATCATGAACATGGGTTGAAGACAGAGACCTCCTCTGGGATCAAGTCGGGGGAAAGGGATTGAGGTTTACAAAATTACGAGGGGGATAGACAGTGTAAGTGCAAGCAGACTTTTTCCACTGTGATTGGTTCAGAGTAGAATTAGAGGTCATGGGTTAAGCGTGAAAGGTAAAATATTTAAGAGGAACATGAGGAGGAACCTTCACGATGGGTGCTGAGCACATTGTATAGACTGCCAGCAGAAATGATGTATGTGAGTTTGGTTTGAAAATTTGAAAGAAATTTGGATAGGTACATGTATGGAATGGTTCTGGTGGGCTATGATTTGTGTGCAGGTTGAGTGACAAGGCAGATTAAGAAATCAGCATAGACTAGATGGGCTGAAGGGCCTGTTTCTGTTCTGTAGTATTCTGGGACTCTATGACTCTCTGAATCAGACAGTAGTCGATGAAACCTTTCAGCCAATGAACCCGTTCTGTACATCAGCTCTATGAAAGGAGGGAGAGCCGCAAGTTCTTCATCAGATCCAGCTGGAGACGGGCCCTTGTCTATACACTGGTCTCCACTGGAATAGAGTCAGAAGTCAGAATCAGTGTGTCAGAGTGGGAGCAGGATGGAGAATCAAAGTGACAGCAACTAGAACTTCTGAGTCACAATGGTGCCTGAATTGAAACGTCTCTCAAGGTGGTCGGAGACACTGTGTCTGGTTTCTCAGTGGAGAGAAGGTCACCGTGTGAACACTGAGTGAGTTCACTGCATTGGGTGTACGCGTCAATCTCTGTTTCATTCCTTTGGTGCCCTGCATGGAGGGAAGGTAAACGGTCATGTGACACTTCCTCCTGTGGATGTCCAGAACGTGGTGTGGGACATGGAGTGGTGGGAGTTGTGGGTGTGGGAGTAGAGCAGAGCAAGGTGCTACTCAGGGAGAAACTGGTCAAAATATGTAAGAAAGAGGGAAGGGAGTGGAATGTAAGTCTGAGGATAGTGTAAACTAAATGGGTAAAGTTACTCGAAGGTATTCTAAAGGACCAAGCATAAAAATATTTGGATAGGGAGATAGTTGAAATATTTCTCTGTGTGGTAGGTTGTGTCTAGATTTTTGAGGAGGCTATCCAAAAGTTGATGAAGGAAATGCAGTTAAATTTGTCTACATGGACTTTAACAATGTCCTGCATGGGATGTTGGTGAAGAATGTTTATTGCCTTGGCATTCAGGTTGAGGTTGCAAATTGGATTCGACATCGGCTTTGCAGGTGATCTACAAGATGGTTGTCTCTCTGATTGGAGGACTGTGATTAGTGATGTGCCTCAAGGATTGGTGCTGGGTCCTTATTGTTTGTTATCTCTATCAGCGATCTGTATGACAATGTGTTAACTGGATCATCAGATTTGCGGAAGACACTGATTGGGGGTGTAGCGGACAGTGAGGAAGGCTATCAAAGCCTGTAGGGGGACCTGCAGGGAAAATGAGCCGAAAATTGGCAGCTTGAATTTAAAGCAGATGAGTATGAAACTTTGACCCTTGGGAAGTAAACCAGGGTGGAATTTAAATGATGAGCAATCGGGCACTGAAGTGTGTAGTAGAATAGAGAGATCTGGGAATACAGAACCATAATTTCTTGAAAGTGGTGTCACAGGTAGATAGGGTCATATAGAAAGCGTTTGGCACATTGGCCTTCATCAAATCAAAAGATTGAGTCCAGGAGTTGCAATGTTATATTGAAATTTTATAAGACTTTGGAGAGGGCTAATTTGGAGTATATGTGCAATTCTGGTCACCTATGTACAGGAAAGGTATCAATTCGATTGAAAGAGTGCAGAGTATCAGGACTTGAGGACCTGAGTTATAGGGGAAGTTGGGGGAATTTCTTCACCCAGAGGGTGGAACAAGGTGCAGGTGGAAGTGTTGGAACCAGGTTCGATTTCAATGTGTAACTGAAATTTGAATAAATATTGGGAGGGATGTGGAAGGCGATGTCCAGATGTGGATCAGAGTGGCTAGGTATAGACTAGATGGACTGAAGTGCCTGTTTAGCCACTGCAATGCTCTATGATTCAATGCAGTCTCATTGAAAGGACCAGGAAGCAGAGATGTTGATCCACTGAAGGTGGAGACCAGTGGGGTTGAAGGAAAGGGCCAGAGGAAACTTATCCTTGTTTTCGGTGGGAGAGGGTGTGAGAACAGAGACGTAAGAAATGGAACAGGTTCTCAGGGTCTCACACCTTCATCATAATCTGGGCAGGCAGAGTGGAGATTGAGAGATTGACAAAATAGAATGGGCTGTGTCTTGTGTTGGACCAGATTCAAGGCAGCTCAGGGCTGGGGCTCACTCAGGTTTTAGGCTTTGAAGGGACGCTGGGACCACACAGAGGAGGAACAAAAGACATGGAAATGGAGAGAATTCCTAGAATAGAGCGCTATAAACTGGACATGATGGAGAGTTTGTAGATGAGTGTGGGTTGTGTTTGGGAAAGAGGGTGCAGCACGTGGGAACTTGCTTCAGCAGCAAGTGACTGAACAGGAGGGTGAGGGAAGGTTTAAACCGTTGGGTAAAAATGACGTGGGGTTGGTTTGAAGTTTACTCTGGACTGTTGGGGATCGAGCTGTCCTCAATGATTTCCTTTACTCATCTTCTATCTCTCCCTCACAACATCAGAGCCTGTGTCAGGAGCAAACATCCTGGTTCAGAACATCAACGGGACCTATAACCTCACCCTGACCTGCTCCGTGACCTCTGGCAACCCCACCAGCTTCAGTTGGTGGAGAAGAGGAGAAGTTACAGGAGACAACAGCAGCCATCACTTCTGGAAACATGGAGAGATGATACAGGTTCATTGCACAGCAGAGATCGAGGATGTGGTGTACAGGTGTGAGGCCAGCAACCCCATCAGTGAGGACACCGCACAGGTCCGGCTGGGGAACGTCTGTAATCTGGACACATGTAGTGAGTGTCAGAGGAAGGAGTTGGGATTTAGTTATCTCCCCGTCACAGGAGTGTGAGATGGGACAGCTTAGAAGAGCTTAATAAAAACATTAACTTTTACAGCAGGTTACAGACCCTTTGACCCACAATGTTGTGCTGACCATGTAACCTACTCTAAAATCTGCACAGAAATTCCCAAGAGCACAGCCCTCGATTTTCCTAAACTCCATGCTCCTATCGAACAATCTCTTAAAAGACCCTATTGTATCTGTCTCTACCAGCATTGCTGGCAGTGCATTCCATGCACCCACCAGTCTCTGTGTGAAAACTTACCTCTAACAGCCCCCTTGTACCTACTTCCAAGCATCTTAAAACAATGCCCCTTTGTGTTAGCCATTTCAGTCCTTTGATAAAGCCTCTGGCTAGCCACACAATCAATGCCCCTCATCATCTTATACACCTCCATCAGGTCACCTCTCATTCTCTTTTGCTCCAAGGAGTTCACTCAACCTATTCTCTTAAGGCATGCTCCCCAATCCAGGCAACATCCTTGTAAATCTCCTCAACACACTTTCTATGGTTTCCATATCCTTCCTGTAATGAGGTGATCAGAACTGAGCACAGTACTCCAAGTGGGGCCTAACTAAGTGTATCTCCACTGATTTTAATCCAACTCCCTCACACTAGCCCTCAATAACCCCTCTACTCAAGCTCAGCCTCCACATCCCTGACCACTCAGTATCTCAGCCATCCTAATTAATCCTTCTCTGCAATCTAATCATTCCTTCACTCCAGCAAGATTGCACAGTTGTTTCAGTATGGACCATCTGCAAAATGCACTGCAGTTCCTCACCCAGGCTATGCTGACAAATATGAGTGGAGGCCTGCGTATAAAATCCAAAAACGAAGCTTATCTACAAAGTAAACAGTCCTCTGCAGTATCCTCTCAGACAGTGTCAGAGAGCAGAATACATACAAACTGAAGTTTTTAAGAAAGCACATGGTACATTGGCATTCATCAGCCATGGGATTGAGTTCAAGAGCCGAGAGATAATGTCAGACCCAACTTGGATTTCTGGTCACCTCACTACAGGAAGGATATGGAATCTATAGAAAGGATTCAGAGGAGATTTACAAGGGCGGTGCCGGGATTGGGGAGCATGCCTTATGAGAATAGTTTGAGTGAACTCAGCCTTTTCTCCTTGGTGTGGTGGATGATGAGAGGTGACCTGATAGAGGTGTATAAGATAATAAGAGGCATTGATCGTGTGGATAGTCAGAGGCTTTTTCCCAGGGCTGAAATGGCTAACATGAGAGGGCACAGTTTTAAGGTGCTTGGAAGTAGGTACAGAGGAGATATCAGGGGTAAGTTTTTTTAACGCAGAGAGTAGTGAGTGAGTGGAATGGGCTGCCGGAAATGGTGGTGGAGGTGGATACAACAGGGTCTTTTAGGAGAATCCTGTATAGGCGCATTGGAGCTCAGGAAAATAGAGGGCTATGGGTAACCCTAGGTAATTTCTAAGGAAAGGACTTGCTCGGCACAACTTTGTGGGCTGAAGGGCCTGTATTGTGCTGTAAGTTTTCTATGTTTCTATGTTTGAGAAGATGGGCAATTTCAGTTTTGATTCCTCCACCATTTCCTTAATTCCTGTCACAACATTTTCAAATGTCAACAGTATTCTTCTTTTGTGTACCAATGGGAGCACCATAGAGTAGGAGGAGATGGAGGGGAGTGATGTGATAGTGACTGGAGGGAATAGGGGATGAGGGGACTGAGGGGTATTGAAGGGATGGAGTGCAGGTCAGTGATGCGATGTTGATTAGAGGGAATGGGGAAAGAGGGGACTGACAGGTATCAGAGGGGTGGTGATGGGTTTGGAGATGGGTGATTTGATGGTGATTGGAGAGAATTGGATGGAAGGATTGAGGGGTACTGGAGGGGAGGGGTGGGGTGGAGGACAGTGAGGTGATAGTGATCGGAGGGATCGGGTCTCAGGGGACTGAGGGATATTGGAGGGAAAAAGGGTGGAGGGATTGAGGGATGTTGGAAGGGAGGGGAGCGGGGTGGAGAGGTGGGGTTTGGAGGGGATTTATGTGATGGTGATTCAGGGTACTGAGGGACTGTGTTGAGGTGACAGGGAGTTTTCTCCGACTGAGGGGAGATGGAGTGAATTCATCAATCCTGTGTCACTGGGAGGGTGAGGACTGGATTCATCAGGAAACTTTTTCTCCTCTGTGTTACAGCCCCTAAAACAACAGATGCAGTGACCCTGGTAATTGTACTGTCAGTGGTGGGGACCCTCCTGATCTTTGCTCTCACTGAGATCCTCATAGTCACATGGAGGAGAAGAGCTGAGGGAAGGGAAGGAACTTCAGGGACTGAAGGCAAGTAGATCTGACACCCTGTCGTTGAGTCTAGTAATTGGGGGAGGGACAGAGATGGGGTGGGGCAGGGAGTTGACAACAGGGTTGGGAGAGAGGAATGGTTTTAGTACAGACCCTGTCACCTCTGCTTTCTGTCCCACAGACCAAGCGGAGACAGGCATCATTTACACAGACCTTCAGTGGATGCAGAAGAATCGCAGTGTCGGGCAGCCCCCCAAGGGGAATGACAGGGTAATGACAGACATGTTACCCCTGGAAAGGGGCCACTCACCCTCATCGGGGCAGCCTGAACATAAGGCCTGCATGCAATCTGCACAATCCCAGAACCAACCACGGGTCCCTGTCACCGGAGATCGTTCAAACCACCACTGCAGAACACAGCAGCTCACACACTGAGGTCCAGCAAGATCCCATTTACCACTGAGGAGTCAACTGAACTTTTACCTCAGTGAACTCCAAGCCTGGTCAGGCAGATCTAACAGCAATTGTACCCTCTGTGCACACACTGTTAGTGGGTACACTGTCCCCACACACCCAGTCACTGGGTACACTGTCCCCCACATACCCAGTCACTGGGATACACTGTCCCCACACACCCGGTCACTGGGTACACTGTCCCCACACACCCACTCACTGGGTACACTGTCCCTATACATGCAGTTATGCCCAGTAGTGTGTGCATTTTTTATGATAAGTCGTGGAGTTAATATTTGTGTCGATGGGCAGTTTGTGAGTCCATTGTGAGTGCTCTGAGAATGAGTCTGTGTTGATGCTGGGTTGGTACCATTGTTTGTCAGTTGATTGGTGCTGACTGTGTGATCCATCATTGTGTGTTGCTTTGCATGTCCAGGTCTTTTGTGTCCACGTGTCACGTGTCGAAGTGTCCAGTCTCCATGTCTCCCCTCTCCAGAGTCCTTGCCTCTGTATCCAGTCTCCATGTCCTGTCACTAGGTCCTGGTCTACATCTCCCTGTCTCCGTGTCTTGCTTCCCAGTCCTGGTCCGTAATTTCTTGCCTCTGTGTCCTAATCTAGATCTCCCTGCCTCTGTGTCCTCATCTAGATCTCCCTGTCTCAGGGTCCTGGTCCGTATCTCCCTATCTTGATGCCCTATCTCTGGCTACCAGTCTGTATCTCCTTGTTCCTGTGTCCTGTCTCCAGGTCCTGCCTCTGTGTTCTGGTCTGTATCTCCCTCACTGGGTGTTGGGCTCTGTTTCTCTGTCTGTGTTTCCCAGTCTCCAAGACTTTCTGATTCACTGTCCCCACATTCCCAGTCACTGGGATACACTGTCCCCACATACCCGGTCACTGGGATTCACTGTCCCCACATACCCTGTCACTGGGATACACTCTCCCCACACACCCAGTCACTGGGATACACTGTCCCCAAACACCCGGTCACTGGGATATACTGTCCCCACATACCCAGTCACTGGGATACACTCTCACCCACACACCCAGTCACTGGAATACACTGTCCCCAAACACCCGGTCACTGGGATATACTGTCCCCACACACCCAGTCACTGGGATACACTGTCCCCAAACACCCGGTCACTGGGATATACTGTCCCCACATACCCAGTCACTGGGATACACTCTCACCCACACACCCAGTCACTGGGGTACACTGTCCCCCACATACCCAGTCACAGGATACACTGTCCCCACACATCCAGTCACTGGGGTACATTGTCCCCCACATACCCAGTCACTGGGATACACTCTCACCCACACACCCAGTCACTGGGGTACATTGTTCCCCACATACCCAGTCACTGGGAGCACTCTCACCCACACACCCGGTCACTGGGGTACACTGTCCCCCACATACCCAGTTGCTGGGATACACTGTCCCCACACATCCAGTCACTGGGGTACATTGTTCCCCACATACCCAGTCACTGGGAGCACTCTCACCCACACACCCGGTCACTGGGATATACTGTCCCCACTCACCCAGTCACTGGGTACACTGTCCCCACACACCCACTCACTGGGTACACTGTCCCCACACACCCAGTCACTGGGTACACTGTCCCCACACACCCACTCACTGGGTACACTTTCCCTATACATGCAGTTATGCACAGTAGTGTGTGCATTTCTTATTATAAGTCATGGAGTTAATATTTGTGTTGATGGGCAGTTTGTGAGTCCATTGTGAATGCACTGAGAATGAGTCTGTGTTGATGCTGGGTTGGTATCATTGTTTGTCAGTTGATTGGTGCTGACTGTGTGATCCATCATTGTGTGTTGCTTTGCATGTCCAGGTCTTTTGTGTCCACGTGTCACATGTCGAAGTGTCCAGTCTCCATGTCTCCCCTCTCCAGAGTCCTTGTCTCTGTATCCAGTCTCCATGTCCTGTCACTAGGTCCTGGTACACATCTCCCTGTCTCCGTGTCTTACTTCCCAGTCCTGGTCCGTATTTCCTTGCCTCTGTGTCCACATCTAGATCTCCCTGTCTCAGGGTCCTGGTCCATATCTCCCTATCTTGATGCCCTATCTCTGGCTCCCAGTCTGTATCTCCTTGTTCCTGTGTCCTGTCTCCAGGTCCTGCCTCTGTGTTCTGGTCTGTATCTCCCTCACTGGGTCCTGGGCTCTGTTTCCCTGTCTGTGTTTCCCAGTCTCCAAGACTTCCTGACACAATGTGTCCTATCTCTGTTTCCCTTAAATCGCCCAGAGCTGACAGGTTCTGTTTCTTTTGTAGTTTGCTGGTCCGGAGGTCGTTGCCGAGACTACCCCCACTGAGTACGCTGCAGTGATGTACCTTGCCAGTCCCTCCCGTGGATGGGCTGAGGACAGAGCCCCTGGACAGTATCCTGTAGTCTAGGATGGATAGTCCCTCCCTTGGCACTGAAACAAGGAAGGACAGACTCTCAGGGGGATCTGCATGTGGACTGGTGGCTTGAAGATGCAGGTTTCCTCTCTGTCCCACTGTCGTGGTGAGGGGTGAGGTGTATGGGACACGAGCATTGCTACTCTTTCCTGCTGTACTTAGTAAGTGTTGAATGTTAGTTCAATAATAGTCACCAGTTTTGTCTGGTGGAAGAGATTTTGTCAGAACGTGCCCCTGTAGATTATCACCTTGATTAATCCTACTCAAACAGTAGTTAATAATTAAATGAATTATGTGAGCCTGTGCCCAGTTCCCAAATGCTCACCACTCTCCCATCTTAAGTGATCAATTCTCAAACACAGGTTCACACTGATGGTGCAGAATTATCACTGGGGAAAGATGGGGATCCAGGAGACTCTGTCAACCTTCTGCCAGAAAGCAGGAAGGGAAAAAAGAGGGCGGAGGGGAGAAGATTTCAGGGTGGCATTGGTTTTATGAGGAATGGCTATGAGGTGGGACTCAGTGGAGAACAGGGATTTAAGAGAGGGAGAAAAATGGAAAGGTTTAAGGGAGCAACAACACACACGAAGTGCTGGAAGAACTCAGCATGTCAGACAGCATCTCTACCAGGGAATAATAGTTGACGATTCGGCTGACTGCTGCCCCAACTGCTAAGCTCCTCCAGCATGAAGTGTGTGTTGCCCAAGATTCCCAGTATATGGTTGTGTCTCGGGTTTAAGGGAGAGTGAGTTTTTGGAAAGTGAGAACGAGAGACAGGGATTTAATACAAATGATGCAAGGATACAGCATAGATGGGGGGTGGCCATGTTGTACAGGATCTAGCCCTGTGATCTCATACACACCACATGACCATTTGAGTTCTCTACACCTCTCTAGGATGTGGAAGGCAAGTCCAAAAGTTTAATCTCCTGGGATCCAAGGCAAGTTGGTACATTAAGTACAAATTGAGCTTAGTAATAGGAGGCAGAGAGTGATAGTGGACAGTTGCTTTTGTGATTGGAAGCCTATGGCCACTTTCATCCCATAGGGGTCATTACTGGACCCTATGTGTGTGTGTTGGATGCGGTGTTTCATTGATTTTATTGTGTTTCTTGGATTTACTGAGTATGCCCTCAAGGGAATTAATCTCATGTTTCTATATGGTGACATATATGAACTTTAATAATAAATTTATTTTGAATTTTGAATGTACATTGTGATTTTCCATATGGATGTAGGAAAGATCCGAAGACACTGATGGAGATCTACATTATTGCAGGCAGAATAGACAAGGAGGTTTGTACATTTTTCCTCAAGGCCCAGGTGTTTAAAGTCAGCTATGGTATAAAGGTGGGGAATAGGAGGTTCAAGGGGACATTTAAGAAGGTTTTCACCCAGGAGGTAAAAATCTGCAACACTCTACCTGAGGGTATGGAGGAGGTGGAAATGCTCACAATATTGAAGAAGTGTCTGGACAAGCAATTGTGTTACCAAGCAATGGAAAACTACAGACCAGTTGCAGTCAGGTGTAATCTGGTACTCAGAGATTGTCACAGATAATAAGGGTGTTTTTCTTTGTTGTGTGTCTCGATGACTCCATCGTATTCGACTCCTTTCACAAACATCTCACAGTTCAAAGTACATTTATTATCAAAGTATGTATATGTGACACAACCTTGAGATTCATCTCCTTACAGCCACAAAACAAGAAACACAACAGAACCCATAAAGTAAAAAAGACCAACAAATGTGCAGAGAGAGAAAAAAAACACTAATTGTAGAAACAATAAGAGATGCAACAGCATTTAGAACGAAAGTGATTCCACATACACAAAGTCTGGAGCACCTGGAACAGGCTGCAGCTTCAGTGTCATCGCAGTGAATAGCGGAGCAAATGTCACAGTGCAGTGAGCAGAACCGGCCTGTCCCTCACCTCCAGTCCCAACACCCTTTCCTCTTCAATCCACCTGGCCCAGCATTTAAATCATCCAAACATCAGATCATTCCTCATTCTCAAACAGGGGCCCTGTTGCATGATACGCTCTGTGCCTGGATCCCGCTGCCACATTCCCGCCCGGACCTGACCTTTCACAACTGACCCAGTGCTTAGATCGATCAGGCCTCGCTCTCGGTTTAGGTGGACGGTCTCCAAAGCTCCTCCACTCCAACTTTTCTCCACTTCACGTGCCCCGGTTCCATCTTAACCATATCTCAACCTCACTCCGACCTCTTCTCCTCAAACTTCCCTCGACCTCGCTCTGACCTTGCAGTGCAGCTGCACGCCTCGACCCTCGAGTCAGCCGCGCCTTCTTTGTTTGTGGTGATCGTTTACCTGACAAATAAGACAGACAGCGGGAGTGGCCAAGTCCCACCACAGCCTTCTGGCTGGGGAACCCTCCCCATTCCATGCTCCAGCAGCCATTGTTGATGCGTCAATACATGGATGCCATCCACACAGGAAACAGGTCGTTGGTCTGAGCATGGTATCGGCCTCGGAGACACAGAAGAGGTATATCTGACAATCAGTCCGGGATCTCCTTCTCCTCCAGACATCCCCCCCACCCCCAAGAATACAATTGAAACGCACATCCTCCTCCCCACTCCTCCCCCCAGGATAAATCAGAAACTGTGGTAGATAAACAGAGTGAACACCTCTTGAAACAATCGTATCTCATCACATCAGGCCTGGGGGACATACAGATTATCAAAGTGCGATGGCACATCATGCGGGCACAAAGTGCGATGGCACACCGTGCGGGCACAAAGTGCGATGGCACACCGTGCGGGCACAAAGTGCGATGGCACACCGTGCGGGCACAAAGTGCGATGGCACACCGTGCGGGCACAAAGTGCGATGGCACACCGTGCGGGCACAAAGTGCGATGGCACACTGTGCGGGCACACAGCAAGGTGAAACAAGTGACCTGGTACAAGTGGAAGGTCAGAGGCTTTTTCCCAGGGCTGAAATGGCCAGCACGAGAGGTCACAGTTTTAAGGTGCTTGGAAGTAGTTACAGAGGGGATGTCAGGGGTAATTTCTTACACAGAGAGTGGTGAGTGCATGGAATGGGCTGCCGGTGACAGTGGTGGAGGCAAATACGATAGGATCTTTTAAGAGACTCCTGCATAGGTACATGGAGCTTAGTAAAATGGAGGGCTATGGGTAATTTCTAAAGTAAGTACATGTTTGGCACAGCATTGTGGGCCAAGTGGCCTGTATAGTGCTGCAGGTTTTCTCTGCTTCTATGTACAATTTCCTGGAGTTTTAAACTCCCTGGCAGGAAAGAGGGGGCCAATTGGATGGAAACTCCATGGCCAGTGGAGCTGAGGTGTCTCGTGTAAACCCTCCAGAGGATGCACCTAGCGTATGCTCTGCACCCACCACCTCTGGTGCGGGATGGAGAGGAGGTAGCGGTACCATCTTGGTCCTTGCAGGTGTGGTACTGTGCATGGGCTGTGATCCAGTAGACGTGGATGGCCGTCCCTCGGATTCCTCCTCCCACAACGGTTGCATGAACAGCTGGCATCAGAGCGAGGAGAGGTAGTGGAGATCGAGCAGAACTGGAGTAATCCCAGCCTCATCTGCTCCAGAAAGTGCAGGTGTGGGGAAAAGAAACTCACGGAGAACGAAGGGCAGGACACTGGGAAGGATGACTCACTGCACGATGATCTCAAGGATCCACTACAAGAAAAATCCTGTTGATAGACCAGAGACACTTCTCTCTGTCTTCTGGGAGACCAGACACCTGTGGGGCTGTGACAGTGCCCAAAGGGATATACTTGACACGTCCCTGTGTACAGATTTCACCGGCAACGTCTTGTGAAGACAGCATCAGAGGGGGAGAGGTGTTCCATTGGCAGAAACAACAACACAATGCAGTAACAGAAGCACTGGGGTTGGGGAGATAAACTGAGGTGGGACGGTGAGCAGGGACTCACTTTGGTCTGATGGTGTTGAACTTCAGGAGAGTTGTTGGAGCCGCAATCACCCAGGTAAGCGGAGACTGCCCCAGATGAACCTTGTGGAGTGCTGAAAGCCCTGGGGTGCGAGGAGGTGAGTCACTCCCCACAGGATCGCCAGTCTCTGACCTGCTCCTGTAGACTCGGTGTTGATGTGGCTGGTCCAGTTGAGTCTCTGGTCAGTGGTGATTGCCAGATTTTGATGGTGGGGACTGGACAATGGGAATATGAGAACGAGGTTGTCAGACTCTCTTGTTGTCACAGCCTGGTACTTGTGTGGTGTGAATATCAGATCGGAAAGGTCATGGTGTCAGGACCAGAGGTGAGGGACGGGCCGGTTCTGCTTACTGTTCCATGATGTTTACTCATCACTGCACTGAACTGAGGCTGTCTCCTGCTCTCGCTGCAGTAAATACTGGCTTTGTCACCAACTTCAGCTCTGAATGTCATTTGCTTACTTTCATTGTTTGCACCTTTTTCTCTGCACATTGGGTGTTTGATTTCTCTTTGAGTGGTTTCTTTGTGTTGCGGCTGCTTGCAAGGCGAGGAATCTGAAGTTTGTATAATGGGTACACACTTTGAGAATTAATGTACTTTGAAGTGGGCTACTTCACCTGCTGGGGTGGGAATCGTGCAATCAGGAGTGAGTGTTCCCATTTCTGTCCTCATGATCAAAGGAAAGTCACTGATGAAGGTGGGTGGGCCCAGGACGCTGCCCTGAGAAACTCCTACACTGATGACCTGGGGCTGGGGGGTGGGGGGGGGGGGAGTTGTATAGAAACACATGAGTCCACAGTAGCAATCAACCACTGAGCCCATTCTGTGTGATCATATCTGATGCTCTGTCCGTGATCACTCTTCCTACTGTCCTCGACGGACACTGCATCAAGAAACCTGACTCCTCAAGTTTATTCAACAGCTCATCCACAAGTCTCTGAGAATTCCACAGCTCTGAGTGAAGAAATCACTCTACCTCAGTCTGACCTATCTTCCCTCTCTCCTGAGACTGGTACCACTTGTTCTAGACTTGTCAGTCAGGACCCTGTGTCCATTCTGCTGAGCCTATCACAGACTGGAACAGTTCAATGGATTCCACCCCCCGCCCCCGACCCCCATTCCTCCAATGAACACAGGCCCTGTTAACCCAGACTCTTCTCATATAACAGGCCAAACACCTCTGGAACCGGGCAGGTGAACCTTTATGACAATTATATCTGTTCTCAGGTAACGAGACCTTGGTAGGACCAAAAGCCCAGTGTCATTACAGAGAGACACCATTGCTCTGTACATATGATGAGGCCAACATACCATTTGCCCCTCAGCTGTTTGTTGTGCCAGGACCAGCTCCCTTTGGACATCACCGTTTCCCATCCTTCAGCATTTCCATAGTATTTTGCCTTGCTGTTCCCTTGCCAAAGTGGAGAACTTCACATTTACCCACATTATAGCACATATTTGTCCAATCAACGAGTCAAAAAGCATCTTGAGATCTCTTTGCATCCCTTCCACAGCTCACAATCCCACCCAATTTCATGTGTCAGCAACGTTTGGGAGATTACGTTCAGGGAATCCTCCCTCATCCTTTTCATTTATGTACATTGTGAAAAGAACCAGAGAGTACAAGCACAGTCACACTAACCCACCAAGTTCATGCAGTCCACCAAGTCCCCATCCAATCGGGTCCCATTTACCATCACTTGGTCCATGTCCTTCAATGTTGTTGGAATATCTACATCCCCTCCTACTCCAGCAGTGTGTTCCAGAATCCAAACTTCTTCTGAGCGAAAATACTTTCTCCTCAGATCCCCTGTAAACCTCCTTTTCTTACATTAAATTAAACTATCGAGTTTCAGATATTTCCAGCCAACATAGCTCTCTGGGTCATTGAGGCATGCAAACCAGAAGCTCAGAGACCTTGGCCTTCACCTTGCCTTGTGCAGCTGGATCCTGGACTTCCTGTCAGAATGCCGGCAAGTGGTAAGAGTGGGCTCCCTCATTTTGCTCCTCTGACCCTCAACACAGGACCCCCCCAGGGCTCTGTCTTAACCCCCACTCCTTTACTGTCTGTACACTCATGACTGTGTCACCACCCACAGCTGCAATCTGCTAATTAAATTTGCAGATGATACTACACCGATTGGCCTAATCTCAAATAATAATGAGACGCCCTCACTCTGCACAGTGGTGCTAAGAAAACAACCTCTCCTTCCATGTCACAAAGGCAACAGAGCTGGTTGTGGACCACAGGAGGAACAGAGATAAGCTCACCCCTGACATCAATAGATCTGGGGTTGATAAGGTGAGCAGCTTTAAGTTCCTCGGTATACATATCACTGAAGATCTCACTTGGTCTGTACATACCGTTGTGTGGTGAAAAAAAACACAACAGTGCCTCTTCCATCTCAGATGGTTGAAGAAGGTTGGCATGAGCTCCCAAATCCTAAGGACTTTCTACAGGGGCACAATTGAGAGCATCCTGACTAGCTACATCAATCTGTACTGCTGTATTGTACTTCTCTCAACCGGAGGACTTTACAGAAAGTGGCATGGACAGCCCGGCACATCTGTGGACGTGAACTTCCCACTATCCAGGACACTTACAGTGACAGGTGTGTAAAGAGGGCCCAAACCAATAGGCTCCAAGACAGCTTCTTCCACCATGCCATCAGACTGATTAATTCATGCCAACACAATTGTAATTCTAAGCTATATTGACTGTTCTGTTGTACATCTTACTGTACATACTATTTATTACAAATTACTATAATTTGCACTTTGTACATTCAGATGGAGACATAAAGTGAAGGTTTTTACTCATCATGTATGTGAAGGATGTGAAAAACAAAGTCAATTCAATTCAATTCAATTCATGAGGATCGCCACAATCTCCAGGAAACTCTTGGAGGATGACAACTGATACAGCCACTTGGGATTTATTGTCTGCCATTTCCACAACAGTTTTAACCTGTACCACTGTCCTGTAGTTTTCTTTTTCTTTAGACCCTTGTTTCCCCAGTATACCTGGAAGTTAATTATAACCTCTCGGTGAAGGCAGAACCCAAGATTTAGTTGACCAGCTGTGCATTGTTTTATATCCCACTCACAAATCTTTTCACTTGATCAACAGAAGTATTCTGAACTTTTCTATTTCCTGTCACCTGTTGGCACAGTGCTTCATTAACACCTTAACCTGTGACAACTAGCTTATCGCATCTCGACAGCAGCCCCACGTCCGGCACAGGAGCTCAGGGTGTCAACTGGTGGCAGGAAATGAAGAGAGACTCAGAACATGTCTGGTCAACAAGTGTTGAGATGTGTGAAGCAGAGAATGTGGGAGGGAGAGAGGGAGAGAGGGAGAGAGGGAGAGAGGGAGAGAGGGAGAGAGGGAGAGAGGGAGAGAGGGAGAGAGGGAGAGAGGGAGAGAGGGAGAGAGGGAGAGAGGGAGAGAGGGAGAGAGGGAGAGAGGGGAGAGAGGGAGAGAGATACACAATTAGGACCAAACACAAAAGCTGAGACAGATAGATCAGCAGGGAGAGACTAAATGTACTGAAAGACCAGAAGACAACATGAATGAAGGGAAATGACAGGAACACAGAGAGAAAGGGTAAGAATGCTGATAGATAGAGAGACTGGACAGGGCCCAAGAACGGAGAATGTACAACTGTACAGCACAGAAACAGGCCCTTCGGTCCACAGTGACCACGTCAATCAAAATTATTACCACCTGCCTATATCTGGTGCCTGTCCCTCCATTCCCTGCATGATACCATGCCCGTCTAAACATTATGATCAAATTTGCTTCCACCACTTCATCTACCACTCACTGTGCAGAAAAACTTGCCTCAGATCTCCTTAAAGATGGGTGACCCCAGTCATTATCAATACTCTTCAGAGATTGTCTGCCTGATGTCAGTGGTCAAATAACAAGGACTTATGATATGCAACAGCTGCTCATATGACCATCTACCACCTGCTCCCATGGCTTCAAGTGACCCTGATCAAGGGGCTAAGGTGGTGCTACACCTTGCCCAAGGGTGACCTGCCAGTTAGTGGAGAGAAGGAGCTCCCTACTTTTTTTTGGTAGAACAGTATCTCCACCTTGCCATGAGAAATTCTGCCTAGGCTGGAAATCCAAATTAACACTCACAGAATGCTGGAGGAACTCAACAGGTCAGTTATGCATCGATGTAAATGAACAAGCAATAGACATTTTGAGTTGAGACCCTTCTTGGGCACTGGAAAGGAAGGGGGAAGACACCAGAGTTAAAAGGTGGGGGGTGGGAGAAGGTGATAGATGAAGCTAGGTGGGTAGGAAAGGTAAAGGGCTGGAGAGGAAGGAATCTTGATAGGATGGGAAAGTGGACTATAGGAGAAAGGAAAGGAAAAAGGGACCCAGTGGGAGGTGTTAGGTAGGTGAGAAGAGGTAAGGGGCCAGAGTGGGGAAATAGAAGAAGAGGCAAGGAGGAAGGAATTTTTTTTTTAACCAGATTGAGAAACTGATATTCATGTCATCAGATTGGTGGCCATCCAGACAGAATACAAGGTGTTGGTCCTCGACCCTGAGTGTGGCCTCATCATGGCACAAGAGGAGGTCACGGACCAACATGTCAAAACAGGATTGGGAATTGGGCTACCAGGAAGTTCAGCTTTTGGCAGATGGAGCGGAGGTGCTAAACAAGGCTCACTAGCGTAGAGGAGACCACATCGGGAGTACTGGACACAATAGACGACACCAGCAGATTCACAGGTGAAGGTCTGTCTGGGGGCCTGAATGGAGGTGAGGGAGGAGGTGAATGGGCAAGTGTAGCACTTTGGCAGCACATAGGGATCCTCTTCTGCCTCCTCTCCAAAGCCTCCACATCCTTCCTGTAATGTAGAGCCCAGAACTGTACACAGTACTCCAGACGTAATCCAAGGAAAAGTTTACACAAATGAACATTCATACCCAGCACTCTGACTGCTGAAGACAAGCATACAGAATGTCTTCTTCCCCCCCCCCCCCCCCCATTCACCTGTGTTGGCACTTTCTGGGAGCTGTGGACATGCAGTGCATGAATACTCCGTATTCCAGTGCTCAGAAGAATACTTTCCCCTTACATTTGACCCCATGAAGTGCAAAACCTGACACTTGTCTGGATTAAACCATCTGCCATTTCTCAGCCCATATTTCTAACTGGTCTATATCCTGCTGAATCCTTTAACAACTTTCCTCACCATTCACAATTCCATCAACTTGCAAGCCTACAGTTCAGCCCAACGACATTATGTATAAATCATTTATACATATCGCAAGCAACAGAGATCCCATAACTGATCCTTGCAGAACGCCACTGATCACAGGCCTCCAGTCAGATGAACACTGCTGAGCTCCCCATCTTATATCACCAAGCCAATTTTGAAACAGCAACTTTAAGCAAAGAAGGGGAAAGAGATCAGTACAACCTGTTCCAGGGTGTGGAACAGCAGATGGACAGTGAGTGATGAAGTTGGGCTGAGAGCATTGCACACTATACTCTGACTCACATCGCTCTGCTCTAGATCCAGAGTCAATCACTAAAATCTGACGCTTTGCAATTTTGGGCTTAGTATATCTTCTCTCAATTGGTACAGTCTTACCTACTGACACCAGAACGCCAAAGCACAATCACCCTCCACCTGCCCAATTACCCCATCTGACTTGGTCTCACCCTGACACCGACGTTTCCTTTTTCATAGAAACATAAAAAACCTGCAGCACAATATAGGCCCTTCGGCCCACAATGCAGTGCTGAACACGTCCTTACTTTAGAAATTACCTCGGGTTACCCATAGCCCTCTATTTACCTGTCCAGGAGTCTCTTAAAAGACCCTATCATTTCTGCCTCCACCACCGTCCTCGGCAGCCCATTCCACGCACTCATCACACTCTGCGTAAAAACTTTACCCGACATCTCCTCTGTACATACTTCCAAGCAGCTTAAAACTACGCCCTCTCGTGTTAGACATTTCAGCCCTGGGAGAAAGCCTCTGACTATCCACACAATCAATGCCTCCCATCATCTTATACACCTCTATCAGGTGACCTCTCATCCTCCGTCGCTCCAAGGAGAAAAAGCCGAGTTCACTCAGTCTATTCTCATAATGCATGCTCCCCAATCCAGGCATTATCCAAGCACAAATGCTTGAAGAATTCAGGATAGTCAGTACTTGGTGCATAAATATTAACCAAAGCTACTTTTTGGTTATAAAGTAAATATGGGTCTGAGATTGTCTCATAATGAACAAATGAGATCAAGGAGTCTATATGAAAATGGATATACCTTTTGCTTTGGTTGAAGAGTTAGAATGAAACTGAGCAATTTCCAAAACCTAAAAAACTGCTGATTATCACCCTTCCTCACATGAGTCTCCTGCGCAAAAAAATAATCTGTGCATTCTATCTATGAAAAACTTTTAAAAATCTTCTTCTGTTCAATTGGGTGATACAAACCATTCGTGTTCCATGAAACAAAGTTAATAATAAACCATATAGTATGTAAAGGGTTAACCATATTGCATTGGAAACTCATGAATCAGGAAGAGGGAAAAAAGTTTGAAGAGGAACCAGAAGTTATGACAATACAGACATTTTTGTAGTTTCAGATCAGCCCAAATGAAAAATACTGAACTAAAAACAGATCCCCCCCACTCCCACAAGACCCGAAACCTGCCAATAGAAAGCCAGGGAACTATCTAAGAAGCTCCCTACCCCCAGCTCTCTTGACGGCAAGTCTCCAAATTTTTAAAAAAATAAAATAACCACCCATCGTCAAAACATTGCGAAAGGAATGCCAAACAAAAGTTAAGAAAAAAACAACCATTTGAAGACCATTTTAAAAGAGAAGGTCTTAAAAAATGAAGCAGAATACAATCTTAATAATATTTCAAGAAAAAAACAAATAATCACCAAGCCAGAGTCTTAATAACTTTCTAAAATGAACAATTAAAAATAAAGTAAAATAATAAAAGAAAGGAACTTTAACACAGAAACATAATAAATCTCCGTATGCCAAAGCAAAGTACCAGAAGAATCAGCCCAAGGGCAAAGTTCTATTAACTTAAAATGTCCAAATCTATAGGCTGGTTATTAACTAATAAACCAGATGTATACAAACATAAAGGAACGGTAAATTTATTAAACATCCGAGCTCAAACAATACTCCTTGAGAAATTGTTGTGTGTCATCTATGGATTTAAACCACTTAGACAGTTTATCAGGCAGAAAAATCCTTAAACAAGCAGGGTATAGCAGAGCCGGTCGGAAATTCCTTTGATATAATCCTGACATCACCGATTTAAAACTCAATCTTTCTTGCATTACCTCAGGACAATAACCTTTAACCAGACAAAACTTAAAATTTTGATGTTCAATAATTCCTTTCCAACGAGCAATTTGAAGTAAGTGCTGCTTAGTACTCACATAGTGGAATCGAAGAATCACAGGGTGCGGTTTTAACTCTTTCAATGGTTTTGGTCTTAAGCCCAATGCATATGGTCGATTACCGGAGAAGAACTCCGAGCCAAAGGCCTCCATAATAAATTGAGAAAAAGATTTAGTAAGATCCCAACTCTCTACATCTTCACTGAGTCCTATTATTCGCAAATTCTGTCTGTGACTACAACTCTCCAAATCAATAATCTTGACTTTATACTGCTCCAATGTATGACTGACAGATTATTGATCCCGAAGGAAATTAGGTTTTGTTACTGTTGCACCAACCAAGAATAGTGTATAAATATAGCAATATAAAACCATAAATATTTAAATAATAATAAGTTAATCATGCCAAGTGGAAATAAGTCCAGGACCAGCCTATTGGCTCCGGGTGTCTGACACTCCGAGGGAGGAGTTGTAAAGTTTGATGGCCACAGGTAGGAATGACTTCCTATGACACTCAGTGTTACATCTCGGTGGAATGAGTCTCTGGCTGAATGTACTCCTGTGCCTAACCAGTACATTATGGAGTGGATGGGAGTCATTGTCCAAGATGGCATGCAACTTGGACAGCATCCTCTTTTCAGACACCACCGTCAGAGAGTCCAGTTCCACCCCCACAACATCACTGGCCTTACGAATGAGTTTGTTGATTCTGTTGGTGTCTGCTACCCTCAGCCTGCTGGCCCAGCACACAACAGCAAACATAATAGCACTGGCCACCACAGCCTTGTAGAACATCCTCAGCATCGTCCTGCAGATGTTAAAGGACCTCAGTCTCCTCAGGAAATAGAGATGGCTCTGACCCTTCTTGTAGACAGCCTCAGTGTTCTTTGACCAGTCCAGTTTATTGTCAATTCATATCCCCAGGTATTTGTAATCCTCCACCATGTCCACACTGACCCCTTGGATGGAAACAGGGGTCACTGGTGCCTTAGCCCTCCTCAGTTCCACCACCAGCTCCTTAGTCTTTTTCACATTAAGCTGCAGATGTTTCTGCTCACACCATGTGACAAAGTTTCCCATCGTAGCCCTGTACTCAGCCTCATCTCCCTTGCTGATGCATCCAACTATGGCAGAGTCATCAGAAAACTTCTGAAGATGGCAAGACTCTGTGCAGTAGTTGAAGTCTGAGGTGTAGATGGTGAAGAGAAAGGCAGACAGACAGGATGCTGACCACTCTGTCTGACACACAGTGTTGCAAGTGCACGTACTGTAGCATCAGGGGTTACTTAATCAACAGAGGCTACCACTGACGGCATTACTCAGCTTCTGGAAACATTCCACTCCTCAATCATATTTCCATCCTCTCTAACTTCTCTAAATAACTCAGTTAAAGATGGAGGAAGATGCATCTTGTGGGTCATTAAAATATGTAGAGCAATCGTGCCATGTGACAATGCACTCTTCACAACTTGCTCGACCCTCAAGCAACGTCTCTCAGGTAGTTGAATGCCCCCTTTGTGACACACACAATGCAGCAGTTTCTCCGACGAGAAAAGGTAGTCAGAAAGCTTCTGCCCTTCCTCCTGGACTGTGTGCCTTAACTTCATCACAGAGTCGGCCGAACTTCTAGTGGTGCCAAAGTTTGCATATAGTTTGCTGATGTAGCTAGAGAATTGTTTTGCTTTATATCAGCTGCCAGACCCTTTAAACTCTCTACCAGTATCTATTTTTTTCATATTATCTGAGCACTGCCATTCATCCAATAAATAAGACTACTCCTCACCTCAAGCCTCACATTCTTCTTCCCGATTGGGTGTGGGCTTGACTCCAGGAAACATTCTCAGCCTACAATAACACTGGCTCTCCACAGCTACACTTTAGTGTTAAGCAAACAGTGATGTAATAGCTGAAAGCAGCACAGAACTTAAATCAACAGCTGGAGGACCTATAAGAATTTTCACCTCAGACAAAGTCTTCCACTCACTCACAGAAAATTGTACATCTGGCCATTAAAATATCCACCTTCTAAGTTGAGAGATATGAACTAGCCATGGCCTGCCTTTCCAGGTACCCCTGTTCTATTGGCCAGTGTGACTTCAGTGACATCCCTGGTAGTCGCATCGCACTTAACCTTAATATCTTTGGCATCCATAATAAAGTATCACATGCCACAAAACACTGGCTCAGACAGACAAATAAACTGCTTAAACAATCCTTATATAGCTTTCATACAGCTTCAAATCCCGGAAGAGCCCCCAAAACTGTAACCCTCTCACTGTGGCTCATAACAAAATTGGCTGGTTTGCTAACTCTGGCCAACAGTCACATAACTCAACAATAATGAGTAACGATGAGAAAGTCACCTTCAATAAGCAACACACTTCCAGGTTCGGTACGTATCGGGTTCACCCGAACAGGAAAGTTGGCATGTTCTGATGCAGGAACAAAAATTGTGGTGAATGCTCTGTAAGTGCTGCCCCATGCAAAGTTGTCATTTTCCAGTAAATAACACCTTACACGAGCATAAAAATAAAGTGGAATTATATTTACTGACATTAAAATTTTAACAGTTAATAGGTGGGGAAGAAAAGGGTCCAGCCCAGCTAAACTAGTCTAAATGGGCAAATAAACATTGGATCTTTGATTTCTCACTTGCTCAACCCATGTTCTGCATGGAAGACACCAGTCACCTTTGGAACTTCCCTTGAAAGCCATTTTGAATGAACTGGCTAACTCAGGAGCATTGGGGAGAGAGGGGGGGGAAACATCACACCTATCATGCAAACAATAAAAGACAGCCAAAGCATTCAGGATGAAAGCGAGCCCATAGACACAAACCCTGGAGCATCCGGAGCAGGCCCACAGCCTCAGCTTCAGTTCATCACACAGCAGAGCAAAATGTCACGGAGCTGGCACACATGAACCGTGAGGCATCCGGAGCCGGCTCACAGCCTCAGTGTCAATATGCAGCAAACCAGCCAACACGCACGACCTTTTCAATCGATCTGGCTCAGTGTTTAAATCATCCACTGTAACACCACACACAGTTCCAGTCACGGTCTGTGCTGATCAAAGCCCCAGGTCTGCTGCTCTTGGACCAGATTCAGACACGGTCTGGGCTGGGTCACACCCGGGTGTAGAAGGGAAACTGGGACCATAAGACCATAAGATATAGGAGCAGAAGTAGGCCATTTGGCCCATCGAGTTTGCTCCGCCATTCAATCATGGTTTCAGGAACGGGGGCCGGATGGACCCAAACACAGGATGCAGACACTGAAGTACTAACGGGAGGACAGGATGGGGATGCCATGGCATGTAAGGGTTAATGCAGGCAGGGCTGGATCCCAGAGTTCAGATGAGGCAGGCGGGCAGGCAGATCCCACCGTTCGGGACGGGCCGCAGGGATCGCCGGCAGGGCCACCTCCCAGGCCAAAAACACAGAGGCCTGGGCCAGTCGCGGACACCTGGGCAGGTGCGGGGCACAACCCTTATGGAGCAATAGGTGGAAGGGGTAGAACCCCCGCCGGGCAGCGGCAGTCCGGCCAGATGGCCCGACAGAGGCAATGGGTAGGAAGCTGGGTCCAGGGTAAGCAGCAAAACTACAGTGATTCACCGGGTACATTGGTAAATTGGGAAAGGCAACCGACAGCGTGGCAGTGCAAGCAAGGAGAATAAGGTGGAACAGCGGGACCAGCGCACAGGTGAGAAGCAGGGGAACAAGACCAACCGGATAGAGCATTCCAGAACAGTCCAGCAACCAGGGCAGAGCAGGATTCCCAGCAGAGCGGCAACCAGGGTAGGACAGGATACAGAACAAAACGATATATATCTCTCTCCCTCTCTCCACCCAGCTTAATGGTGCATTACTGCCTCCTTCTGTTCCGGAGTATGCCATGGACTCACATTCTAAATCCCTTCACCCAATCGCACACATACCCTAACCTAAACTTTATCCTCCCCATCCTAGTACCCTATTTCTGTTTATCCATCATATCTTATAAAAAACCCCTGTGCCCCTTATGAAAGCTAAAAATACCCTGACCTGTGTTCTCTCACCCATGCCCAGCAACCCTTTTAATGTGAATTCCTGCACCCTTAATTCCCTTAGATTAATTCTCATCATCTCTCTCTGTATCCCATACTTCCTGCAACTCAGAACTAAATGTTCTACTGACTCCTCTTCCTGACATTCCGCACACAATCCTGTCTGGTGTTTCCCTATCAATTTCAATGTTTGGTTTAGTGCACAGTGCCCCAGTCTTAACCTAGTCCACACAATTTCCTCTCTTCTGTATCTACTACCTACCCTAGTACCTGCAACTCTTCTTTGTATTTGATATAAATGCCTCCCTCTCCCCTCCCTGTCCCATCTTTTTTGCCACATTTGGTTAATTTTTTCCCAGATTACACACTTAACCTCTGCTTTACTGATACTAATGTGCATTTCTATATTTTCTTTCTTTATTGCCCTCTTTGCCAAATCATCCTCCCTTTCATTGCCCTTCACCCCTACATGAGCTGGAACCCATAGAAATTTAACCTGACCTCCCTGATTTGCAACTCTTGTGACTGACTGAAGGACTTCATGAAGTACATCTTGCCGGCTGTTTGAGTGAGAAGACCTTAAACTTGCTAGTACTGAAGATGAATCTGAGCATATCAACACTTTGACTAGTTTAGTTTTCTCCACCCAACGCAACCAACACTGCCATTATCTCCACTGTATACACCGCTAACTTATCAGATGTTCTTCTGCTGATTGCAATTGCTTTTGCTGGTATAGCCACCCCAAACCCTGTCACTCCTGTCTCAGGTTCCTTAGCACCATCTGTATCGACCCGAGTATAATCACTATACTTTTTCCATCACATGACAGTTAAATGCACTTACCAAATCAGTTTTATACTTTCCTTTCCTTTTTACCTCTAACAAATGCCAGTCTACGTCAGGCCATACCAGCTTCCATGGAGCTACAACCGGATAAACTACTGAAGGACTTATCCTTAGATCAAACACTCCACATGATCTAGCAATATCATTCCCTACCCGACTAAAGTTTTCCCTCTAAAACCTCCCATTTTCCCAGGACTCCTGCAACACTCCTTTAGCAGGGTGAGAGTCATTGTGTCCCTGCAAATTAACCCAGTAGTTTGCCATCAATTGCATCCTTCTTAATTCCAAAGGCATTATTCCCATTTCTATCTGCAGGGCTGATACTGTTGATGTTTTAAAAGCCCCACTGCACACTCTCAAAACCTGAGCCTGAATCACATCCAGTTTCCTTATAAGAGACCTAGCTGCTGATCCATATGCTACACTTCCATAATCCAACACAGATCTTACTAAAGCCACATACATTCTCTTCAATGCTGAACAACTTGCTCCCCATTCCCTACCAGTCAAACATCTCATCACGTTTATTACTTTTTTACATTTCTCCTCAACTTTCCTGATATGGTCTGCCCATGTTAATCGTGAATCAAATATAACTCCCAGAAATTTAAATGATCCAACCCTTTCTAATTCAATCCCATACATCCTTAACTCCTTCCCTACTTCAATTCTTTTCCTAGTGAAAAATACAGTTTGAGTTTTTTCCACTGAAAATCTACATCCCCAATCATAACCCCTCCACCACTTCATCAATTGCTCCTTGTAGTTTCCTGATTATATGCTCCGTGTTCCTGCCTCTTTTCCACAAGGCCCCATCATCCGCAAACAGTGACCTACCTATATCCACTGGTACCTTTGTGAAGACATCATTGATCATAATGATGAAAAGTAACGGGCTAATCACACTACCCTGAGGTGTGCCATTTCCCACTATGTACTGTTTTGATCATTCTGATCCAATCCGAACTTGAATTTTTCTACCAAACAAAAAATCTTTAATCCAATTAAAAACTCTCCCCCCAACCCCCATCTTGTGCAGTTTAATTAATAATCCTTCCTTCCGTATCATATCATAGGCGTTTTCAATGTCAAAAAACACTGCAGCTACTGATTCTTTATTTGCCTGGGCCTTTCTTATTTCAGTCTCTAACCTTATCACTGAGTCCATGGAATTCCTTCCCTTCCTAAAACCACTCTGATAACTTGCCAGCATTCCTCTCTTTTCAAGATCATACGATAACCTTTCAGTTATCATCCTTTCCATTATCTTACATATATTTGATGTTAGTGCTATTGGCCTGTAGCTAGTGGGTTTGACGGATCCTTGCCAGGTTTCCTTATTGGAATTACTACTGCTTCTTTCCATGCACTTGGTAATCTTTCCTCCTCCCACACTCTGTTATAAGAATGCAGTAACTTCAAGAGCGCTCCTTCTCCTAGATTTTTTTAGCATAACATAGCATATTAGATCTTTCCCTGGGGAGGTTGGTCTCGTTCTCTTTATTACTCTCACCATTTCTGCCAAAGTAAATGGATCATCAATTATATCATCTGTTTCTTTCCTCCTGTTTCACACACCTGGGTATTGACTCATTGTTCTTTCCCTTCTCCCTTCTTCAGACAAATTTTCTGAATTATGTATCTTTACAAATGACTTGGCCATGATCTCAGCCTTATCCCTACTGGAGACTGCTGTTTCCTCCTCAGATATCATTACTGGATACTCCCAATCCCTTCTATCTCCCCCCATCCTCTTAATCATTCCCCATACCTCTCCCACAGGCATTTTTCTTCCTATTTTGTTGCAAAAACTCCTCCAACTTGCCCTTTAAGCTTGACGTATAGTTCTTCTCACCACTGCCTGTGCCTTCTTATATTGAATCAAATGGTGCATATTATGGGTTCTTTTAACTAGCCTGAATGCTCTATTTCTGTTTTTTCCAGCCTGACAACATTCCTCTGTCCACCATGGCACTACTTTTCTATTCATCCTATTTTTACTCCTGGGTATAGATCCTTCTGCTGCCATAATAATTGCTGAAGTCACCTGACTGTTTAATTCATCTCTATCTCCAGAAATGTCAATCCTTGTCAATGCTTCTTCGCTTAACTTCTGGAACTTACCCCAATCTGCTTTTCCAAACACCCCCTTTGGGACTCCCCCACCTGGTCTTATTTCAACTCTTTCACCCACTGAACATAAAACTGGGTAGTGATCACTGCCTAGTGTTGAAGCAGTCCTAACTCCCCAGTTACTGATGCCAGCCAAGACATTAGACACTAACGTTATATCTAATACCGACTCAGTTCCTGTTATGTTTATCCTTGTTCCTCTACCATCATTCATACATACCAAATCCCTTTCTTCCATCAAATCTTCAATTACCGTTCCATTTGAATCTGTAATCGGATCCCCCCATATTGTGCTGTGAGCGTTGAAATCTGCACACCACACTACTTTATGTCTGTTTTGTCCTTGTATCCTTAGTAGGCTGTCCAAATCCAACCTCTTACATGGATTGTAGTAGTTAATTATAACCACTACCTCCCCTCTCTCCCATATTTCCACCACTATGTATTCCTGTTCGTCTCCTTTTTCCAGTACTTTATACGGTATACCTTGCTTGATTAACATAGCACAACCTCCTCCTCCCCCTAGATTTCTATCTTTCCTTATCATTGTATACCCATGTACCACAAAGTCTAAAGCTAGTTTCAACCAAGTTTCCTGAATACACACTACATCCAGTTTTACAACCATTTCCTTAATAAAGTCCTTAAATTCCTGGCCATTGGCCAGTAAACTCCTTGCATTCCATTGCAAAAGAATCACCATAATGAGTACTAACCAACCTACGACACTTCCTGGCTTGACTGATTAGTGAGGTTCTCCCTCACTTCTTCCCATGTCAGTCCTACTAACCCTAAATGGTTTACTGCTGCTTTGACCACCAGCTGAATTTTGTCACTTTTTGACTTTACCTCTGCCGTACTATTAATGACTCCTGCAATGAATGTTACTAGAGCTTTTTTTTTTACATAAATCCTGTCATTTACTCTTCGCTGCATCTCTTGCATCCCTATTGCTCTCTGGTCATTAGGAGCATTATTCTGTGCTCTTGACATTCTTACAGCTTCTGCATAAGTGATCTTTCTTTTCACTCTTATTTCTTGAATTTTATTCTCCCGTCTCATAACCTCACACCCACTATACGCCACATTATGAGCTCCTCCACAATTACAGCATTTTGGTTGCACTCCTGTTCCA
Source organism: Hemitrygon akajei (assembly GCF_048418815.1). Taxonomy (NCBI): domain Eukaryota; kingdom Metazoa; phylum Chordata; class Chondrichthyes; order Myliobatiformes; family Dasyatidae; genus Hemitrygon; species Hemitrygon akajei. The sequence continues at coordinate 51,422,323 of NC_133150.1, read as the reverse complement.
CACTTTCCATATTCATGATCATCCCCACATCTAGCACATCTCCTCTGCCTTTTACAGTTTTTAGCTATGTGTCCAAACCTTTGACAATTATAGCACCTCAATGGCTTTGGCACATATACCCTTACTGGGTAACTCATGAAACCCAGGAACACTTTCCTTGGCAATCTTTCTTCTTCAAATTTAATCAATACTGTTTCACTTTCCTTTTTCATTCCCTCCTTTGCTGTTTTCAGTCTTAGAATATTACCGGTAATTACTTTCCCCCCTTTGATATTCCTCATCAACTCCTCCATGTTTATATTCATTGGTACACCCGTGATCAGTCCTTTACAACCACCATTTCATGCTCCCACCCTCCCTGTATATTCCACCTTGCATTTTCCTATCTCTTTTAGCTTGAGTGCTTTCTCAAGTTGTTCCTCATTCGCACATCTTACCAATAGATTGCCATCATTAAGGACTTTTGCAAATACTATCTCCCCTATCTTATTTGCCAGAGTTGTTGTTAGCACAAACAGGTTAATTTTCTTCATGTGTCCTTGTGCCTTCTCATTAAACCTAATTACAACAACACCTCCTCTCTGATCTTGTTCATCTTCCTCACTTTCAGAACTCTCTCCACTGTCATTTCTTATTCTTTTATTCCCTTTGTCTTGGTTTTCATTCATCCATCCCCTCACTATCTCCTTATTCACTTTATTTCTCCCTTCACAATAATCCATTTCTCCCCAGTGCCTACCTCTGATCCCAAATCCCTATCCCATTCCTTCTCCACACTCTTTCCCTCAGCCCCTCCTCTCACCTTGTCTGCCATTACCAGACCCAGGCAACCCCCTCCCAGCAATTCCCTCTCCTTCCCTCAACAAGTTCCAAACCACATGCACCAACTCTAATCAGAACCCTCACCCACTCCTCAACCCACCCAGTCTCCGTCCCATGGTCCCTTATAAACACCTGCAGCCAAATTGGCCACAGGTGTGCCTCCTTGATCCAGGCTGATCTTAACAGGTTCAAAGGGGCCAGGAGGGACAGCTGAAAGAAACGGAGTCCAGAGCTTCAGACCGGATTGAGACCCGGAACGCGGATTCCGGACCGGACAGGACCCTGACACATGATCCAATTCTTCCACTCATCCCCACTCCCCTGCCTTCTCTCCATAACCCTTTCATTCCTGGAATCATTCTTGTGAATCTTCTCTGAACCCTCTCCAATGTCAGTATATTCCAGTCCGTTAGCCGCTGCACCTAGGTCTAGGTATGACTCTAAGCTGAGCAGATTCTTTTGAAATGTTTGAAATGTTTCATCTCAGACTTCTGCCTCTTGGTTGTGCTCTTCTTGTACACTTGATAAAAGTGATGGTAGTGAGTCTTACCCATGTCCCACCTAGACTTCAGAAAAGGGAATGTCCAGAACCTTTGGAATGAATCCTGGAGTCGGCCACCTTCCAGCAGCCAGTTGTTACAGAGATTACGTGGACCCCACTCATGTGCATGTCAGGATGAACTCTGCCCACACCAAGAGATGGACTGAGTATGAAACTGGCCTCATAGTGGACATCAGACATGTTTGCTGCTCAAATTATAGATGGTCTCCTCCGTCAGCCCCCTTCAACTGTTACACCAGTGCTTGATCACACTGGGGACTGGAGCAACCCTCCTCTTACGGGTAGATTTCAATTTCAACAAGGAGGCACTCCCACTGGAAATTAAAATGAAATGATTCATGTTGAGTTCCTCCTGCTGCTCCCCAGCATCCAAGAGACAGGTGGCTACAATTAAAATGGACTCCACGGGGTGTGGAGATTTGGCACAACCCCAGTGAGACTCACCATCTTTTATAGATGCACCATAGCAAGCATCCTATCTGGATGTATCACAGCTTTGTATGGCTACTGCTCTGAATATGAAATGGCAGAGAGTTGTGAATGCAGCCCAGTCTGTCACACAAAGCAACCTCCCATTCATGGACTGTGTCCTCACTTACCACCGCCTCAGGAAAGGAGACAACACAATCAAAGAGCCCACCCACCACTGTCATTCTCTCTTCTCTCCCCAGTCCACCCCCCACACCGTCCCACTGACACAAAAATCTGTCTTTCTCTCCCCAGTCCACCCCCCACACCGTCCCACTGACACAAAAATCTGTCTTTCTCTGCCCAACACCCAACCCCACACCATGCCTTCCACCAACACTCTCCCCAAAGTCTCCACTTTGTCTCGCTTGTAAAGGTCGACTCCACACTGTATCTCCACCGTCCCCAGCACACAGACACACAGACACACACACACACACGGGATCAGGATGGAGAGAGCAATCGGAGGTTGGAGGGGGGTTGAGGACTGGGGTAGATCATCCATTTTCATATTCAATGGTGCGAGAGGCTGGGTTGCTAGAGGGGCCAAAGCGTGCGTGCGTGCGTGCGTGCGTGTGTGTGTGTGTGTGTGTGTGTGTGTGTAAGAGAGAGAGAGAGAGAGAGAGAGGTGGAGAGATCTTGGGAACTGAGGGGGAAAGACACAGAATAAAACACCAAGAGAGGAATGTGGACGCGGAGTCTTCTGAAGAGAAATGAAAGGTAAATTGAAAGAGATGTGCTGTCAGAGACTATGAGAAACAGGAGAATGAAAGGACAAGAGAGAGATGGGCAGAGAGGGTCTGGGTTAGGGTACAGAATCTGAGAGAGGGAGAGAGCTCAAGATGGACAGAGACTGTGGTTGGAGATGTGGAGATGGTTAATGGGATGTGTTTGAGCTCTGTGCCTGTTTGGAGTAGTATTGCCTGTTCCCCATCACAGTGTATTAGATAGGTGTGACATAGCCAGTTTCCACTGCATTAGTTATTACCCCTCGACCATCAAGCTCTTGAGTAAAGGTGGATACCTACCCTCACTGCCCCATCATTAAATGTCTTACACCAAAGATCTCACTTTAAGGATTATTTATCTCTATCTCATGTTCCATATATTCATTGTTATTTATTTATATTTGCATTTGCACAGTTTTTGTTGTCTTCACTCTGGTGAATCTTTCATTGATTCTGTTTTAGTTACTATTCTATGGATTTGTTGAGCATGCCCAAAGGAAAAAACATCTCATGCTTGTATATGGTGATATATATGTTCATTGATAATAAAACTTACTTTGATCACTTTGAAGTGTATTTGTTTCCAATCTTTGTTTTCCAAGCACCAAATGAAGTTACAAGTTTTAAGTTCAAGCCCAAGTTTCAAGTTTAATTATTATTCAAATACACATGAATACAGGCAAACGACAAGGTGTAAAACACATACCAACTGCGTACAGCACACTGTACATAGCACATTGCACAAATAGCACGTTTGGTTATTCATCAGTTCAGAACAACATACAGTCACAAAGAAAGAGAAAAATATATAACCCAAGTCTTGAGTTGTCCTGGTCCAGCTTGTTCTTTCACCAAGTGAACAGCGGAGGGCAGCACAGACAGGAGGGCTCAGACACCAACCCAGTATGAAATCTGATTTGGACAATCAACATAGTATAGTGAGAATGGTTACAGGGACAGTGTATTCCGTGTGGTATGTGGGAAGTCTGGGACACCTCCAGTCTCCCAGATAAACACAACTGCATCAGGTGCACTTAGAGTGTACCTGGAGGGGAAATGTACAGCCAGTGCAGAGTACACCTGTGGCCATTCCCCTCAATAATAACTTTAGATACTATTGAGAGGGATGACCTCCCAGGGAGGAGCCACAATGACCAGGTCTCTGGCACTGAGTTTGGTGCTGTGTCTCAGATGAGCGGAGAGGTGAAGAGGACTGCAGTATTGCTAGGAGATTCCTTCATCAGAGAAACAGAGAAAAGGTTCTGATAGAGACACCCAAATTGTATGTTGCCTCCCTGATGCCAGGATCAGGGATATCTCAATTCTTGATCGTGGCATTCTCAAGGGCAAAGTTGAGCAGCTGAAGTCTTTGTACATATTGACACCATGACATAGGTAAATAATGTGATGAGGTCCTGAAGAGAGATTTTATGGAGCTAGGTAGAAAGCTGAGAAACAGGACCATCAGGATAGTGATCACTGGATTGTTGCCTGTGCCATGTGCCACTGAGGGAAAGAATAGGATGATTTGGCAGGTGAATACGTAGCTGAGGAACTGGAGCAGGAGGCAAGGGTTGAAATTTATGGATCTTTGTGATCTCTCCTGGGGCAGCTATGACCTGTACAAAAAAGGACAGGCTACACCTGATCCCAAGGGTCTCCAATATCCTTGTGGGCAGGTTGGTTCAAGTTGTTTGGGTGGGTTTAAACTAGTTCAGCAGGGGGTTGGGAACTGGAATGATAGTGCGGAAGATGAGCGCTATCAGATGTAAACAGTTGTAATGTGTAGTGAGACTCCTAACAGGGAGACCTACACGATAGAGAAAAATTGCAGTGAACCGGAAGAGCTGTAATGTAAAGGTGTTCAAAATTGAAAAAGGTGAATACAGAACTAAAGGTGTCATATTTGACTGCGGGCGGTAATGAAATAAGGTCGATGAACTTATAGTACAGATACGGATTGGGAAAGATGATGTTGTAGGTATCACTGAATAGGCAGGAAGGCAGAAGCTCTTTTGGTAAAAAATGAAATTAAATCATTCGAAAGAAGTGACATAAGGTCAGAAGATGTTGAATTGTTGTGGATAGAGCTAAGGAACTGCAAGAGTAAAGAGACACTGGTAGGTGTTATCTACAGACGCCCAAACAGAGGTAAGGATGTGGTCTACAAGTTAGAATGGGAGATGGGAATTGCCTGCCAAAAGGGCAATGTTACCGTACTCACGAGGACCATCAATATACAAGTAGATTGGGAAAACCAGGTTGGTGTGGGATTCCAAGAGGTGCAATTTCTAACGTATGGGATATCTTTCTAGAGCAGTTTGTGGTTGAGCCCTGTAGGGGATTAGCTATTCTAGATTGAGTGTTGTGCAATGAACCAGAATTGATCAGAGAGCTTAAAGTAAAACAATCCTGAGGGGTAACTTATCATTATGTAGTCAAAATGACGCTGAAATTTAAGAAAGAGAAGCTAAAATCACATCTTACAGTATTACAGTGGAGTAAAATATATCACAGGGGCAAGAGAGAGAGGAGTTGTCCAGTACTGATTCAAGAAACAAATAACACAGGCAGGGATGATGGCAGAGATGCAATCGCTGCAATTACTGAAAGCAATTCAGATGACACAGGATTTATAAATCTCAAAGTGTAGGAAGTATACTAAGGGCAAGATGACACAACCATGGCTAACGAAGGAAGTCAAGGTCAACATGAGGTCCAAAGTGAGGACATATAATAGAGCAGAAAATTGGCGTGATGTTAGGGGTGTGGGAAGCTTTTAAATACCAACAGAAGGCAACTAAAAGTCATTAAGAAGGTAAATATGGAATAAAGCTAGCCAATAATATTAAAGACAATACCAGCAATTTCTTCAGGACCATAAAGTGTGAAAGAGAGGCAAGACTTGGTGTTGGACCACTGGAAAATGATACTGTTATGGGGAGAAGGAAATGGCAGAAAAACTGGAGAAGTATTTTGCATCAGTCTTACTGTGGAAGAATCTAACAGTGTGGAGGAAGTTACAGGTATCAGGGGTCATGTAATGTGTAAAGTTACCACTACTAGAGAGAAGGTCCTTGGAACACTGAAAGGTCTGATGTTGGATAACTCACCGGGAGCAGATGGTGTACACAGCAAGGTTCTGATAGAGGTGGTTGAAGAGATTGTGGAGGCATTAGTAATGACCTTTCAATAATCATTAGATTCTGTAAAGGTTCCTGAAGACTGGACAATTGCAAATGGCACCCCACTCTTCAAGAAAAGAGAAAGGCAGAAGAAAGGAAATTAAAGGCCAATTAGTTTGACCTCAGTGGTCGGGAAGATGTTGGATTCAATTGTTAAGGATGTGTTTTCGAGGTTCTCGGAGACACAGGATAAAATAGGCCATAGTCAGCATAGTTTTCTCAAATGAACATCTTGCCTGTCATATCTGTTGAAATTCTTTGTAGATATAACAAGCAGGATAGACAAAGGAGAATTGGTTAATGCTGCAAACTTGTGTAACTCCCTGGGAAAGTGTTCACTGCTAACATAATGGTGTTTCTGTAGAAGCTGTGTTTGGAGTATTGTGAGCAGTTTTGGGCCCTTTATCTTAAAAAGGATGTGCTGAAACTGGAGACGGAACAAAGGAGGTTCATGAAAATTATTCCAGGATAAATTGACTTGTCATATGAAGTGTGTTTGATTGTTCTGATCCTGTAATCAATGAAAATAAGAAGAATGCTGGATGACCTAATTTAAACCTACCAAATGGTAAAAGGTCTTGATAGAGTCTCTGTGGAGAGGACAATTTCTATGGTTGGCGTTTCGAAGACCAGAGCGGACAGACTCAAAATAGATTGGCATCCTCTCCGAACAGAGTTTAGAAGGAATTTGTTTAGCTAGAGAGTGGTCATTCAATGGCATTTGTGGTCACAGGCAGCTGTGGATGGCAATTTTTTATGCTTAAGGCAGAAGTTGATAGATTTCTGACTGATCAAAACATGAAGTGATATAGGGGAAGACAAGTAATTGAGGCTGAGCGGAAAAATGGATCCGCCATGATGAAATGGTGGGGCAGACTTGATGGGGAAAATGACCTAATTCTGCTCCTATATCTTATGGTCGTCTGGAAATCCAGCAGCACATCTTGTTCATGCATCAACTAGAGCAATGCAACTCCCCCGTCATTGGTCTTTCCAAAGAACGAGTAAACTTCATGCTGTGGACTCTCCTTCCTCTGGGGCTGAGAGGAAAATCGATTTGCCATGATGAAATGGCAGAGCAGATACAATGGGCCAAAGGGTCAACTGGAAATCCAGCAGCCCGTTTTCTTCACACAACAACTAAGTCAATGCAACTGCCCTGTCATTGGTCTCTGCATAGAACGAGTAAACTGAACTTGCAGTATTTTTTGTCCAACGGGGTCTTGTGATCACTACACTAAATGTCCAAGGCAATCAACTGTACTTTTTTAGGGCCGCCACACAGTCTGGGCACAAATGTACGCAACAAGTCCAGCTCCATCAATATCGAACAAGTTGCTGATGGGGTAGTCCTGCAGTCATTAATGTTCTCAGTCTCCGGCAGTGACTTGCGGATGTAAAATAGATGTACAGGATTAACAATTACATTGGAGTGGTCGCTGTGTCTGAGCAAACCACCATCGTTCCAGAAGCAGATGCAGAGTCTCTATGTGGAGGGGACCCTTCCTCCTCTGAGCTCTCTCATGTCTGCTTGGTGGGCAAGACCAGTTGTAATGGGGAACTCTGAGTAGAGAGCAGTAACAAATGTTTGAGACATGTTGAGTGGACGTGCAGACCCCTCATCCATTGTGGTCACTCCCGGGTTCTGTGCTCGTCCACATCCTGAATCAGAAAGCACTGACAACTCCATCCCTCACTCTGTTCCTTTCTTCTCCACAGACATTCTCGAGCTCTCTCATTGGGAATTCCCATCCATGAAGCCCTTTGTCTCCTTCAGCGTCTCTGTCTGTTGTTCTCTCGGCTGCCCTGTCCATTCTCTGACTTCCTCTGCTGTCCATTGGGTCAAACAGCACAGAGATCGTCCCTTTGATCCACTGAGGGAACTCCAACCATCAAACACCACTTTACACCAATATAATTTCATTAATTCCATCACCTCCCCTAGTTTCTACCCCTCACCCTCTCAGTGGGAGCAACTTATAGTGGTCAATTAACCTACCGCCATTGTATCTTTGAAACCTGGTAGGAAATGGGTGCACCCAGGGTAACCCGTTGTGGTGAACTAGATATACCTGTCTGACTGCTCCTGTGGCTCCTCCCACAAACCCTGCTGACTGCTCCTGTGGCTCCTCCCACAGACCCCTGTATAAAGGCGACTGTGGGCTGCTGCTCTCCCTCATTTTCCCCAGGATGTAGTGCAGTTTGTTCTTCCAGTCAATAAAAGCCGATATCTCACTTCCTAAGTCTCAGCGTGAGTTATTGATGGTGCATCAATTTTATTGACTGGAAGAATAAACAGCACTACATCCTGGGGGAAAAAAATGGCGGCCCCCAGGTCTCAGACGCAGCGCTGCTCGACCCCGGGCGCGGTTTAGATTTACAGACCTTGGCGAAATGGCCCTTCTTCCCGCGCGGGGAACAGGGCCTTTATTCATTCAGAGGTGCAGCGGCTGCTCGGGGAGGGGATCATTGAGCCAAGCACAAGCCCATGGCGGTCCCAGGTGGTCGTTGTTCGGACTGGGCAGAAAAATAGGATGGTTGTGGACTATAGCCAGACCATCAATAGATTCACGCAGCTTGACGCGTACCCCCTACCCCGCATTGCGGATATGGTCAATCAGATAGCTCAGTACAAGGTGTACTCGACAATTGATCTGAAATCCGCTTATCACCAGCTCCCCATCCGCCCGCAGGACCGCCCCGAGGCGGTTCGAGGCAGGTGGCAGGCTCTATCACTTTCTGCGCGTCCCATTTGGTGTCACAAATGGGGTCTCAGTCTTCCAGAGGGAGATGGACCGGATGGTGGACCAGTACAAACTGAAGGCCACATTTCCCTATCTAGATAACATCACCATCTGTGGTCACGACTGGTCGGATCATGACGCCAACCTCCAATGATTTTTCCAAGTGGCCGATGCTTTGAACCTCACTTATAACAAGGACAAGTGTGTGTTCAGAACCACACGACTCGCTATCCTTGGGTATGTCGTGGAGAACGGGGTCATTGGCCCTGACCCCGACCGTATGCGCCCCCTGTTAGAACTCCCTCTTCCCACCACTCTCAAAGCCCTCAGACGGTGCCTGGGTTCTTTTTCCTATTACGCCCAATGGGTCCCCCATTACGCAGACAAGGCCCGCCCCCTGGTCAGGTCTACCACTTTTCCCCGCTCTGCCGAGGCCCGCGCGGCCTTCAGCTGCATTAAAGGGGACATTGCCAAAGCAATGATGCATGCGGTGGACGAGACCATTCCCTTCCAAGTAGAGAGTGACGCCTCTGACGTCGCGCTGGCTGCTACCCTCAATCAGGAAGGCAGACCAGTGGCGTTTTTTTCTTGTACCCTTCAAGGCTCTGAAATTCGGCACTCCGCGGTGGAGAAAGAAGCCCAGGCCATAGTGGAAGCTATTAGGCACTGGAGGCACTATCTCGCCGGCAAAAGGTTCACCTTGCTGACCGACCAGCGCTCGGTTGCGTTCATGTTCAGCAACCAACAGCGGGGCAAAATCAAAAATGATAAAATTTTGCGATGGAGAATAGAACTCTCCACCTATAATTATGATATCCTGTACCGGCCTGGCAGGCTCAATGAACCCTCTGATGCCCTATCCCGGGGAACGTGTGCTAGTGCCCAGCTCAACCAGCTGTATGCCCTTCATGCCCAACTTTGCCATCCGGGGGTCACCCGATTTTACCATTTCATTAAAGCCCGGAACCTGCCGTACTCCCTGGAGGACATCAGGACGATGACCAGGGACTGCCAGATCTGCGCTGAGTGCAAACCGCACTTCTACCGTCCTGACACTGCGCAGCTTGTCAAGGCCACCCGCCCTTTTGAGCGACTGAGTGTTGACTTTAAGGGCCCCCTTCCCTCCACCGACCGCAATGTCTATTTTCTCAGTATTATTGACGAGTACTCGCGATTCCCCTTTGCCGTTCCCTGCCCCGACACTACTACCACGTCGGTCATAAAAGCCCTGCGCCAGCTCTTCACTCTGTTCGGATATCCCTGCTATGTCCACAGTGATAGAGGGTCCTCCTTTATGAGTGACGAGCTGCGCCGGTTCCTGCTAGCTAGGGGCATTGCTACTAGTCGCACCACGAGTTATAATCCCCGGGGGAATGGCCAGGTGGAGAGGGAGAATGCCACAGTGTGGAAGGCCACACTTTTAGCCCTTAAGTCAAAAGGGTTGCCGGTCTCCCGATGGCAGGAGGTCCTCCCTGAGGCACTCCACTCTATCCGCTCCCTGTTGTGTACGTCCACTAATGCCACCCCTCACGAACGCCTATTCTCTTTTCCCAGGAAGTCTGTCACTGGGACCACCCTACCAGTTTGGCTGACGTCCCCAGGGCCAGTGCTGCTCCAGAAACATGCGAGGAGTAATAAGTACTCACCGCTGGTCGAGAGGGTTCACCTCCTGCATGCTAATCCCCAGTATGCCTACGTGGTCTTGCCTGATGGGCGGGAGGACACGGTCTCTGTCCGCGACCTGGCGCCCGCCGGAGCAGCAGACCACTACCCCGTACATTCCACGGTAACTATGAACCCTGTACCCGAGGTGACACCGCACACACCGTGCCACACCCAGACTCCTCACGACGCTCATGTACCGGGCATCTCGTACGCGTCTATTCCAGGGACCTCGCTCACACGCGAGGGATCCCTGACACCTCCTGTTGGGACAGAACCAACCCACTCTCCGCCTCCGGTGCAAACACCACCTCCGGCACCTGTGCAATTGCAGCCGGAGCTACGTAGATCGCAGCGAACGATTCGACCACCTGATAGACTTAACCTGTAAATATACTTGGGGATTTTTTTTTAAACAAAGGGGGGGGTGAATGTGGTGAACTAGATATACCTGTCTGACTGCTCCTGTGGCTCCTCCCACAGACCCCTGTATAAAGGCGACTGTGGGCTGCTGCTCTCCCTCATTTTCCCCAGGATGTAGTGCTGTTTATTCTTCCAGTCAATAAAAGCCGATATCTCACTTCCTAAGTCTCAGCGTGAGTTATTGATGGTGCATCACCCGTGCCTTCACTGGGAGAACATGCAAACTCCACACAGATGGAATCTAAAACCAGGATTAAACTGGGTTTGCTGGAGTTGTGAGACAACAGAACTTCCTGCTGCCCATCTGTATGTGTTTTCTCTCTCACTCCAGAGACAACTGGACTCCAGCACCATTTTCTGTTTCACAACCTCAACCACTTCCTGCCACCATGTTACAACTTTGCAAGTCTTTCATCAAGGTCCCACACATCTCGAGCTGCTGAAACCCTTCATTCGTATTCTCTGCCTTGTCGATCAATCTGTTGTGTTTTGATGTCACTGGATCTGTTTCATCTGACCGACCTGTGCCAGCCTCTCACTGGATCTGGCACAAGGCCACAAACAGTATTAATTTATTGCTCTTGCCCATGTCACTTCCTTTGTTCAACCCGGTTCATTCAAACATGCAGCTCAGTCTTTGTCAGGTCACACAGGCTGTTTTTTTGATAAGCCTGTCAGTCGACAAAATCAAAAACATCTTTTTATTTGGAAATGATTGCTCATTTATCAGATTGTCGACCCCACTGCATCTACTTATCGCTGCTCTGATGAAACCGTCCCCAGGGGGGAGCCAGCTCACAAAATGGTGGCTGTAGAGAACACACATAAAATGGCAGCCTCCATTCCTTCCACTACAAGAATATATTTGTTTTTACTGCTTCCCCTGTCCCTGGCTCATTCGGTGTTTTACATTTCTCCTCATATGCTCTAAACATGAGCTGTAGAATACTTGAAAGTGAGTCCATAGGTTGTGGAATCAATTCAGAGTTGTAGTGTGTGAAGTTACCCACACTGGTTCAGGAGTCTGATGTATAACTGTTCCTGAACCTGGTGGTGTGGAACCTGAGGTCCATACCTCTGTTCCAACAGCAGCAATGAAAGGAGATAATGGACTGGATGGTAGGGGTCCCTGATGATCCATGTTGCTTTCTTGTAGCAGTGCTCCTTGTAAATCTGCTCAGTGGTGGGGAGGGGTTTTCTTGTGATGGACTCGGCCATATCCACCACTTCATGCAACACACACAAAAGCTGGTGGAACATAGCAGGCCAGGCAGCATCTATAGGGAGAAGTGCTGTCGACGCTTTGGGCCAAGACCCTTCGTCAGGACTAATGAAACGTCGACAGCGCTTCTCCTATAGATGCTGCCTGGCCTTCTGCGTTCCACCAGCATTTTGTGTGTGTTGCTTGAATTTCCAGCATCTGCAGATATCCTCGTGTTTGTCCACCACATCACGTTGGCTTTTCTGTTCCATTGATCAGGACTGTGGTGCTGAGATAAAAGATCAGTCAGAGTCTCATTGAAGGGGGAGCAGGCACAAGGATCCAAAAATCCTCCTGCTCTTATTGTTCTTATTTGGTGTGAGGTGACATTCTAACATCAGTCAGTCCGCTCTTGACGTCGAGCGCTGTGGCTTTCTGCCTGTGATCACACCTCTGTATTTCACCTTTTGCACAACACGTATTTTCTTGTCGACTGCTCCTCACAACGTACTGATGAGGAGGGGAAGCTTTGTGCAGCCCATCAGCGTCTATACTGTTCCGTGAGAACAATGAACACCAGGCATCTGCTGATCTCCTGCTGGCTAACTCTCTGCGCCTCACGCTGTAAGTTTTATTCAGAGCAAGTCTTTGTCTTTAAAATCCTTCTCTTCAGGTTCTCTGTTACTTTCTGGACTGGGGCATTTCTGGGTCCCCCACTACCAGGGCAAGGAGAGTGTAGGTTGGGCACAGTGAAGCTGCCTCTCCTGTCACACTCTTCATAAAACACGAGTTTGGCATAGAGAGCAAGAGAAGCTTGGTTATTGGTAGGTATTGGGACAGAGGATTGGCTCATTCTGTAGCCAAAGACACATCCTGCTGCTAATTCTGGAAACGGAGCTTAAGAAACTGGCACCAGTTGTTCACAGGATTGGGAAGGATTGGCAGGGATGTGGAATTGAGTATATGAGAGAAAATGGCGGCGCGACAGCAGTGCACAGCGGCCACTCCAGGTTGAATATCTGTTATCTGTCTAGTAGGATGCCGTGTACAACCCTGATTTGATGGAGATGGACATGAAAAGCACAGAGGAACATCTGGTGAACTTCTGAAATGCCTGTTTCGATGCTGCTGCTACTGTGTGATTGAAAAATCTCCAGAGAGGAAGGCCCTGAATCCTCGACTTTGCCTGTTGCTTGGCGGCCGGGGCCGGGGTTGAAGTGCTCGGCAGAGACAGTGCTCGGTGGTCGGTGTCGGAGGGGCTGGTCAGAGGCTCGAAGTTTTCGGACGGACTCAGAGTTGGCTGTGGTCGGGTGCTTCCAGGGTGCTGAATTGGCAAGTTTGCAGCACTGGAGGCTCATGGCAGGAAGAGTTTTTCTTCCTTCTACCGTCTGCGTGAGATGATGGGCTATCGGGGACTTTGAGACTTTTTCTTTACTGTGCCCATGGTCTGCTCTTTATCAAATTATGGTATTGCTTTGCACTGTTGTAACTATATGTTATAATTATGTGGGTTTTGTCAGTTAGTCTTGGTCTGTCTTGTGTTCCTGTGATATCATACTGGAGGAACATTGTATCATTTCTTAATGCATGCATTACCAAATGACAATAAATGAGGACTGAGTGTCCTCATAATCTAATAATCTAATGTGACCCAGGACCCCTCAGAACCCAGGAACTGGGATCTGGTCTGCAGATGTTTCATGGGAAAAGATCATGTCGGGGAATCACTGCAGGAATGATGGATGGTGAGGGCAGGAAGTAGGGAGGCACTGGAATGTAGAAAGAAAGTGGAAATTGTTAACAGTCATCTAACGTTTTGGCATCCGAGTGCTGGTTTCCTCTCTCTCTCTCTGCAGACAGACTGTCGATCTATCAATAGCCCAAATCACAATACTGAACATTCAAGCAGTGAGAGAGAATGATGAAGAAAATCCTGATATCATTGCCAGAACAGGTTGTTAACCTGCAGAATGAGTCGTAAGCCTGAGGATGGAGATTGATTATGAACACAGCAAAGGGTAACAGAAATATCATTGAAGAAAACAAAAATAGAAAATTGAAGGATATTAAGAACAGTCTGTGAGAGCCAGAACCAGGAAATGAAACGAATATAGCGGCAGGTACAACTGTAGTTCCCTTACAGACAGAGGTGGGGCTTTGCAGTGGGGAATGAAGGAACAGTGGAGGAAATAAACCATGGCTTCTTGTGTGTCTTTGTGGAAGACACAAAAACTGGCCAGAAATACAGGATAGACAAGTGTTGAATGCAAGTGTAGAAATAAAATCAGTCAGCATCAATGATGAAATAACATCATGAAAATGGATAACTGAAACAGGCCCGATGATCTCCATCCCAGAGTTTGTGACAAGGTGTCAGTAGTGTTACTCAACTTTCTGGTCATCATCTGCCAAACTCTACAGTTTCAGGAATGGTTCCTTCAGACTGTTTCAAAAAGGAGGGAGAGAGAGAAAACTGGGAACCACTCACCTCCCCAACTGACACTGGGAGCGGGGACAATGTTGGAATCTGTAATAATGGGTGTGAAATGCACGCTGAAGAGGAATTATCACAAAGATTCGCCAGACTGGTTTCTGATGTGGTGGGTCTGACTTGTCACGAATGTGGGAAATAGACTACGCCTATATTCAAACAGTTCAAAGTAAGTTTTATTATCAGAGAACATGTATGTCACCACATACAACCCTGAGATTCTTTTGCTGCGGGCATACTTAGCAAATCTATAGAACAGTAACTGTAAACAGGATCAATGGACAACAAACTGTGCAAATGCAAATATAAATAAATATCAATAAATAATCTGTTCTTGGACGTGGTGGTGAAAGTCCTGAGGCACTTGTACATATTACCTGATGAGAGCAGTGAGAAAAGAGCATGGCCTGGGTGGTGAGGATCTTTGATTATGGTAATGATTCATGTAGATGCTTTCAGTGGCTGTGAGAGTTTTACCCACAAAGTACTGCATTGAATTTGCTACATTTTGTACGATTCTCTGCTCAAATACATGGTGTTCCCATACCAGGCCATTACGATGCCAGCCAGCATATTGTGGTAAATCATTGGGATTCTCCGCTGGGGAATTCTTCTTTCATTGATAGATTTCTAGATATTAAAGAGATCAAGGAAAATGAGAAGAAAAAGTTTTAGCCAGGATCAGTTGAATACGTTGTGTGGTTCAATGGTAGCACGTCCGCTTTCTGCTCCTGCTCGTCATGTTGACACAAGCTCGGCAAAGTGTTTGTGAACCCGGATCGCATAATGGAACAACAGAGCAGGGAGTGTGAGTGTTTGCGTGTAAGTGTGTGAGTGAGGGAGAGTGAGAGTGAGAACTGTGGTGTGTGTCTGCGTGTGAGTGTGTTCGTGTGTGAGAATTGGGATCACACAATGGAACAACAGCGCAGAGAGTGTGAGTGTTTGCATGTATGTGTTTGTATGTGTGTGTTTCTGCGTGTGAGTGTGTGTTTGTGTGTGTGTGGGTGGGAGAGAGAGATGAACACGTATCACACAATGAGAAACTTGAGTAAGGTGAATGTGTCACAACTATGGGTTGTTTATAAAGAAGAAAGGGATTTTCTCAATTTGTATGTGGATTGTATTTTCTCAGTGTCACCACATGGGCATGTAATGTTCATTCGATTGTGAACTTTTCGTGTCTAATTGTTTGTCATTGCACAAAGTGGGTTTTCACTTTGTGTTGAGTGTGCCTCATTTGAGATCACGAGGATTGTAAAACTCTCTTTGTGTTGATCACTTTTATTCAATTTGGGATGACGTGCTTTCTTGATCACTGTGTGAGTTGGACAGACCAGGAAACTGTGCTGTTGTTAAGGATGCCTGCTTCAAATCTGTCAACCATCTCTACAGTAGCTGTTTTGATCAGGACAGGGTTGTGTACACACTCACACTTCCTTGGGTCAACAACTAGATCTTCTGTCTTGATTATGTTGAGGTCTATGTTGTTCTGACACCATGACAAAAGCATCATGATCACTTTCCTGCAGAGTGAACTCACACATATGATCTTCAGTAGTTTGTTTAGATTTAGACGAGTTCAGTTTGTACTCCTCCTGGTTATTGAGACACCTCTCTGTTTCCTTGTTGCACCTCTTCAGCTTTCCAGATTTCCCTGCATTGGGATCCCCCTCCCAACCCAGTTTTATAGAATTTAAAGCTCAGCCTACCTCCCTAGTGATTGGATTCAGTGGAAGTCTGATCACAGTCTGTCCTAGTGGAACTGTACTCACCTCCTCCAGTACTAATAACAGTGCCACAGGAATTAAAAGCCACAGCAGGGTCTGAGTAACTCCTCCCTGATTCCATTAACTCTGCCATGATGTGTTTGCGGTTTGGGTAATAATGCAAAGATTAATACCTTTGAATTCATGTTTGAGAATGTAACACCAGTTGCTCAGAGTCTGAGCAGACTTTACACCATGCGGCCATTTATTGATAACATCCGGTACCTAATAAAGTGGCCAGTAAGGGTATGTTCATGGTCTTCTGCTGCAGTCACCCATCCTCTTCAAGGTTTAAGGTGTCGTGCATCATAGATGTTCTTCTTCACAGCACTGGTCAGCTTGAACCAGTCTGGCTATTCCTCTCTAGCCTCTCCAATAAACAAGGCACTTTTGCCCAAAGAAATGCAGCTCAATTTTTTTTTTACGTTTTAATCACCACTATCTGTAATATCTAGAGATTGATGTGGTGAAAATCCCAAGAGATCAGTCATTTCTGAGATACTCAAACCATCCCATCCAGCATCAACAATCATTCCACAGTCAAAGTCACTTAGGACACATTTCTGATGTTTGGTCTGAACCTCATGACAATGTCTGCATGCTTTATGCATTGAGTTGTTGCCACATGATGGCTGATTTGGTATTTGCATTAACGAGCAGATGTCCAGTTGTATCCAATAAAGTGAATATTGAGTGTGCTCCAGGCACAGCCCTGCAGTGGATTCAGTGACCAGCATCTCAGTGTGGAGAAGCCATTGACATTGAGACAGAGAGAGATACTGTAGGGAAATCGTACCTTCAAATCTCTGAGTCTACACTAACCATCAACCACCTGTTTACACTCATCCTACATTAACGGTGTCTGGTCCAGACGGCGTACCTGGCCAAGTACTAAAGATCTGTGTGGTCCAACTAGCAGGAGTATTTAGCACTTTCTTCACTGTACAGCCGCACATGGCCGGGAAATGGGTTGGAACCAGAGAAGTTGCCCCAAACACACTCTGATACATTTGTTAAAATCTCTCCATCTCCATCATATGAGACCGGGTATAGAAGCAGTCAGCAGTTCAGGACACTTTGTTGGATGAGAAACGTGTCAACATTTCAGGTCAAAAAGTCTTCATGAGAACTGTTGAGAAGAATAAAGAAGTTCTTAATCTACAGGGAAAGGAGGCAAGGGGGTGTCTCTGATTGGGTGCCATGGGGATAAGCTGGGTATAAGAATATCTGATCAATGGATGAATGGGAGCAGTTGGAACAGGGAGAACATAGACAAAAGGATATTGAACAGAATGTATAGCTGTAAACTTCTGAACAGGAAGCCTGGTCCGGTAGGTCAGGTTGGACACCATCTCCATACACATCCAGCTAGATTCTCTTACACCCTTCTTAAGCCAGTCACCCCTAGCAGGGCACAGGCTGCTGACAGCAGCTCACTAGTAAGCTCCATCCATCTAAACAGGGAACTCTGACCCTCTAGGATACCAGAAACCTGCCCAGAAACTGTAGTATTGGACTGTACACACTCTTTGCTCCAAGGTCTTATGAGAAGTGGCAGAAACCTCAGAGACAGACTCAAACTGCAACTCCACACTCACCACCTGACACTGGAGGTCCAGGCAACAGGTGAGGGTCGGACAGTGCAGAGTGTACAGGAGCAGCCAGTGGAAGGAACCCCTTGGGGACGGGAGGTGCAGCCTGTGAGCTATTTCCCAGAGACGGCTCAATTTGTGCTGAACCAGCTCTGTAGGAGAGCTTGGGGACCCAGATCCAGTGACAATTCAGGCTGAGTGGTGGTCACCTTGAATCCGATTATTCAACCTGCTGACCCCTGCACACACACAGTGAGGGTATCCCAGTGTCAGACACCAAACCTCCATGAATATATCTGTGACCACACCCGACCACTGATATCTAGCTGCAGGCTGAAACTTCATTTCTCAGGGCTGGGTACAGAGAGTCTTGAGTCCTGATGAAGGGTCTCGACATGAAACAACAGGAACTTTGTGTTGGCTGTCTCACAGGGCTGGGAACAACATGATAGGTCACGTGTTTTCTTCCTGTGTCTTTGATTTTCCCAGGTCTGATTCCTCTTCCTATCACTGACCTCACCTATGGACTGTCTTGTCTTGTCTCCTCAGCTGGGACTGCGGTTCCCCCAACCACTGTAACCGGAACTCAGGGACACTCGGTCTCCTTACATCTTGGGATCCCAGTCGGACCGGACATTCCTGAGGTTCAGTGGATTCGGGTATGGCCCAGAAACAGGATTGTGAAGTACTCGAATGGGAACATTAACTGCAGTAGTAATGAGAAGTACAAGAACAGGATAACGTTTCATCCTGGGAACTTCAGTCTGGAAATCCATGATCTACGGAGAAATGACTCTGGTGAATATGAGGTGATTGTTACAAGACGTTCAGGAGATGAAAATAAAACAAGAGTGCGACTGGAGGTGTACGGTGAGTGAGACACCGCGTAGGAGCCCAAGTTTCCCAGTTCCTGAAACACTCCTAATTAACGGGTGAGGGCAGATCCTGTGTGTTTCTCTGTTTACTGAACCCCACTGACTACCCGTGGCTGGAGCTGGGCTCACGTTCCCAGTGTAGTGCGTCTGGAGGATACACCAGCCCCATCCACCGAGGCTGAGTCAGGAGCCGGGAGGGATCGAACCAACAATGGGGAATCTCATGTGTCTGAGACTGAGGGAGCTCAGCACACAGGGAGAATGGACCTGGTGTGAATGGGCTGAACAGTCTGTATCTCTGGGTCACAGTTACACACTCTATCCCCAGGTCAAAGGCCTGGTCTGTCATGTTCAGGGATCCCAGTTATCCCATCTGTTTCCCAGGACACTGCTTGTTAATTGCCCAGACTGAGGTCCGAGCTCAGCAAGGTGTTTATTCCTCAGTCTTCATGCTGTGCTGTGCTGAGTGAGACCCTATGTATTAATTACACTGAATATAGTGTCCCAGTGAGTGACACAGTACACGGACACAACAGCACACTCACACACAGCAATATGGTTCCTGACTCACTCTAACAGTAATATCACATTCACAATAATCCCACTCAACAACGTCTGGCTGAGAAACCTTCTCTCCTCTGTTAGGGCGCATTGTGTAGTTAAGGAATATCGCAAATATTAACCTCAGCAACAACCCATCTTCAGACATGAAAGTGGATTGTAGATTGAATATAAAATGCAGCTCTGAACAGTAGTTTTCTTGGAGCTGTTGGCTGGAGTTGATTGCAAACCAGATAATTCTGATTAACGTTCATTTTGCGTGACTGGTGTGTGGGTGTGAAGAAGGTGTGTGAAAACTTTATGTAAGTCAAAGGAAGCATTGTAGATACATTATAACTATACAATTATCCTGCATTTACCACTGACCTTTAGCATATAAGTGCAAGCAGGCTTTTTCCACTGTGATTGGTTCAGAGTAGAATTAGAGGTCATGGGTTAAGGGTGAAAATTAAAATATTTAAGAGGAACATGAGGAGGAACCTTCACGATGGGTGCTGAGCACATTGTATAGACTGCCAGCAGAAATGATGTATGTGAGTTTTGTTTGAAAATTTGAAAGAAATTTGGATAGGTACATGTATGGAATGGTTCTGGTGGGCTATGATTTATGTGCAGGTTGAGTGACAAGGCAGATTAAGAAATCGGCATAGTCTAGATGGGCTGAAGGGCCTGTTTCTGTTCTGTAGTATTCTGGGACACTATGACTCTCTGAATCAGATAGTAGTCAATGAAACCTTTCAGCCAATGATCCCGTTCTGTACATCAGCTCTATGAAAGGAGGGAGAGCCATAAGTTCTGCATCAGATCCAGCTGGAGACGGGCCCTTGTCTATACACTGGTCTCCACTGGAATAGTGTCAGAAGTCAGAATCAGTGTGTCAGAGTGGGAGCAGGATGGAGAATCAAAGTGACAGCAACTAGAACTTCTGAGTCACCATGGTGCCTGAATTGAAACGTCCCTCAAGGTGGTCGGTGACACTGTGTCTGGTTTCTCAGTGGAGAGAAGGTCACCGTGTGAACACTGAGTGAGTTCATTGCATTGGGAGTACACGTCAATCTCTGTTTCAGCATTTAGTGCCCTGCATGGAGGGAAGGGAGCGGAATGTAAGTCTGAGGATAGTGTAAACTAAATGGGTAAAGTTACTCGAAGGTATTCTAAAGGACCAAGCATAAAAATATTTGGATAGGGAGATAGTTGCAATGTCTCTCTGTGTGGTAGGTTGTGTCTAGATTTTTGAGGAGGCTATCCAAAAGTTGATGAAGGAAATGCAGTTAAATTTGTCTACATGGACTTTAACAATGTCCTGCATGGGATGTTGGTGAAGAATGTTTATTGCCTTGGCATTCAGGTTGAGGTTGCAAATTGGATTCGACATCGGCTTTGCAGGTGATCTACAAGATGGTTGTCTCTCTGATTGGAGGACTGTGATTAGTGATGTGCCTCAAGGATTGGTGCTGGGTCCTTATTGTTTGTTATCTCTATCAGCGATCTGTATGACAATGTGTTAACTGGATCATCAGATTTGCGGAAGACACTGATTGGGGGTGTAGCGGACAGTGAGGAAGGCTATCAAAGCCTGTAGGGTGACCTGCAGGGAAAATGAGCCGAAAATTGGCAGCTTGAATTTAAAGCAGATGAGTACGAAACTTTGACCCTTGGGAAGTAAACCAGGGTGGAATTTAAATGATGAGCAATCGGGCACTGAAGTGTGTAGTAGAATAGAGAGATCTGGGAATACAGAACCATAATTTCTTGAAAGTGGTGTCACAGGTAGATAGGGTCATATAGAAAGCGTTTGGCACATTGGCCTTCATCAAATCAAAAGATTGAGTCCAGGAGTTGCAATGATATATTGAAATTTTATAAGACTTTGGAGAGGGCTAATTTGGAGTATTTGTGCAATTCTGGTCACCTATGTACAGGAAAGGTATCAATTCGATTGAAAGAGTGCAGAGTATCAGGACTTGAGGACCTGAGTTATAGGGGAAGTTGGGGGAATTTCTTCACCCAGAGGGTGGAACAAGGTGCAGGTGGAAGTGTTGGAACCAGGTTCGATTTCAATGTGTAACTGAAATTTGAATAAATATTGGGAGGGATGTGGAAGGCGATGTCCAGATGTGGATCAGAGTGGCTAGGTATAGACTAGATGGACTGAAGGGCCTGTTTAGCCACTGCAATGCTCTATGATTCAATGCAGTCTCATTGAAAGGACCAGGAAGCAGAGATGTTGATCCACTGAAGGTGGAGACCAGTGGGGTTGAAGGAAAGGGCCAGAGGAAACTTATCCTTGTTTTCGGTGGGAGAGGGTATGAGAACAGAGACGTAAGAAATGGAACAGGTTCTCAGGGTCTCACACCTTCATCATAATCTGGGCAGGCAGAGTGGAGATTGAGAGATTGACAGAATAGAATGGGCTGTGTCTTGTGTTGGACCAGATTCAAGGCAGCTCAGGGCTGGGGCTCACTCAGGTTTTAGGCTTTGAAGGGACGCTGGGACCACACAGAGGAGGAACAAAAGACATGGAAATGGAGAGAATTCCTAGAATAGAGTGCTATAAACTGGACATGATGGAGAGTTTGTAGATGAGTGTGGGTTGTGTTTGGAAAAGAGGGTGCAGCACGTGGGAACTTGCTTCAGCAGCAAGTGACTGAACAGGAGGGTGAGGGAAGGTTTAAATCGTTGGGTAAAAATGACGTGGGGTTGGTTTGAAGTTTACTCTGGACTGTTGGGGATGGGATGAGGGAGTTGGGGATCGAGCTGTCCTCAATGATCTCCTTTACTCATCTTCTATCTCTCCCTCATGCCCTCAGAGCCCGTGTCAGGAGCAAACATCCTGGTTCAGAACATCAACGGGACTAATAACCTCACCCTGACCTGCTCCGTGACCTCTGGCAACCCCACCAGCTTCAGTTGGTGGAGAAGAGGAGAAGTTACAGGAGACAACAGCAGCCATCACTTCTGGAAACACGGAGAGACGATACAGGTTCATTGCACAGCAGAGATCGAGGAGGTGGTGTACAGGTGTGAGGCCAGCAACCCCATCAGTGAGGACACCGCACAGGTCCGGCTGGGGAACGTCTGTAATCTGGACACATGTAGTGAGTGTCGGAGGAAGGAGTGGGGATTTATTATCTCCCCGTCCCAGGAGTGTGAGATGGGACAGCTTAGAGCAGCTTCATAAAATAATAAACATGTACAGCAGATTACAGACACTTTGACCCACAATGTTGTTCTGACCATGTAACCTACTTTAAAAACTGCCCAGAAATTCCCTATAGCACAGCCCTCGATTTTCCTAAACTCCATGCTCCTATCGAACAATCTCTTAAAAGACCCTATTGGATCTGTCTCTACCAGCATTGCTGGCAGTGCATTCCAGGCACCCACCAGTCTCTGTGTGAAAACTCACCTCTAACAGCCCCCTTGTACCTACTTCTAAGCATCTTAAATCAATGCCCCTTTGTGTTAGCCATTTCAGTCTTTTGATAAAGCCTCTGGCTAGCCACACGATCAATGCCCCTCATCATCTTACACACTTCTATCAGGTCACCTCTCATCCTCCTTTGCTCCAAGGAGAAAAGGCCAAGATCACTCAACCTATTCTGGATAGGTACATTGGAGCTCAGAAAAATAGAGGGCTATGGGTAACCCTAGGTAATTTCTAAGGTAAGGACAAGTTCGGCATTGCTTTGTGGGCCGAAGGGCCTGTATTGTTCTGTAAGTTTTCTATGTTTGAGAAGGTGAGCAATTACAGATTTGATTCCTCCACCATTTCATAAATTCCTGTCACAAACATTTCCAAAAGTGTCTGTCAACAGTATTGTTCTTTTGTGTACCAATGGGAGCACCGTAGAGTAGGAGGGGATAGAGGGGAGTGATGTGATAGTGACTGGAGGGAATAGGGGATGATGGGATTGAGGGGTTTGTTGCAAGTCAGTGATGTGATGTTGATTATAGGGAATGGGGAAAGAGGGGACTGAGTGCTATCACAGGGGAGGTGATGGGTTTGGAGGTCAGTGATTTGATGGAGATTGGAGGAAATGGGGATAGTGGGATTGAGGGATATTAGAGGGGAAGGGTTGGAGGGACTGAGGGATATTGGAAAGGAGGGGAGTGGGGTGAAGAGGTGGGGGTTGGAGGGGATTTATGTGATGGTGATTCAGGGTACTGAGGGACCGTGTTGAGGTGACAGGGAGTTTTCTCCGACTGAGGAGGGATGGAGTGAATTCATCAATCCTGTGTCACTGGGAATGTGAGGACTGGATTCATCAGGAAATCTTTTCTCCTCTGTGTTACAGCCCCTAAAACAACAGCGGTGACGATTGCAATGACCCTGGTGTTCAGATTGTCAGTGGTGCTGACCCTCCTGATCTCTGCTCTCACTGCGATCCTCACGGTCACAAGGAGGAGAAGACCTGAGGGAACGGACGTAACTTCACGGACTGAAGGCAAGTGGATCTGACACCCTGTCATTGAGTCTAGAACTTGGGAGAGGGAGAGAGAGGGGATGGGCTGGGGAGGTGACAACAGGGGTGGGAGAGAAGAGTTAGATGGGGTAAAGAGGGAACGGTTTCAGTACAGACCCTGTCACCTCTGCTTTCTGTCCCACAGACCAAGCGGAGACAGGCATCATTTACACAGATCTCAAGTGGATGCAGAAGAATCGCAGTGTCGGGCAGCCCCCCAGGGGGAATGACAGGGTAATGACGGACACGTTTCCCCTGGAAAGAGGGCACCCAGGGACCACTCACAGTCCATGGGGCAGACTGAACGTAAGGCCTGCATGTAATCTGAACAATCCCAGAATCAACAACAGGTCCCTGTCACCGAGGATCGTTCCAACCACCACTGCATATTAATACTCTCAGTTACTCCAACATCTGCTTCTGAAAACTCCAGTCTCAACAACAAGTAATCATTGTTTGGGTAGTCATCAGTACTAAGCCCCCAAATCTCAAAGGCACCAAGTGGCATCAATGGTAAATGTGTCAGATACCATTTGTAAATGGATCTATAAAGTAAAGTAAGTTGAGAACCTGTGTCAAGTATGGCTCGAGCAGAAATACCTTCAATCCATATGGACACACCAGAGTTTGGACCCACTAAACCTTCACGAATATTGCTTTGCACTTTAGTATTTCCCTTGATACACTAATTGGAACGTATTCTCTCTGAGACGCCAGTCCATACCAATACAGTGCCCCCCCTCAGTTTTGCATCTTTAGTTCTCTGTTTGATTAACCGTGATTTACTTTCTGTAGATTTTCATGTTACTCATAGTTTCACTTGAAATGTCTATCTTCTTCACAGTTGTTACAGAACTTCCAGGTTCGGTACGTTTTGGATTCAACTGAACAGGAGAGTTGGAATATTCTGATGCGGGAATAAATATTGTGGTGAATGCTCTGTAAATGCTGCCCCATGCAAAGTTATCATTTTCCAGGAAATAACACCCTGCACCAGCATAAAAATAAAGTGGAGTTATATTTACTGATATTAAAACTTTAACAGTTAATAGGGGGAAAAGAAAAGGGTCCAGCCCAGCTAAACTAGTCTAAATGGGCAAATAAACATTGGATCTTTGATTTCTCACTTGCTCAACCCATGTTCTGCATGGAAGACACCAGTCACCTTTGGAACTTCCCTTGAAAGCCATTTTGAATGAACTGGCTAACTCGGGAGCATTGGCACTTCCTGCTTAGAACCATTTGGCTACACAAAGCACTTATTGCAACAGTGACTCTCCTTTGAACAGTGTTCACCGAGCATCTTCCCTTGTGTTCTACTCTGCTGTTCCTGCCAACCAAACCCCCCCCGGACTGGCTGACACAACATTCCCAGCCTGAGCAAATAGTCCTTATCTCAGCCAAAGCCAAAACACTAAGCTATGAGGCTTAACTATGAGAAAACTTCACATTTGCAGAAAAACTGCTAAAATTAAAATACCTCACAGCATAGCAGTAGAAATACAATAAAACATGTGCTTAACTTGGGAATGACACAGGCAAATTGATTGAATGTGAGCAATGACTCAATAGCAGCCATAGAGATGGAGGGCCAATGGGCCTGTTTCTGTGACTCCACCCTATTTGATACCCTTCACCAACACATCACAGTTCAGAGTTCAAAGTATATTTTATTATCAAAGTGTGCATATATTATACAAGCTTGAGATTCATCTACTTATGGGCAGTCAGAACACAAGAATCTCAAAAGAACCCATGAAAAAAGAAAGTTAACAAACACCCAATGTAGAGAGAGAGAGAGAGAGAGAGAGAGAGAGAGAGAGAGAGAGAGAGAGAGAGAGAGAGAGAGAGAGAGAGAGAGAGAGAGAGAGAGAGAGAGAAAAACATCACACCAATCATGCAAACAATAAAAGACAGCCAAAGCATTCAGGATGAAAGCGAGCCCATAGACACAAACCCTGGAGCATCCAGAGCAGGCCCACAGCCTCGGCTTCAGTTCATCACACAGCAGAGCAAAATGTCACGGAGCTGGCAGACATGGACCCTGAGGCATCCGGAGCCGGCTCACAGCCTCAGTGTCAATATGCAGCAAACCAGCCAACACGCACGACCTTTTCAATCGATCTGGCTCAGTGTTTAAATCATCCACTGTAACACCACACACAGTTCCAGTCACGGTCTGTGCTGATCAAGTCCCAGGTCTGCTGCTCTTGGACCAGATTCAGACACGGTCTGGGCTGGGTCACACCCGGGTGTAGAAGAGAAACTGGGACCATAAGACCATAAGATATAGGAGCAGAAGTAGGCCATTTGGCCCATCGAGTTTGCTCCACCATTCAATCATGGGCTGATCCAATTCTTCCAGTCACCCCCACTCCCCTGCCTTTTCCCCATACCATTTGATGCCCTGGCTAATCAAGAACCTATCTATCTCTGCCTTAAATGCAGTGGTGTGTGGAAATGAGCTGGAATCAGCATAAAGTTCACTTGGGACCACTGGGGATTGAATGCAGGAATTGGGGACCAATTCTCCTTAACTCATCTTTCACCATTACTGCTCAACCTGAAATCCCGTGTAAGGAACATACATCATGGTTGATTCATTTTCATAGATGCTGCTTGACCTGTTGAAATCCTACAGCATTTTGAGTGTGCTTGCTTGTGGCTCTGAACATTACCGGGACCTTTGACCTCACCTGTTCCTGCTCCATGTCCTTAGGGGTCCCACCAGCTTCAAGTGGTGAAGGGGAGGAGAAGCTGTGTGAGACTCCAGCATACATCTCCTCTGGAATCATGGAGAGAAGGGAAAGGTTCATCACACAGCTTAACCCGTGCATGGGCAGTGTCATGGGGCAGTGTAGGTGGAGCTTCACTTTATGTCAAACTTGTGCACATTTATTTGTTTTACAATAATTGCACTGTTCACAGATCAATCTTTACAAATATTTATGCAATTAAAACATCAAATTAAATCATGATCATCCTTGTCCAGGATGCGACCCAGCCCTTGTAATGTCCACTGCTATCTGAAAGCATCCAAGGGACGAGTGAACAGTACGTACTCTCTTTCCAAAACCAGATTGAGCTGAGTTACTGATTCTCAGCAGATCTGCAGTGTCAGAGCCAGAGTCAGGTAGCAGTTTGTGGTGTCCTGCCATTTTCCAGTTGAGTAGCAGTGCACAGTATGAACTGTTGCCTCAAGCGAAAGAATATTCTGAGTGATCTCCTGAGGGGATGATCCCTCAGTAGGTACTTCTGTCTTTCATCAGTACTGTGGGTCTCTTAATTGTTGTCCACCATACAATCATTAAAGCCTTGTGCATTCTGTTTAATCTCGTCAAGTTTACTTTGAATGATAAGGGTTATCTACATACTGTGATTATTTAAAGTGACCTCCCAATTAACACCTAATGATGGGTCCTTGCGTTTCAAGAATGATTTGTTTCACAGAGTCGCTCACTCATATCACTGATGTTCTGTTGGAATTCCAATGCATGAACTCATCTTCTATCTCCACATGGGAGTCTATCGCTCCTCTGCACCTGGGTTCAGTTGTCTCCCAGCACACATTGTGACACTGTCTGCTACAATGCAGGTAGTCAACAGCTAAGTCCAGGTATAACTCTAAGCTGAGCAGATTCTTTTGAAATGCTTCATCTCAGACTTCTCCCTCTAGGTCGTGCTCTTCTTGTACACTTGATAAAAGTGATGGTAGTGAGTCTTACCCATGTCCCACCTAGACTTCAGAAAAGGGAATGTCCCGAACGTTTGAAATGAATCCTGGAGTCGGCCACCTTCCAGCAGCCAGTTGTTACAGAGCTTACGTGGACCCCACTCATGTGCACGTCAGGATGAACTCTGCCCATACTAAGTGATGGATTGAGTATGAAACTGGCCTCATAGTAAACATCAGACATGTTTGCTGCACAAATTATAGACGGTCTCCTCCGTCAACTGTTACAACAGTGCTTGATCACACTGGAGACTGCAATCGGAGGGTGGGGAGGGGGTTGAGGACTGGGGTAGATTATCCATTGTCATATTCAATGGTGCAAGAGGCTGGGTTGCTTGAGGGGCCAAAGTCAACTCCTGCTCTTATTTCCCTCTTCGTGTGTGTCTGTTTGTACATGTGTGAGAGAGAGAAAGAGGGGGGTGGAGAGATCTTCAGAACTGAGTGAAAATGCAGACTGAGAGGGAGAGACACAGACTAAGAAACCGAGAGAGGAATGTGGACACAGTGACTTCTGAAGAGAAATGAAAGGTAAATTGAAAGAGATGTGCTGTCAGAGACTATGAGAAACAGGAGAATGAAAGGACAAGAGTGAGATGGGCAGAGAGGCTGTGGGTAAGGGTACAGAATCTGAGAGAGGAAGAGAGCTAGAGATGGACAGAGACTGTGGTTGGAGATGTGGAGATGGTTAATGGGATGTGTTTGAGTTACTGCTTGTACTCTGTGCCTCTTTGGAGTAGTATTGCCTGCTCCCCATCACAGTGTATTAGATAGGTGTGACATAGCCAGTTTCCACTGCTTTAGTTATTACCCCCTGACCATCAAGTTCTTGAATAAAAGTGGATAACTACCCTCACTGCCCCATCATTAAATGTTCTTTCATCAAAGATCTCACTTTAAGGATTCTTTATCTCATTATCTCATGTTCCCAATATTCATTGCTATTTATTTATATTTGCATTTGCACAGTTTTTTTTGTCTTCACTTTGGTGGATCTTTCATTGATCCAGTTTTAATGACTATTCTGTAGATTTGTTGAGCATGCCCAAAGGAAAATAAATCTCAGGGTTCTATATCGTGATATATATCCACTTTGATAATAAAGTTTACTTTGATCACTTTGAAGTGTACTTGTTTCCAATGTTTGTTCTCGAAGCACCAAATGAAGTTGCAAGTTTTAAGTTCAAGAACAAGTTTCAAGTTTAATTATCATTCAATTATACACGAATAGAGGCAAACGACAAGGTGCAAAACACATACCAACAACGTACAGCACACTGCACATAGCACATTGCACAAATAGCACGTTTGGTTATTCATCAGTTCAGAACAACATAGTCACGAAGAGAGATAAAAATATATCGCCCAAGTCTTGAGTTGTCCTGGTCCAGCTTGTTCTTTCACCAAGTGAACAGTGGAGGGCAGCACAGACAGGAGGGCTCAGACACCAACCCAGTATGAAATCCGATTTGGACAATCAACATAGTATAGTGAGAATGGTTACAGGGACAGTGTATTCCGTGTGGTATGTGGGAAGTCTGGGACACCTCCAGTCTCCCAGATAAACACAACTGCACCAGGTGCACCGAGTTGCAGCTCCTGAGAGAACATATAAAGGAACAGGAGTTCAACTCAATGACCTTTGACTCATGTGGGAGAATGAAGAAGAGATAGAAAAGAACTAGAGGGAGGTAGTTACCCCTGGATTTCAGGAGTGAGGTAACTGAGAGACTGCCAGGAGAAGGAGGGGAAGCATACAGCCAGTGCAGAGTACACCTGTGGCCATTCCGCTGAATAATAATACTATTAGATACTATTGAGAGGGATGACCTCCCAGGGAGGAGCCACAATGATCAGGTCTCTGGCACTGAGCTTGGTGCTGTGTCTCAGATGAGCGGAGAGGTGAAGAGGACTGCAGTATTGGTAGGAGATTCCTTCATCGGAGGAAAAGAGAAAAGATTCTGTGGGTGAGATAGAGACACACAAATTGTATCTTGCCTCCCTGATGCCAGGATCAGGGATATCTCGATTCTTGACTGTGGCATTCTCAAGGGCAAATTTGAGCAGCTGAAGTCTTTGTACATATTGACACCATGACATAGGTAAATAATATGATGAGGTCCTGAAGAGAGATTTTATGATGCTAGGTAGAAAGCTGAGAAACGGGACCATCAGGATAGTGATCACTGGATTGTTGCCTGTGCCATGTGCCACTGAGGGAAAGAATAGGATGATTTGGCAGGTGAATACGTAGCTGAGGAACTGGAGCAGGAGGCAAGGGTTGAAATTTATGAATCTTTGTGATCTCTCCTGGGGCAGCTATGACCTGTACAAAAAGGGACAGGCTACACCTCATCCCGAGGGTCTCCAATATCCTTGTGGGCAGGTTGGTTCAAGTTGTTTGGGTGGGTTTAAACTAGTTCAGCAGGGGGTTGAGAACTGGAATGATAATGCGGAAGATGAGCGCTATCAGATGAAAACAGATGTAATGTGTAGTGAGACTCCTAGCAGTGAGACCTACACGATAGAGAAAATTTGCAGTGAACCGGAAGAGCTGTAATGTAAAGGTGTACAAAATTGAAAAAGGTGAATACAGAACTAAAGGTGTCATATTTAAATGTGGACGGTAATGGAATAAGGTCGATGAACTTGTAGCACAGATACAGACTGGGAAAGATGATATTGTAGGTATCACTGAATAGGCAGGAAGGCAGAGGGTCTTTTGGTAAAAAATGAAATTAAATCATTCGAAAGAAGTGACATAAGGTCAGAAGATGTTGAATTGTTGTGGATAGAGCTAAGGAACTGCAAAGTAAAGAGACGCTGATAGGTGTTATCTACAGACGCCCAAACAGAGGTAAGGATATGGTCTACAAGTTAGAATGGGAGATGGGAATTGCCTGCCAAAAGGGCAATGTTACAGTACTCATGAGGACCATCAATATACAAGTAGATTGGGAAAACCAGGTTGGTGTGGGGTTCAAAGAGGGGCAATTTCTAACATATGGAATAACTTTCTAGAGCAGTTCATGGTTGAGCCCTGTAGGGGATTAGCTATTCTAGACTGAGTGTTGTGCAATGAACCAGAATTGATCAGAGAGCTTAAAGTAAAGCAATCCTGAGGGGTAACTTATCATTATGTAGTCAAAATGACGCTGAAATTTGAGAAAAAGAAGCTAAAATCACATCTTACAGTATTACAGTGGAGTAAAATATATCACAGGGGCAAGAGAGAGAGGAGTTGTCCAGTACTGATTCAAGACAAAACTAACACAGGCAGGGATGATGGCAGAGATGCAATCGCTGCAATTACTGAAAGCAATTCAGATGACACAGGATTTATAAATCTCAAAGTGTAGGAAGTGTACTAACGGCAAGATGACACAACCATGGCTAACGAAGGAAGTCAAGGTGAACATGAGGTCCAAAGTGGGGACATATAATAGAGCAGAAAATTGGCGTGATGTAAGGGGAGTGGGAAGCTTTTAAGTACCAACAGAAGGCAACTAAAAGTCATTAAGTAGGTAAATATGGAATAAAGCTAGCCAATAATATTAAAGACAATACCAGCAATTTCTTCAGGACCATAAAATGTGAAAGAGAGGCAAGACTTGATGTTGGACCACTGGAAAATGATACTGTTATGGGGACAAGGAAATGGCAGAAAAACTGGATAAGTATTTTGCATCAGTCTTACTGTGGAGGAAGTTACAGGTATCAGGGGTCATGTAATGTGTGAAGTTACCACTACTAGAGAGAAGGTCTTTGGGACACTGAAAGGTCTGATGGTGGATAACTCACCGGGAGCAGATGGTGCACTCCCCAAGATTCTGATAGAGGTGTTTGAAGAGATTGTGGAGGCATTAGTAATGACCTTTCAAGAATCATTAGATTCTGTAAAGGTTCCTGAAGACTGGACAATTGCAAATGGCACCCCACTCGTCAAGAAAAGAGAAAGACGGAAGAAAGGAAATTAAAGGCCGAGTAGTCTGACCTCAGTGGTCCGGAAGATGTTGGATTCAATTGTTAAGGATGTGTTTTTGAGGTTCTCGGAGACACAGGATAAAATAGGCCATAGTCAGCATAGTTTTCTCAAATGAACATCTTGCCTGACATATCTGTTGGAATTTTTTGAAGAAATAACAAGCAGGATAGACAAAGGAGAATTGGCTAATGCTGCAAACTTGTGTAACACGCCAGAAAAGTGTTCACTGCTAACATAATGGTGTTTCTGTAGAAGCTGTGTTTGGAGTATTGTGAGCAGTTTTAGCCCTTTATCTTAAAAAGGATGTGCTGAAACTGGAGAGGGAACAAAGGAGGTTCATGAAAATTATTCCAGGATAAATTGACTTGTCATATGAAGTGCGTTTGATTGTTCTGGTCCTGTAGTCAATGGAATTTAGAAGAATGAGGGATGACCTAATTGAAACCTACCGAATGGTAAAAGGTCTTGATAGAGTCTCTGTGGAGAGGATGTTTTCTGCGGTTGGATTTTCAAAGACCAGAGGGGACAGACACAAAATAAATTGACATCTTCTTCGAACAGATTTGTGGAAGAACTTGTTTATCTGGAGAGTGGTGAATCAGTGGTATTTGTTGCTACAGGAAGCTGTGCAGGCCAATTCTTTATGTACATTTAAGGCAGAGGTTAATAGATTCTTGATTGGTCACAGCATGAAAAGATACAGGGGGAATGCAGGAGACAGGGGCAGAGAGGATTAGCAATGATGAAATGGCAGAGCAGATTCAATGGGCCAAATGGTCATTTGGAAATCCAGCAGTACATCTTGTTCACACAACAACTCAGTCAATGCAAATCCCCCATCATTGGTCTCTCCAAAGAACAAGTAAACCAAACTTGCAGTATTTTTTTGTCCAACAGGGTCTTGTGATCACTACACTAAATGTCCAAGGCAATCAACTGTACTTTTTTAGGGCCACCACACAGTCTGGGCACAAATGTACACAACAAGTCCAGCTCCGTCAATATCGAACAAGTTGCTGATGGTGTAGTCCTGCAGTCATTGATGTTCTTAGTCACCAGCAGTGACTTGCGGATGTAAAATAGACGTACAGGATGAACAAATACACTGGAGTGGCCACTGTG
This sequence comes from Hemitrygon akajei, assembly GCF_048418815.1. Lineage (NCBI taxonomy): Eukaryota > Metazoa > Chordata > Chondrichthyes > Myliobatiformes > Dasyatidae > Hemitrygon > Hemitrygon akajei. Next base: position 51,389,940 of record NC_133150.1, on the reverse strand, counting down.
TCTCAGCGCGCCGCCATCGTTCCAGAAGCAGATACAGATTCTCTATGTGGAGGAGCCCCTCCCTCCTCTGAGCTCTCTCATGTCTGCTTGGTAGGCAAGACCAGTTGGAATGGGGAACTCTGAGTAGAGAGCAGTAACAAATGTTTGAGACATGTTGAGTGGACATGCAGACCCTTTATCAGACCAGACATCCCTCCCACTGTTTCTTTTTTCTCCACAAAAATTGTTGAGCTCTCTCACTGGGAACTTCCATCCATGAAGCTCTTTGTCTCCTTCAGCATCTCTGTCTGTTGTTCTCTCGGCTGCCCTGTCCATTCTCTGACTTCCTCTGCTGTCCATTGGGTCAAACAGCACAGAGATCGTCCCTTTGATCCACGGAGTGAACACCGATCATCAAGAACCTCTTTACACCAATACCATTTCATTAATCCCTTCACCTCCTCCAGATTCTACCCCTCAACTTCTCAGAGGGGGCAATTTATCATGGTCAATTAACCTACCACCCTTTTATCTTTGGAATCTGGGAGGAAATGATAGCACCCTGGGTAACCCGTGTTTCACTGGGAGAACATGCAAACTCCACCCAGATGGAATTTAAAACCAGGATTAAACTGGGTTTGCTGGAGTTGTGAGACAGCAGAACTTCCTGCTGCCCATCTGTATGTGTTTTCTCTCTCACTCCAGAGACAACTGGACTCCAGCACCATTTTCTGTTTCACAACCTCAACCACTTCCTGCCACCATGTTACAACTTTGCAAGTCTTTCATCAAGGTCCCACACATCTCGAGCTGCTGAAACCCTTCATTCGTATTCTCTGCCTTGTTGATCAATCTGTTGTGTTTTGATGTCACTGGATCTGTTTCATCTGACTGACCTGTGCCAGCCTCTCACTGGATCTGGCACAAGGCCACAAACAGTATTAATTTATTGCTCTTGCCCATGTCACTTCTTTTGTTCAACCCAGTTCATTCAAACATGGAGCTCAGTCTTCGTCAGGTCACACAGGCTGTTTTTTTGATAAGCCTGTCAGTCGACAAAATCAAAAAGAGCTGTTTATTTGGAAATGATCTCTTATTTATCAGATTGTCGACCCCACTGCATCTACTTATCGCTGCTCTGATCAAACCGTCCCCAGGGGGGAGCCAGCTCACAAAATGGTGGCTGTAGAGAACACACATAAAATGGCAGCCTCCATTCCTTCCACTACAAGAATATATTTGTTTTTACTGCTTTCCCTGTCCCTGGCTCATTCGGTGTTCAATAGTTATTTAATCCCTTCATGACTGACAATCCACAGGATCAGCATTCAATCCCTCACTTTGTTGTACGAAAGCTTCAGAATTCGGACAGATGAGATTGGTCAGGTAGGCAGAGGAAGAGGTAAATGGAGAATAGAATGGAGTTTGTGTCGGATCAATGTAAATTGACGTTCCTCTATTTGGAGGCTGTGTCCTCTGGTCCTACACTCCTCCACCATAACAAACATCCTCTTATGTCCTCTGTTGAGGTCTTTTAGCATTCAATAGGTTTCACTGAAATTTCCACTCATTCTTCTACATTTCAGTGAGTACAGGCCAGAGCTGTTCCTGAACCTGGTGGTGTGGAACCTGAGGTCCATACCTCCGTTCAGACAGCAGCAATGAAAGGAGATAATGGACTGGATGGTAGGGGTCCCTGATGATCCATGTTGCTTTCTTGTAGCAGTGCTCCTTGTAGATCTGCTCAGTGGTGGGGAGGGATTTTCTTGTGACGGACTGGGCCGTATCCACCACTTCATGTTGGCTTTTCAGTTCCTTTGATCAGGATGTGGTGATGAGATAAAAGATCAGTCAGATTCTCATTGAAGGGGGAGCAGCGACAAGGGTCCAAAAATCCTCCTGCTCTTATTGTTCTTATTTGGTGTGAGCTGACATTCTAACATCAGTCAGTCCTCTCTTGACGTCGAGCGCTGTGGCTTTCTGCCTGTGATCACACCTCTGTATTTCACCTTTTGCACAACACGTACTTTCTTGTCGACTGCTCCTCACAACGTACTGACTAGGAGAGGAAGATTTGTGCGGCCCATCAGCATCTATTCTGCTCCGTGAGAACAATGAACACCAGGCATCTGCTGATCTCCTGCTGGCTAACTCTCTGCACCTCACTCCGTAAGTTTGATTCAGAGCAAGTCTTTGTCTTTAAAATCCTTCTCTCCAGGTTCTCTGTTACTTTCTTGACTGGGGCATTTCTGGGTCCCACAATACCAGAGCAAGGAGAGTGTATGCTGGGCACAGTGAAGCACGGGTTTGACATCGAGAGCAAAAAAAGCTTGGTTATTGATGGGTATTGAGACAGAGGATTGGCTCATTGTGTAGCCAAAGACCCATCCTGCTGCTAATTCTGGAAACGGAGCTTGAGAAACAGGTATCAGTTGTTGACAGGATTGGGAAGGATTGGCAGGGATGTGGAATTAAGTACATGTGATCCAGGACCCCTCAGAACCCAGGAACTGGGATCTGATCCGGAGATGTTTCCGGGAAAAGTTGATGATGGGGAATCACTGTATGAATGATGGTTGGTGGGGGGGTGGGGGGGCACTGAATGCAGAAAGAGAGTGGAAATTGTTAACAGTCATCTAACATTTTGGCATCCGAGTGCTGGTTTCCTCTCTCTCTCTGTTCACAGACTGTCGATCTGTCAATAGCCCAAATCACAAAACTGGACATACAATTAGTGTGAGAGAATGATGAAGAAAATCCTGATATCATTGCCAGAAGCAGCTATTAACCTGCAGAATGAGTCTTTTCTTTTTCAATCTTTTTATTAAGTTTCAAATTAGTAAACATAACAATAATGATAATGATACAAAGAGATCAGGATTACATTAATAACGGTTAACAAGTACAAACACAGATTCCAAGTAACAAATGTAGTTTTGCCTCCCAATCTCTTAGTAGATAACCATGAAAAAAAATTGATAAAGAGAGAAAAAAACCCTAAACTAAAAAAACAAAGACTGGGCTTCCATATTTCATCGGCTAAAATTATAATTTGCTGTTAACTCTGCTCCTCTATACCTGAGCAATATATTACTAAAAATAGATTCAGGAAGGGTCAACTTACATCATATGAAAACAAATGGCCTCCAAATTTATTCAAATTTAACCAAAGGATCCATAGAACTGCTCCTAATGTTTTCCAAGTTTAAACATACTGACATTTGTTAAAATCATTGAAATGTGGTAGGGGGATTGGAATCTTTCCATTTAAGTAAAATGGATCTACTAGCTATTAATGTAACAAATGCAATTAAACGACAAGCTGATGAGGATAAATGATTGTAGTCTATCACTGGTAATCCAGAAATTGCAATAATAGAATGAGGTTGTAAATCAACCCGCAGAACTACTGAAATAATATCAAAAATATCTTTCCAGTATTTTCCTCAAAGAGGACAAGACCGGAGCATAGGTGTCAAGGAAGCTACTTCAGAATTACATCTATTGCAAACAGGATTTATTTGGCAGTAAAAGTGAGCTAGCTTATCCTTGGACATATGAGCCCTATGAAAAACCTTAAATTCTATCAAAGCATGTCTGGCACACATTGAAGAACTATTAACTAGTTGAAGAATTTTCTCCCATTTCTCTGTAGATAAAGATATTTGAAGTTCTCATTCCCACTCATTCTTAATTTTATCGGAAGTACTTAAGTGTATTTTCATAATTAAATCATAAATAAATGCTATTAAACTCTTCTGATATAGATTTAAACTTAAATTTTTTTCTGTAACTTCAATTTGATGTGATATCGGAAAGGTACCTAAAGTAACGTTCAGAAAGTTTCTAATCTGTAAATATCTGAAAAAGTGTGATCTAGGCAAATTATATTTATTACACAACTGTTCAAAGGACATGAAACAATCATCCATGAATAAATCACAAAAACATGTTATTCCCTTTGTTTTCCATAAAATAAAAGCTTAATTAATTCTTGATGATTGAAAGAAAAAACAGGTATAGTAGAACTTGACAGGATAAATTTATTCAATCCAAAAAATTTACAAAATTGAAACCATATTCATATTGTATGTTTGATTATTGGATTTTCATTTGTTTATTCAATTTAGTAAGTGCAAATGGAAGCACAGCTCCTAAAATAGAAGCTCGTGAAAACACCTGTGCATTCTCCCGCTCGAGGTTCATCCATCGTGGATATTGAGTTTCATCCAACTCTTGTGTCCGAAACATCAAATTTTGAATATTAATTGCCCAATAATAAAATCTAAGATTTGACAAAGCCAAACCACGTTCCTGTTTTGATTTCTGTAAATATTTCTTACTTAACCTGGGATTTCTATTCTGCTATATATATGAAGAAATTTTAGAATCAATAATATCAAAAATGATTTAGGGATGAAAATTGATACTACCTGAAATAGATATAGAAATTTAGGTAAAATCATCATCTTCATAGCGTTAATTCAACCAATCAAAGATAGGGACAATGGGGACAATTTAGTAAACAGTTGTTTAACAAGATCAATTAAGGGTAAAAATTTGATTTTAAATAGAGCCTAATGCTTCTTAGTAATTTTAACAGCCAAATAAATAAAATAATCAGTAACCAATCTAAATGGAGATTGCATATAAATTGGAACCTGCATATTTAATGGGAAAAGCACATTTTTATTAAGATTCAATTTATGACCAGAAAATCTATTAAACTGAGCAAGTAGTGTTATTACTGCAGGAATGGGTATCTCTTGGTACAACATATGTTGTAATAGGTCAACTGCATATAATGATACTTTATGCATCCCATTCCTACAAATAATGCCAAATATATTGGGTGAATCAAGAAGAGTGACTGCCAAGGGCTCCAGGGCAATATTGAATAGTAAAGGGCTTAAAGAACAACCCTGTCTAGTACATCAAAAAGCCTACAAAAGGGGGATCTCTGATTATTGGTAAATACAGCAGCCAAGGGTGTATGATATATCAATTGATTCCAAGATATAGATTTTGGGCTAAAATTAAATTTCTCAAATATATTAAATAAATATTCCCATTCAAGTCTGTCAAATGCCTTCTTGGCGTCAAACGAATTAACGCATTCTGCAGTATTAGATGAAGTGGTGTATACAATGTTCATTAACCTCCTAACATTAAAATGTGAATAACAATTTTTAATAAATCCTGTCCAATCCTCGGAGACAATTTGTGGCAATGTCTTCTCTAATCAAATTGATAATATTTTGGAAAAGATTTTAGAGTCAACATTCAACAAAGATATAGGTTTGTATGACGCATATTCAGTGAGATCTTTGTCTTTTTTAGGAATTAAAGAAATAGATGCTTCATAGAAGGATTGTGGTAATTTACCTACAAATAAAACATCTTTAAAAATTCTGCATAACAAAGGAGAAAGTAAATCTGAAAAAGAATTTAAAAATTCAGCTGTATACCAATCCGGGCTTTACCAGAGTTCATCGATAAAGTAGTTTTTTTATTTCCTCTTCAGTAATGGGTGCATCTAATGGGTTAATCAGCTGGTAATTTTGGAATATTCAGTTTCCTTAAAAATTCATGCACTGTTGTAGGATCATCAGGAAATTCTGATTGGTATAAATTGGTATAAAATTCTTGAAAAGATTTATTAATTTCATCGTGGACAACCTTTAAAATACCATCCTGTCTACGAACTTTATTCATCTGACATTTCACCAAAACAGCTTACAATTGGTTAGCCAATAACATACTTGATTTATCACCGTGTATATAAAATTGACTCTTAGTTTTCAATAATTGATTTTCAATCGAGGATGTTAATAATAAACTATGTTGCATCTGAAGTTCAACTCTCTCTTTATAAAGCTCCAGATTGGGAGCAATAGAATATTTTTTATCAATTTCTTTAACCTTATCAACCAATGTATGTATTTCACTATTAATCCATTTTTTTCAATCCAGCAGAGTATGAAATAATTTGCCCACAGATATATACTCTTAAGGTACAGGTGCCCCCCGTTTTTCAAATGTTCACTTTATGTCAACTCGCTGTTACACAAGACCTACATTAGTTACCTGTTTTCACTAACAGAAGGTGTTTTCACTGTTACAAGAAAAGGCAGCCAAGCTCCTCCCCCAGAAATGCATTCTAGCCGGCATTGCTTAAACACGTGCCTGTGAGCATCTGTGCTTTATGTCGAATTAGTTTGTGCATCCGTTAGCAACATGAGTTCTAAGGTATCAGAAAAGCCTAAAGGAGCGCGTAAGGGTGTTTCACAGCGTAAAACTAGACATAATAAAGCGTTTCGATTGTGGTGAACGAAGTAAGGATATCGTGAGTTTGGCTAAGGATTTGTGGAAGTTGACAAAGATGATGTTGAAGAGGTTTTGGCATCCCATGACCAAGAACTGAGAGATGAAGAGCTGATGAAGAGGAAAAGGTAACAATTGAAACCGAACTCAGTAGCGAAGTAGTGAAGTCGTCCAGGAACTGAACGTGAAGCAATTGCGTGAGATTTTCATTGTGATTGGCAATGCTGCAATGGTTGCAGAAAAGTACAACCATCAAAAAGGTATATAGGTTTAGGGCATATTTGCAGGATGGTTTGAGTGCTTACACAAATTTCTGATGAAGATCAACAGATGCTTGATGCTCCAATTACCGAGCATGAAATTCAGAAAGCTATTTCATCAATGCAATCAGGCAAAGCTCCCAGACTTGATGGTTATTCAGTGGGATTTTTCAAAAAATTTGAAACATTACTTTCTCCGTATCTTTTGGAAATATTTCATGAATCCTTTGAGAAAGGTAACTTACATTCTTCTTTTTATGAAGCATCTATATCCTTAATTCTTAAAAAAGATAAAGACCCCGTTGAATGCTCATCATATAGACCTATTTCGCTATTAAATGTGGATGCAAAAAGTCTTTCTAAAATAATGGCTAACCACATGGAAAATATTTTAATTAAAATTATCTCTATGGACCAGACGGGCTTTCTTAAAGGCCTTTACTCTTTCTCCAATGTTCAGAGATTGACAAACAGTATTTATTCATCATTATCTAAGCAACCTCAATGTGTCATCTCTTTTGATGCAGAAAAGGCATTCGATAGAGTTGAGTGGCCATACTTGTTCAAAGTATTAGAAAAATTTAGTTTTGGTAATAATTTTAATAGATGGATTCAAATGATCTATAAGAACCCTATTGCCACGGTCATTACTAACAATTACAGGTCTTCTTTCTTTTCACTTTCTCGTGGTAATAGACAGGGACGTCCATTAAGCCCTTTATTATTTAATCTTGTATTGGAACCTTTACCTATAACATTACGGGAGGCCAAAAACAATCATGGTATTTCTATAAATGGAACCATACATAAGATTTCTCTTTCTGCAGATGATCTTTTGATTTTTATTTCGAATCTTGAGGAATCGATTGCTAATCTTTTGGAAACACGTAAAGATTCTGGAAAATTTTCAGGATATAAACTTAATTTGAATAAAAGTGAATTGTTTCCATTAAATGCTCCTGTTAGTACATATAATGATATTCCTTTTACAACTGTTAATACATTTAGATATTTAGGTATTATAACTACTAAAAAATATAAAGATCTTAATAAAGCTAATATAGTTCCTCTAGTACACTCCATGAAATTACTATTTTCTAGATGGAATCCACTTACTCTTTCTTTAACAGGTTGTATCCATGGTGTTAAAATGATGATTTTACCTAGATTTTTATATATTTTCCAAAATATACCTATCTTCTGAACTAAAAATTTTTTGATCAAATTGACTCTCCTATTTCTTCCTTTATTTGGAACAATAAGAGACCAAGAATTAACAAGTACCATTTACAAAAACCCAAAAAAGATGGTGGACTTACACTCCCTAATTAAAGACTGTATTATTGGGCTGTGAATATTAGATAATTATGATTTTCATTATATTGGCTCGATAAGAGCCAAAATACACTTTGGGTTGATTTGGAATTGAAAGCTGTTAAACAATTTCATTGAACTTCAATATTAGGAGCTTCATTACCTTTACAGCTCTCTAGAATTCCAAATTTAAATTTTTGCCCTGTTATTAAACAATCTATATGGATTTGGATTCAGTTTTGTTATTTTTAAAATTTTAAACAATTTAAGTTGTCTAGTTTTTTATATCGAAACTTTTCATTTGAACCTTTAATAACCGACCCCATTTTTCTCCTATGGAAAAATAAAGGGATCCTTTTTTTACAGATTTATCTTGTGATGGCCGATTGATGACTTTTGAAGAGTTAATTACCAAATACTCTCTCGCTCATACACATTTTTGCAATATTTTCAGGTTAGACATTTTTTACAACAATATTTACCTAAGTTTCCATATTTACAAGAATCTGATTTGTTGGATACCATTTTGAAATTGATTCCCTTAGTGAAAGGTTCCATTAGTAGAATTTATAATTTATTTTTGTTACAAAAAGAGAACCTATCACTAAAGATTAAACAAGATTGGGAGAGAGAACTTAAGATGACCTTTGTGAATGAAGATTGGGGTCGAATTTTGAAAAACATAAATTCTTCTTGTATATGTGCCAATCACTGTTTAATTCAATTTAAAATTGTCCGTTGTTATTGTTTAACAAAGGAGAATCTATCTAAAATATTTCCTAGTGTAGATAATTACTGTGATAGATATAAAACTGAAGTAGTTACTTTGTCACATATGTTCTGGTCATGTTCTTCATTAAAACTATTTTGGAAATCTTTATTTTCTACAATCTCTAAACTTTGAAAATTAATTTACAACCAAATAGACTAACTGTTCTATTTGGAATAGTTCCACATCATATTCAGGTTATTTCATCTTCAGATCGACATGTAATTGCATTTGTTACATTGTTGGCAAGAAGGACTATTTTATTAAAATGAAAAGATGTCTCTTCCCCTACATTAATTGAATGGGTTTCTCAAGTAATGTTATGTCTGAGCTTGGAAAAAATTAGAAGTAGAACTTTTGAACCTCGATTTGATTTTGAGAGACGATGGGGTTCTTTTGTCAATTATTACCATTTAATTTGAATTATACTATATGGTTTCCTTACAATTTTTAGTATATTTTTTTAAAAATGTGAATTGAAGATTGATGACTTTTTATATATATATATCTAGATGATGGTTAAATGTATTGCTTCCAGAGTTGATTCCTAATGGGTTTTTTCTTTGCAGTTAATGTTTTTTCCTTTTTTCTATATATAATTTTTTTTCAATTTTATATATTATGATTATTTTTTCTTCAGCTTTATTAATTGTATACATATCAATTTGTTGAAGTTTTGTATTATTCTATAGTTGTAGAATATTATGTATTAATAAAAAGATTCTAAAAGTGAAAATGAAAATGAAATTGTATGATAGAAAAATGTGCGAGGCTAAGCAGTCAAGCATACTGTCATTTTTCAAGCCTTCCACATCAGCCACAGCAGACAACGAAACTTGACCTTCGATATCGAGGCAGGCAGATATAGAAGAAGGTGACCTACCTGTCCTGGTGGAAACAGACGACGATGAGATAACATCCCCGTCTCCCACCACCCCAAACTCTGACGACTCAGCCTAACACACCAGTGTGCTCATGGTCTTCCCAATTCCGATAAGGGAAATTACAGTATACATACATTATTTCTACTTTCTATAGGCTGTGTATTTTTATGTGTTACTTGGTAGCTCCATAGCTTAAAGATTACTGGAAAGAGTGTGTCTGCCGAGAGCACTTGTGCCGAGTGTTTTTGCTGCAAGTGCTGCCGAGAATGCTTGCGTGAGATTTTCGCTGCGGTGGACAGGCTGCAATAATTGCAGAGAAGTATTCCTACATTATACAGGCTGTGTATTTATCAGATCATTCCTGCTTTTACTATATGTTACTATTATTTTAGGTTTTATGTGTTATTTGGCATGATTTGGTAGGTTATTTTATGGGTCTGTGAATGCTCACAAATTTTTCCCATATAAATAAATGGTAATTGCTTCTTCACTTTACGACATTCCAGCATACGAATCATTTCATAGGAACTCTCTACCTTCGAATCGCGGGGGAAACCTGAATCCCATAAAATCCCACTGGAAATTTCTGCCATTGAGTTAGTTGAAAAGAAAAAATGCAATCTTTTCTTTAATGAAATTAACAAAATTTAAATCATGAAGCAAAATGGAGTTGAACCGCCATTGTCTAGTACTAAAAGTTACATCAATTAATTTAATTGATAATTCAAAGGCGCATCATCGGAAATGGGGATTGTATCATACTCACAGGCAGTGACAGATGAAAATAATCGAGAATCAATAAATAAGTAATCAATTCTAGAGTAATTATGATATACCTGTGAAAAGAAAGGTTACTCTTTATCGTTAGGATTTAAAAGCTCCAAATTTCTAAAATTCCTGCGTCAACTAAAAAGGAATTAATCAAAGTAGCAGATTTGTTTCGAAGTACCTGATTTGGTGCAGACCTATCCATCATAGGGTTCAGACAACAATTAAAATCTCTGCCCATTATTAATACATATTCATTTAAATTAGGAAGAGATACTAATAAATTCTTAGATAATTGAGGATAGACAATATTTGGTGCATAAACAGACAGACAGACAGACATACTTTATTGATCCCAAGGGAAATTGGGTTTCATTATAGCTGCACCAACAAAGAATAGTGAAGAAATATAGCAATATAAAACCATAAATAATTAAATATTAATAAGTTAATCATGCCAAGTGCAAATAAGTCCAGGACCAGCCTATTGGCTCAGGGTGTCTGACACTCCGAGGGAGGAGTTGCAAAGTTTGATGGCCACAGGTAGGAGTGACTTCCTATGATGCTCAGTGTTACATCTCGGTGGAATGAGTCTCTGGCTGAATATACTCCTGTGCCTAACCAGTAAATTATGGACCAATATTAACTAAAACTAGTTTTTGGTTATAAAGTAAACCTGCATTTGATAGAAATCTACCATATGGGTCTGAGATTGTCTCATAATGAACAAATGAGATCGTGGAGTCTATATAAAAATAGATATGCCTTTCGCTTTGTTTGAAGAATTAGAATGAAACTGTTTCACTATCCAAAACCTAAAAAATTGCTGATTATTATCCTTCCTCACATGAGTCTCCTGCGCAAAAATAACCAGAGCACTCAATCTATGAAAAACTTTAAAAATCTTCTTCTGTTTAATTGGGTGATTCAAACTGTTTGTGTTCCATGAAACAAAGTTAATAATATTATCTATTTTCCTTAAGTAAACCATATAGTATGTAAAGGGTTAACCATATTGCATTGGAAACCCATGAATCAGGAAGAGGGAAAAAAGTTTAAAGAGGAACCAGAAGGTACGACAATACAGACATTTTTGTAATTTCAAATCAGCCCAAATGAAAAATACTGAACTAAAAATAGCTCCCCCCCACTGCGACAAAGACCTGAAACTTGGCCAATAGAAAGCCAGGGAACTATCTAAGAAGCTCCTTACCTCCAGCTCTTTTGACGGCAAGTCTCCAGATCTTTTAAAAAATAGAAAAAACACCCATAGTCAAAACAATGCAAAAGGAATGCCAAACACAAGTTAAGAAAAAAAAACAGCCTTTTGCAGACCATTTCAAAAGACAAGGTCTTAAAACATGAAGCAGAATACAATCTTAATAATATTACAAGAAAAAACAAATAATCATCAAGCCAGAGTCTTAATAATTTTCTAAAGTGAACAATTAAAAATAAAAAAAGTAAAATATTAAAGGAAACATAAAAGAACTTCAACATAGAAATATAATAAACCTCTGTATGCCAAAGCGAAGTACCAGAAGTATCAGCCCAAGGGCAAAGTTCAACGAACTTAAAATGTCCGAATCTATAGGCTGGTTACTAACTAATAAACCAGATGTATACAAACATAAAGGAACAGTAAATTTATTAAACATCCGAGCTCAAGCAATGCTCCCCGAGAAATTGTTGTGTGTCATCTACGGATTTAAACCACTTAAACAATTTATCAGGCAGAACAACCCTTAAATGAGCAGGGTATAGCAGAGCCGGTTGGAAATTCTTTTGATATAATTCTGACATCACTGATTTAAAATTCAGTCTTTCTTGCATTACCTCAGGACAATAATCTTTAACTAGATGAAACTTAAGATTTTGATGTTCAATAATTCCTTTCCGACGAGCAATTTGAAATAAGTGCTGCTTAATACACACATAGTGAAATCGAAGAATCACAGGGTGCGGTTTTAACTCTTTCAACGGTTTTGGTCTTAAAGCCCGATGCACACGGTCGAGTACCGGAGAGAAGAAAAGACCTCTGAGCCAAAGGCCTCCATTAAGAATTGAGGAAAAAATTTAGTAAGGTCCCTGCTCTCAATGTCTTCACTGAGTCCTATTATTCGCAAATTCTGTCTGCGATTACGACTCTCCAAATCAATAATCTTGGCTTTATACTGCTCCAATGTATGAGCAGCCGAGGTTTAGTTTCTTTTCCAAAGAATTCAGTCTGGAATCTCTGTTTCCCAGCTTCAGTAAGCTCTGAAATTTGATGCTGCTGTTTTTCGTTCTCCTTATTGAGTGCTGCCAGTTTCCCTCTGTTCTCCTTTAACAATACTGCCATAGCAGCAAATCTCTTATCAAGTTTTTCATCCAAAAGATTCGAGACAGTCATCAAAGTGAGTTGAGGCTGTTTAGGTTGTTTGAAGTCACCTTTCTTCCCATTTCCATTACCTTGCCTTCGGCTATTGTCTGTCTTCCTTAGTAGTCATTTACGTCAATTAAAATTCAGAATTCAAACATATAAAGGTGTTTAAAAACACTTTGATATAGATAATAAAAGGGTGGTAAGGAAATTGAACAATGTCCGGAGCAGAACCAAAATGTGACCTAGTCCGTCTAGCAATAGAACCCAGAATGAGTCGTAAGTCTGAGGATTGAGATTGATTACGAAAGCAGCAAAGGGTAACATAAATATCGTTGAAGAAAGCAAAAATGGAAAATTGAAGGATATTAAGAACAGACTGTGAGAGCCGGAATCAGGAAATGAAACAAACATAGCAGCAGGTACAACTGTAGTTCCCTTACAGACAGAGGTTGGTCTTTGCAGTGGGGAATGAAGGACTAATGACATAGGCAGGAAGAGGGATGAGGTCCTGAAGTGTGAGTTTTGGGAACTAGGCAGAAGGCTGAAGAACAGTACCTCAAGGGTGGTGTTCTCAGGATTGCTGCCAGTGCTACGTGATAGTGATGGTAAGAATTGGAGGAGATAGCAGTTGAATGCGTGGCTGAGGAGTTGGTGCAGGGGGCAGGGCTTGAGATTTTTGGAACATTGGGATCTCTTCTGGGGAAGGTGGGACCTGTGCAGATTGGATGGGTTGCACCTCAACTCAAGGGGCGCATATCCTTGCTAGCATGGTTCAGAGGGTTTAAACTAATTTGCAAGGGGGCTGGGACCCGGAGCAATAGAACAGTGAAAGAAGTGCATGGAGTAAAACCAGATCTAATATATAGAGGGGTTTTGAGGAAAGAGAAGCAGAATAAAGGGTGTAAAGGTATTAAGGTAGAAGGGCTAAAGTGTGTGCACTTCAATGCAAGAAGCATCAGGAACATAGGTGATGAACTGAGAGCTTGGATACATACATGGAATTATGATGAAGTGGCCATTACGGAGACTTGGCTGGCACCAGGGCAGGAATGGATTCTCAATATTCCTGGATTTCAGTGCTTTAAAAGGGATGGGGGGGGGGGAGGGAAGGGAGGAGGGGTGGCATTACTGGTCAGGGATACTATTACAACTGCAGAAAGGGTGGGTAATGTAGCAGGATCCTCTTTTGAATCAGTATGGGTGGAAGTCAGGAACAGGAAGGGAGCAGTTACTCTACTGGGGGTATTCTATAGGCCCCCTGGTAGCAGCAGAGATATGGAGGAGCAGATTGGGAGGCAGATTTTGGAAAGGTGCAAAAATAACAGGGTTGTTATCATGGGTGACTTTAACTTCTCTAATATTGATTGGCACCTGATTAGTTCCAAGGGTTTAGATGGCACAGAGTTTGTTAAGTGTGTCCAGGATGGATTCCTGTCACAATATGTTGACAGGTCGACTAGGGGGAATGCCTTACTAGATCTAGTATTAGGTAAGGAACCAGGTCAGGTCACAGATCTCTCAGTGGGTGAGCATCTGGGGGACAGTGATCACCACTCCCTGGCCTTTAGTATTATCATGGAAAAGGATAGAATCAGAGAGGACAGGAAAATTTTTAATTGGGGAAGGGCAAATTAGGCGGCAATAAGGCTAGAACTTGCGGGTGTGAATTGGGATGATGTTTTTGCAGGGAAATGTACTATGGACATGTGGTCAATGTTTAAGGATCTCTTGCAGGAAATTAGGGTTAAATTTGTCCCAGTGAGGAAGATAAAGAATGGTAGGGTGAAGGAACCATGGGTGACAAATGAAGTGGAAAATCTAGTCAGGTGGAAGAAGGCAGCATACATGAGGTTTAGGAAGCAACGATCAGATGGATCTATTGAGGAATATAGGGTAGCAAGAAAGGAGCTTAAGAAGGGGCTGAGAAGAGCAAGAAGGGGGCATGAGAAGGCCTTGGCGAGTAGGGTAAAGGAAAACCCCAAGGCATTCTTCAAGTATGTGAAGAACAAAAGGATGACAGGAGTGAAGGTAGGACCGATTAGAGATAAAAGTGGGAAGATGTGCCTGAAGCCTGTGGAAGTGAATGAGGTCCTCAATGAATACTCCTCTTCGGTATTCACCACTGAGAGGGAACTTGATGACGGTGAGGACAATATGAGTGAGGTTGATGTACTGGAGCATGTTGATATTAAGGGAGAGGTGGAGTTGGAGTTGTAAAAATATATTATGACGGCTAAGTCCCCGGGGCCTGATGAAATATTCCCCAGGCTGCTCCATGAGGTGAGGGAAGAGAATGCTGAACTTCTGGCTAGGATCTTTATGTCCTCGTTGTCCACAGGAATGGTAGCGGAGGATTGGAGGGAGGTAAATGTTGTCTTCTTATTCAAAAAAGGTAGTAGGGATAGTCCAGGTAATTATAGACCAGTGAGCCTTACGTCTGTGGTAGGAAAGCTGTTGGAAAGGATTCTTAGAGATAGGATCTATGGTTATTTAGAGAATCATGGTCTGATCAGGGACAGTCAGCAGGGCTTTGTGAAGGGTGGTTCTTGCCTAACAACCCTGATAGAGTTCTTTAAGGTGGTAACCAGGCATATAGATGAGGGTCGTGCAGTGTATGTGATTTACATGGATTTTAGTAAGGCATTTGACAAGGTTCCACACGGTAGACTTATTTAGAAAGTCAGAAGGCATGGGATCCAGGGAAGTTTAGCCAGGTGGATTCAGAATTGGCTTGCCTAGAGAAGGCAGAGGGTTGTGGTGGAGGGAGTACTTTCGGATTAGAGGGTTGAGACTAGTGGTGTCCAACAAGGATCTGTTCTGGGACCTCTACTTTTCGTGAGTTTTATTGTCGACCTGGATGTGTGGGTAGAAGGGTGGGTTGGAAAGTTTGCAGATGACACAAAGGTTGGTGGTGTTGTAGATAGGGTAGAGGATTGTCGAAGATTGCAGAGAGTCATTGATAGGATGCAGAAGTGGGCTGAGAAGTGGCAGATGGAGTTCAACCTGGAGAAGTGTGAGGTGGTACACTTTGGAAGGACAAAATCCAAGGCAGAGTACAAAGTAAATGGCAGGATACTTCATAGTGTGGAGGAGCAGAGGGATCTTGGGGTACATGTCCACAGATCCCTGAAAGTTGCCTCACAGGTAGATAGGGTATTTAAGAAAGCTTGTGGAGTATTAGCTTTCATAAATAGAGGGATAGAGTTTAAGAGATGCGATGTAATGATGCAGATCTATAAAACTGTAGTTAGGCCACACTTGGAGTACTGTGTCCAGTTCTGGTCAGCTTAGTATAGGAAGGATGTGGAAGCATTGGAAAGGGTACAGAGGAGATTTACCAGGATGCTGCCTGGTTTAGAGAGTATGGATTATGATCAGAGATTAAGGGAGCTAGGGCTTTACTCTTTGGAGAGAAGGAGGATGAGAGGAGACATGATAGAGGTGTACAAGATATTAAGAGGAATAGACAGAGTGGACATCCAGCGCATCTTCCCCAGGGCACCACTGCTCAGTACAAGAGGACATGGCTTTAAGGTAAGGGGAGGGAAGTTCAAGGGGGATATTAGAGGAAAATTTTTCACTCAGAGAGTAGTTTGTGCGTGGAATGCACTGCATGAGTCAGTCGTGGAGGCAGATACACTAGTGAAGTTTAAGAGACTACTAGACAGGTATATGGAGGAATTTAAGGTGGGGGGTTATATGGGAGGCAGGGTTTAAGGGTCAGCACAACATTGTGGGCCAATGGGCCTGTAATGTTCTGTACTATTCTATGAACAGTGGAGGAAATAAACCGTGGCTTCTTGTGTGTCTTTGTGGAAGACACAAAAACCTGCCAGAAATACAGGATAGACAAGTGTTGAATGCAAGTGTAGAAATAAAATCAGTCAGCATCAATGATGAAATAACAGCATGAAAATTGATAACTGACACAGGCCCGAGGATTTCGATCCCAGAGTTTGTGACAAGGTGTCAGTAGTGTTACTCAATTTTCTGGTTATCATCTGCCAAACTCTACAGTTTCAGGAATGGTTCCTTCAGACTGTTTCAAAAAGGAGGGAGAGAGAGAAAACTGGGAACCACTCACCTGCCCAGCTGACACTGGGAGAGAGAACAATGTTGGAATCTCTAATAATGGGTGTGAAATGCATGCTGAAGAGGAATTATCACAATGATTCACCAGACTGATTTCTGATGTGGTGGGTCTGATATGTCACTAGTGTGGGAAATAGACTACGCCTCTATTCAAACAGTTCAAAGTAAGTGTTATTATCAGATCAGAGTACATATCTGTCACCACATACAACCCTGAGGTTATTTCTCTTCAGGCATACTTAGCAAATCTATAGAACAGTAACTGAGCTTAAGTTAACATTCAATGTATTTTAGTAAACTATTTAAGAACTTTTTAAAAGCTATTTATTAATGCTTTTTGAGAGGGTGATTTTAGATGCATATCATATTTATACTGAGTTAGGTATTGTATGTAATTAGTTTTGCTACAATAAGTGTATGGGACATTGGAAAAAATGTTGAATTTCCCCATGGGGATGAATAAATTATCTATCTATCTATCTATCTATCTGTAAACAGGATCAATGGACAACAAACAGTGCAAATGCAAATATAAATGAATAGCAATAAATAACCTGTTCTTGGACGTGGTGGTGCAAGTCCTGGTACAAGTACCTTCTACCTGATGATAACAGTGAGAAAGAACATGGCCTGGGTGGTGAGGATCTTTGATTATGGCGATGATTAATGTAGATGCTTTCAGGGGCTGAGGGGATTTTATCCGCGATGTACTGGACTGAATTTGTTACATTTTCTAGGATTATCTGCTCAAGTACATGGTGTTCCCATATCAGGCCATAATGAAACCAGCCAGCATACTGTGGGAAATCATTGGGATTCTCTGCTAGGGAATTCTTCTTTCATTGATAGATTTCTAGATATTAAAGAGATCAAGGAAAATGAGAAGAAAAAGTTTTAGCCTGGATCAGTTTAATATGTTGCGTGGTTCAATGGTAGCACGAACACTACCGAGAGAGAGAGAGATGAACACGTATCACAGAATGGGAAACTTGAGTAAGGTGAATGTGTCACAACTATGGGATGTTTTTAAAGAAGGAAGGGATTTTTTCAATTTGTATGTGGATTGTATTTTCTCAGTGTCACCTGATGGGCATGTAGTTTTCCTTCGATTGTGAACTTTTCGTGTCTAATTATTTGTCTTTGCACAAAGTGGGTTTTCACTTTGTGTTGCATGTGCCTCATTTGAGATCATGAGGATTGTTAAGCTCTCTTTGTATTGATCACGTTTATTCAATTTGGGTTGACGTGCTTTCTCAATCACTGTGTGAGTTGGAGAGACGAGGAGACTGTGCTGTTGATAAGGGTGCCTTTGTCAAATCTGTCAACCATCTCTACAGTAGCTGTTTCGATGATGACAGGGTTGTGTACACACTCACACTTCCTTGGGTCAACAACTAAATCTTCTGTCTTGATTATGTTGAGGTCTGTGTTGTTCTGACACCATGACAAAAGCATCATGATCACTTTCCTGCAGAGTGAACTCACACATATGACCTTCAGTAGTTTGTTTAGATTTATACAAGTTCAGTTTGTACTCCTCCTGGTTATTGAGACACCTCTCTGTTTCCTTGTTGCACCTCTTCAGCTTTCCAGATTTCCCTGCATTGGGGTCCTCCTCCCAACCCAGTTTTATCAAATTTAAAGCTCAGTCTACATCCCTTGTGATTGGATTCAGTGGCAGTCTGATCACAGTCTGTCCTAGTGGAACTGTACTCACCTTCTCCAGGACTAATACCAATGCCACAGGAATTAAAAGCAACAGCAGGGTCTGAGTAACTCCTCCCCGACCCCATTAACTCTGTCATGATGTGTTTGTGGGTTGGGTAATAATACAAAGATTGAGACATTTGTGGTCATGTTTGTGAATGTAACCCGGTTGCTCAGTGTCTGGGGAGGTTTTACACACCGCAGCCATTTATTGATAACATCCTGTATCTAACAAAGTGGCCACTAAGTGTATGTTCATGGTCTTCTGCTGCAGTTGCCCATCCTCTTCAAGGTTTAAGGTGTTGTGCATCAGAGATGCTCTTCTCCATTAGCACTGTTGTAACGTTTAGTTATTTCAGTTACTGTCACATTCCTGACAGCTTGGACCAGTCTGGCTATTCCCCTCTAGCCTCTCTTATAAACAAGGCACTTTCGCACAAAGAAATGCAGCTCAATTTTTTTTTATTTTTAATCACCATTATCTGTAATATTTAGAGATTAATGTGGTGAAAATCCCAGGAGATCAATCGTTTCTGAGATACTCAAACCATCCCATCCAGCATCAACAATCATTCTACAGTCAAATACACTTAGGTCACATTTCTGATGTTTGGTCTGAACCTCATGACAATGTCTGCATGCTTTATGCATTGAGTTGTGGCCACATGATGGCTGATTTGGTATTTGCATTAACAAGCAGATGTCCAGTTGTATCTAATAAAGTGAATATTGGGTGTGCTCCAGGCACAGCCCTGCAGTGGATTCAGCGACCAGCATCTCAGTGTGGAGAAGCCATTGAAAGTGAGACAGAGAGAGATACTGTAGGGAAACTGTACCTTCAAACCACTGAGTCTCTATTAACCATCAAACACCTGTTTACACTCATCCTACATTAACGGTGTCTGGTCCAGACGGCATCCCTGGCCAAGTACTAAAGATCGGTGTGGTCCAACGGGCAGGAGTATTTAGCACTTTCTTCACTGTACAGCTGCACGTGGTTGGAAATGTGGTTAGAACCAGAGAAGCTGCCCCAAAGACACTCTGATCCATTTTTAAAATCTCTCCATCTCTATCATATGAGACCGGAGACAGAAGCAGTCAGCAGTTCAGGACACTTTGTGGAATGAGAAGAGAGCCAACATTTCATGTCAAAGTCTCTTCAATAGAACTGTGGAGAAGAAAAAACTAAAGGGGGTGTCTCTGATAGGGTGCCATGGGGATAAGCTGGATACAAGATTATCTGGTTAATGGGTGATTGGGAGCAGTTAGAACATGGGGATCATGGACAAAAGGATATTGACCAGTAAACACAAAGTACAGTGCAGATGCTGTGGTCAAATCAACATGTACAAACAAGCTAGATGAGCTCAGCAGGTCGGGCAGCATCCTCTGAACGGATTCTGCCCAACCTGTGGAGTTCATCCAGGATATTGACCAGAATGTATAGATGTGAGCTATTGAACAGGAAGCTTGGTCCGGTAGGTCAGGCGAGACACCATCTCCACTACCACATCCAGCTAGATTCTCTTACACCCTTCTTAAGCCAGTCACCCCTAGTGGGGCACAGGCTGCAGACAGCAGCTCACTAGAGACCTCTGTCCATCTGTACAGGGAATTCTGACTCTCCAGGACAACAGAAACCTGCCCAGAAACTGTAGCATTGGACTGTACACCCTCTTTGCTCCAAGGTCTTATGAGAAGTGGCAGAGTCCTCAGAGACAGAATCAAACTGCGACTCCACACTCACCACCTGACACTGGAGGTCCAGGCAACAGGTAAGGGTCGGACAGTGCAGTGTGCACAGGAGCAGCAGGTGCAAGGAACCCCCTGGGGACGGGAGGAGTAGCCTGTGGGACATTTCCCAGAGACGGCTGAATTTGTGCTGAACCAGCTCTGTAGGAGAGCTTGGGGACCCAGATCCAGTGACAATTCAGTCTGAGTGGTGATCTCCTTGAGTCCGATCAGCCGACCTCCTGACCCCTGCACACCCACAGTGAGGGTATCCCTGTGCAGATCCCAAACCTCCATGAATATGTCTGTGAACAGAATCCCCTCCCAACCATTGATATCTAGATGCAGGCTGAAACTTCATTTCTCAGGGCTGAGTACAGAGAGTCTTGAGTCCTGATGAAGGGTCTCAGCATGAAACAACAGGAACTTTGTGTTGTCTGTCTCACAGGGCTGGGAGCAACATGATGGGCTGAATGTCTTCTTCCTGTGTCTTTGATTTTCCCAGGTCTGATTCCTCTTCCTATCACTGACCTCACCTATGGACTGTCTTGTCTTGTCTCCTCAGCTGGGACTGCGGTTCCCCCAATCATTGTGACCGGAACTCAGGGACACTCGGTCTCCTTACGTCCTGGGATCCCAGTTGGACCGGACATTCCTGAGGTTCAGTGGATTTGTTTATCACCCAGAATCAAGATTGTGAAGTACTTGAATGGGAGCATCACGTACTTCAGTAACGATCAGTACAAGAACAGGATCACATTCCATCCTGGGAACGTCAGTCTGGAAATCCGTGATCTACGGAGAAATGACACTGGTGATTACGAGGTGATTGTTACAGCTGCAAGTTCAGGAGCTGAAAAAAAAACAATAGTGCGACTGGAGGTGTACGGTGAGTGAGACCAGTCCCTAAAACACCTCTAATGGATGGGTGAGGGCAGATCCTGTGTGTTTCCCTTTTTACTGAATCCCACTGACTACCCGTGGCTGGAGCTGGGCTCACGGTCCCAGTGTAGTGTGTCTGGAGGATACACCAGCCCCATCCACCGAGGCTGAGTCAGGAGCCGGGAGGGATCAAACCAACAATGGGGAATCTCATGTGTCTGAGACTGAGGGAGCTCAGCACACAGGGAGAATGGACCTGGTGTGAATGGGCTGGTTAGTCTGTATCTGTGGGTCACAGTTACACACTCTACCCCAGGTCAAAGGCCTGGTTTGTCATGTTCAGGGATCCCAGTTATCCCATCTGTTTCCCAGGACACTGCTTGTTAATTGCCCAGACTGAGGTCTGAGCTCAGCAAGGTGTTTATTCCTCAGCCTTCATGCTGTGCTGTGCTGAGTGAGACCCTGTGTATTCATTACACTGAATATAGTGTCCCAGTGAGTGACACAGTACACGGACACAACAGCACACTCACACACAGCAATATGGTTCCTGACTCACTCTAACAGTAATATCACATTCACAATAATCCCACTCAACAGCGTCTGGCTGAGAAACCTTCTCTCCTCTGTTTGGGCGCATTGTGTAGTTAAGGAATATCACAAGTATTAACCTCAGCAACAACCCATCTTCAGACATGAAGGTGGATTGTAGATTGAATGTAAAATGTAGCAATGAACAGTAGTTTTCTTGGAGCTGTTGGCTGGAGTTGATTGCCAACCAGATAATTCTGATTAACGTTCATTTTACGTGTCTGGAGTGTGGGTGTAAAGAAGGGGGTGTGTGAAAACTATATGTAAGTCAAAGGAAGTATTGTAGATACATTATAACTATACAATTATCCTGCATTTAGCACTGACCTTTAGCATATAAAAATATCATGTAATATTGGGTCCGGAGGCCGTTTCCTCCAAGATCGTCTCAATATGATGCCTGCTGCTTGTTCTTCTTGAATAAGACGTTTCTACATCCACCAGCTTTGGTGTCTCTCCAGTGATTTCACATTACAACATCCTCCATTTCAGTGTTAATGTTCACCATTAGAGGGAGGAGAACATCAGAACATGGGAAATAGAACACAGAAGATCAAAAATCATGAACATGGGTTGAAGAGATCAGAACATGGGAAATAGAACACAGAAGATCGAAAATCATGAACATGGGTTGAAGACAGAGACCTCCTCTGGGATCAAGTCGGGGGAAAGGGATTGAGGTTTACAAAATTACGAGGGGGATAGACAGTGTAAGTGCAAGCAGACTTTTTCCACTGTGATTGGTTCAGAGTAGAATTAGAGGTCATGGGTTAAGCGTGAAAGGTAAAATATTTAAGAGGAACATGAGGAGGAACCTTCACGATGGGTGCTGAGCACATTGTATAGACTGCCAGCAGAAATGATGTATGTGAGTTTGGTTTGAAAATTTGAAAGAAATTTGGATAGGTACATGTATGGAATGGTTCTGGTGGGCTATGATTTGTGTGCAGGTTGAGTGACAAGGCAGATTAAGAAATCAGCATAGACTAGATGGGCTGAAGGGCCTGTTTCTGTTCTGTAGTATTCTGGGACTCTATGACTCTCTGAATCAGATAGTAGTCAATGAAACCTTTCAGCCAATGAACTCGTTCTGAACATCAGCTCTATGAAAGGAGGGAGAGCCGCAAGTTCTTCATCAGATCCAGCTGGAGACGGGCCCTTGTCTATACACTGGTCTCCACTGGAATAGAGTCAGAAGTCAGAATCAGTGTGTCAGAGTGCGAGCGGGATGGAGAATCAAAGTGACAGCAACTAGAACTTCTGAGTCACAATGGTGCCTGAATTGAAACGTCTCTCAAGGTGGTCGGTGACACTGTGTCTGGTTTCTCAGTGGAGAGAAGGTCACCGTGTGAACACTGAGTGAGTTCATTGCATTGGGAGTACACGTCAATCTCTGTTTCATCCTTTGGTGCCCTGCATGGAGGGAAGGTAAACGGTCATGTGACACTTCCTCCTGTGGATGTCCAGAACGTGGTGTGGGACATGGAGTGGTGGGAGTTGTGGGTGTGGGAGTAGAGCAGAGCAAGGTGCTACTCAGGGAGAAACTGGTCAAAATATGTAAGAAAGAGGGAAGGGAGCGGAATGTAAGTCTGAGGATAGTATAAACTAAATGGGTAAAGTTACTCAAAGGTATTCTAAAGGACCAAGCATAAAAATATTTGGATAGGGAGATAGTTGAAATGTCTCTGTGTGGTAGGTTGTGTCTAGATTTTTGAGGAGGCTATCCAAAAGTTGATGAAGGAAATGCAGTTAAATTTGTCTACATGGACTTTAACAATGTCCTGCATGGGATGTTGGTGAAGAATGTTTATTGCCTTGGCATTCAGGTTGAGGTTGCAAATTGGATTCGACATCGGCTTTGCAGGTGATCTACAAGATGGTTGTCTCTCTGATTGGAGGACTGTGATTAGTGATGTGCCTCAAGGATTGGTGCTGGGTCCTTATTGTTTGTTATCTCTATCAGCGATCTGGATGACAATGTGTTAACTGGATCATCAGATTTGCGGAAGACACTGATTGGGGGTGTAGCGGACAGTGAGGAAGGCTATCAAAGCCTGTAGGGTGACCTGCAGGGAAAATGAGCCGAAAATTGGCAGCTTGAATTTAAAGCAGATGAGTACGAAACTTTGACCCTTGGGAAGTAAACCAGGGTGGAATTTAAATGATGAGAAATCGGGCACTGAAGTGTGTAGTAGAATAGAGAGATCTGGGAATACAGAACCATAATTTCTTGAAAGTGGTGTCACAGGTAGATAGGGTCATATAGAAAGCATTTGGCACATTGGCCTTCATCAAATCAAAGGATTGAGTCCAGGAGTTGCAATGTTATATTGAAATTTTATAAGACTTTGGAGAGGGCTAATTTGGAGTATTTGTGCAATTCTGGTCACCTATGTACAGGAAAGGTATCAATTCGATTGAAAGAGTGCAGAGTATCAGGACTTGAGGACCTGAGTTATAGGGGAAGTTGGGGGAATTTCTTCACCCAGAGGGTGGAACAAGGTGCAGGTGGAAGTGTTGGAACCAGGTTCGATTTCAATGTGTAACTGAAATTTGAATAAATATTGGGAGGGATGTGGAAGGCGATGTCCAGATGTGGATCAGAGTGGCTAGGTATAGACTAGATGGACTGAAGTGCCTGTTTAGCCACTGCAATGCTCTATGATTCAATGCAGTCTCATTGAAAGGACCAGGAAGCAGAGATGTTGATCCACTGAAGGTGGAGACCAGTGGGGTTGAAGGAAAGGGCCAGAGGAAACTTATCCTTGTTTTCGGTGGGAGAGGGTGTGAGAACAGAGACGTAAGAAATGGAACAGGTTCTCAGGGTCTCACACCTTCATCATAATCTGGGCAGGCAGAGTGGAGATTGAGAGATTGACAGAATAGAATGGGCTGTGTCTTGTGTTGGACCAGATTCAAGGCAGCTCAGGGCTGGGGCTCACTCAGGTTTTAGGCTTTGAAGGGACGCTGGGACCACACAGAGGAGGAACAAAAGACATGGAAATGGAGAGAATTCCTAGAATAGAGCGCTATAAACTGGACATGATGGAGAGTTTGTAGATGAGTGTGGGTTGTGTTTGGGAAAGAGGGTGCAGCACGTGGGAACTTGCTTCAGCAGCAAGTGACTGAACAGGAGGGTGAGGGAAGGTTTAAACCGTTGGGTAAAAATGACGTGGGGTTGGTTTGAAGTTTACTCTGGACTGTTGGGGATGGGATGAGGGAGTTGGGGATCGAGCTGTCCTCAATGATTTCCTTTACTCATCTTCTATCTCTCCCTCACAACATCAGAGCCTGTGTCAGGAGCAAACATCCTGGTTCAGAACATCAACGGGACCTATAACCTCACCCTGACCTGCTCCGTGACCTCTGGCAACCCCACCAGCTTCAGTTGGTGGAGAAGAGGAGAAGTTACAGGAGACAACAGCAGCCATCACTTCTGGAAACATGGAGAGATGATACAGGTTCATTGCACAGCAGAGATCGAGGATGTGGTGTACAGGTGTGAGGCCAGCAACCCCATCAGTGAGGACACCGCACAGGTCCGGCTGGGGAACGTCTGTAATCTGGACACATGTAGTGAGTGTCAGAGGAAGGAGTTGGGATTTAGTTATCTCCCCGTCACAGGAGTGTGAGATGGGACAGCTTAGAAGAGCTTAATAAAAACATTAACTTTTACAGCAGGTTACAGACCCTTTGACCCACAATGTTGTGCTGACCATGTAACCTACTCTAAAATCTGCACAGAAATTCCCAAGAGCACAGCCCTCGATTTTCCTAAACTCCATGCTCCTATCGAACAATCTCTTAAAAGACCCTATTGTATCTGTCTCTACCAGCATTGCTGGCAGTGCATTCCATGCACCCACCAGTCTCTGTGTGAAAACTTACCTCTAACAGCCCCCTTGTACCTACCTCCAAGCATCTTAAAACAATGCCCCTTTGTGTTAGCCATTTCAGTCCTTTGATAAAGCCTCTGGCTAGCCACACAATCAATGCCCCTCATCATCTTATACACCTCCATCAGGTCACCTCTCATTCTCTTTTGCTCCAAGGAGTTCACTCAACCTATTCTCTTAAGGCATGCTCCCCAATCCAGGCAACATCCTTGTAAATCTCCTCGACACACTTTCTATGTTTTCCATATCCTTCCTGTAATGAGGTGATCAGAACTGAGCACAGTACTCCAAGTGGGGCCTAACTAAGTGTATCTCCACTGATTTTAATCCAACTCCCTCACACTAGCCCTCAATAACCCCTCTACTCAAGCTCAGCCTCCACATCCCTGACCACTCAGTATCTCAGCCATCCTAATTAATCCTTCTCTGCAATCTAATCATTCCTTCACTCCAGCAAGATTGCACAGTTGTTTCAGTATGGACCATCTGCAAAATGCACTGCAGATCCTCACCCAGGCTATGCTGACAAATATGAGTGGAAGCCTGCGTATAAAATCCAAAAACGAAGCTTATCTACAAAGTAAACGGTCCTCTGCAGTATCCTCTCAGACAGTGTCAGAGAGCAGAATACATACAAACTGAAGTTTTTAAGAAAGCACATGGTACATTGGCATTCATCAGCCATGGGATTGAGTTCAAGAGCCGAGAGATAATGTCAGACCCAACTTGGATTTCTGGTCACCTCACTACAGGAAGGATATGGAATCTATAGAAAGGATTCAGAGGAGATTTACAAGGGCGGTGCCGGGATTGGGGAGCATGCCTTATGAGAATAGTTTGAGTGAACTCAGCCTTTTCTCCTTGGTGTGGTGGATGATGAGAGGTGACCTGATAGAGGTGTATAAGATAATAAGAGGCATTGATCGTGTGGATAGTCAGAGGCTTTTTCCCAGGGCTGAAATGGCTAACATGAGAGGGCACAGTTTTAAGGTGCTTGGAAGTAGGTACAGAGGAGATATCAGGGGTAAGTTTTTTTAACGCAGAGAGTAGTGAGTGAGTGGAATGGGCTGCCGGAAATGGTGGTGGAGGTGGATACAACAGGGTCTTTTAGGAGAATCCTGTATAGGCGCATTGGAGCTCAGGAAAATAGAGGGCTATGGGTAACCCTAGGTAATTTCTAAGGAAAGGACTTGCTCGGCACAACTTTGTGGGCTGAAGGGCCTGTATTGTGCTGTAAGTTTTCTATGTTTCTATGTTTGAGAAGATGGGCAATTTCAGTTTTGATTCCTCCACCATTTCCTTAATTCCTGTCACAACATTTTCAAATGTCAACAGTATTCTTCTTTTGTGTACCAATGGGAGCACCATAGAGTAGGAGGAGATGGAGGGGAGTGATGTGATAGTGACTGGAGGGAATAGGGGATGAGGGGACTGAGGGGTATTGAAGGGATGGAGTGCAGGTCAGTGATGCGGTTGATTAGAGGGAATGGGGAAAGAGGGGACTGACAGGTATCAGAGGGGTGGTGATGGGTTTGGAGATGGGTGATTTGATGGTGATTGGAGAGAATTGGATGGAAGGATTGAGGGGTACTGGAGGGGAGGGGTGGGGTGGAGGACAGTGAGGTGATAGTGATCGGAGGGATCGGGTCTCAGGGGACTGAGGGATATTGGAGGGAAAAAGGGTGGAGGGACTGAGGGACGTTGGAAGGGAGGGGAGCGGGGTGGAGAGGTGGGGTTTGGAGGGGATTTATGTGATGGTGATTCAGGGTACTGAGGGACTGTGTTGAGGTGACAGGGAGTTTTCTCCGACTGAGGGGAGATGGAGTGAATTCATCAATCCTGTGTCACTGGGAGGGTGAGGACTGGATTCATCAGGAAACTTTTTCTCCTCTGTGTTACAGCCCCTAAAACAACAGATGCAGTGACCCTGGTAATTGTACTGTCAGTGGTGGGGACCCTCCTGATCTTTGCTCTCACTGAGATCCTCATAGTCACATGGAGGAGAAGAGCTGAGGGAAGGGAAGGAACTTCAGGGACTGAAGGCAAGTAGATCTGACACCCTGTCGTTGAGTCTAGTAATTGGGGGAGGGACAGAGATGGGGTGGGGCAGGGAGCTGACAACAGGGTTGGGAGAGAGGAATGGTTTTAGTACAGACCCTGTCACCTCTGCTTTCTGTCCCACAGACCAAGCGGAGACAGGCATCATTTACACAGACCTTCAGTGGATGCAGAAGAATCGCAGTGTCGGGCAGCCCCCCAAGGGGAATGACAGGGTAATGACAGACATGTTACCCCTGGAAAGGGGCCACTCACCCTCATCGGGGCAGCCTGAACATAAGGTCTGCATGCAATCTGCACAATCCCAGAACCAACCACGGGTCCCTGTCACCGGAGATCGTTCAAACCACCACTGCAGAACACAGCAGCTCACACACTGAGGCCCAGCAAGATCCCATTTACCACTGAGGAGTCAACTGAACTTTTACCTCAGTGAACTCCAAGCCTGGTCAGGCAGATCTAACAGCAATTGTACCCTCTGTGCACACACTGTTAGTGGGTACACTGTCCCCACACACCCAGTCACTGGGTACACTGTCCCCCACATACCCAGTCACTGGGATACACTGTCCCCACACACCCGGTCACTGGGATCCACTGTCCCCACACACCCGGTCACTGGGATACACTGTCCCCCACACACCCACTCACTGGGTACACTGTCCCCACACACCCACTCACTGGGTACACTGTCCCCCACATACCCAGTCACTGGGATACACTGTCCCCACACACCCAGTCACTGGGATACACTGTCCCCCACACACCCACTCACTGGGTACACTGTCCCCACACACCCACTCACTGGGTACACTGTCCCTATACATGCAGTTATGCCCAGTAGTGTGTGCATATTTTATGATAAGTCGTGGAGTTAATATTTGTGTCGATGGGCAGTTTGTGAGTCCATTGTGAATGCACTGAGAATGAGTCTGTGTTGATGCTGGGTTGGTACCATTGTTTGTCAGTTGATTGGTGCTGACTGTGTGATCCATCATTGTGTGTTGCTTTGCATGTCCAGGTCTTTTGTGTCCACGTGTCACGTGTCGAAGTGTCCAGTCTCCATGTCTCCCCTCTCCAGAGTCCTTGCCTCTGTATCCAGTCTCCATGTCCTGTCACTAGGTCCTGGTCTACATCTCCCTGTCTCCGTGTCTTGCTTCCCAGTCCTGGTCCGTAATTTCTTGCCTCTGTGTCCTAATCTAGATCTCCCTGCCTCTGTGTCCTCATCTAGATCTCCCTGTCTCAGGGTCCTGGTCCGTATCTCCCTATCTTGATGCCCTATCTCTGGCTACCAGTCTGTATCTCCTTGTTCCTGTGTCCTGTCTCCAGGTCCTGCCTCTGTGTTCTGGTCTGTATCTCCCTCACTGGGTGTTGGGCTCTGTTTCTCTGTCTGTGTTTTCCAGTCTCCAAGACTTTCTGATTCACTGTCCCCACATTCCCAGTCACTGGGATACACTGTCCCCACATACCCGGTCACTGGGATACACTGTCCCCACATACCCAGTCACTGGGGTACACTGTCCCCACATACCCTGTCACTGGGATACACTCTCCCCACACACCCAGTCACTGGGATACACTGTCCCCAAACACCCGGTCACTGGGATATACTGTCCCCACATACCCAGTCACTGGGATACACTCTCACCCACACACCCAGTCACTGGGGTACACTGTCCCCCACATACCCAGTCACAGGATACACTGTCCCCACACATCCAGTCACTGGGGTACATTGTCCCCCACATACCCAGTCACTGGGATACACTCTCACCCACACACCCAGTCACTGGGGTACATTGTTCCCCACATACCCAGTCACTGGGAGCACTCTCACCCACACACCCGGTCACTGGGGTACACTGTCCCCCACATACCCAGTCGCTGGGATACACTGTCCCCACACATCCAGTCACTGGGGTACATTGTTCCCCACATACCCAGTCACTGGGAGCACTCTCACCCACACACCCGGTCACTGGGATATACTGTCCCCACTCACCCAGTCACTGGGTACACTGTCCCCACACACCCAGTCACTGGGTACACTTTCCCCACACACCCACTCACTGGGTACACTGTCCCTATACATGCAGTTATGCACAGTAGTGTGTGCATTTCCTATTATAAGTCATGGAGTTAATATTTGTGTTGATGGGCAGTTTGTGAGTCCATTGTGAATGCACTGAGAATGAGTCTGTGTTGATGCTGGGTTGGTATCATTGTTTGTCAGTTGATTGGTGCTGACTGTGTGATCCATCATTGTGTGTTGCTTTGCATGTCCAGGTCTTTTGTGTCCACGTGTCACGTGTCAAAGTGTCCAGTCTCCATGTCTCCCCTCTCCAGAGTCCTTGTCTCTGTATCCAGTCTCCATGTCCTGTCACTAGGTCCTGGTACACATCTCCCTGTCTCCGTGTCTTACTTCCCAGTCCTGGTCCGTATTTCCTTGCCTCTGTGTCCACATCTAGATCTCCCTGTCTCAGGGTCCTGGTCCATATCTCCCTATCTTGATGCCCTATCTCTGGCTCCCAGTCTGTATCTCCTTGTTCCTGTGTCCTGTCTCCAGGTCCTGCCTCTGTGTTCTGGTCTGTATCTCCCTCACTGGGTCCTGGGCTCTGTTTCCCTGTCTGTGTTTCCCAGTCTCCAAGACTTCCTGACACAATGTGTCCTATCTCTGTTTCCCTTAAATCGCCCAGAGCTGACAGGTTCTGTTTCTTTTGTAGTTTGCTGGTCCGGAGGTCGTTGCCGAGACTACCCCCACTGAGTACGCTGCGGTGATGTACTGTGCCAGTCCCTCCCGTGGATGGGCTGAGGACAGAGCCCCTGGACAGTATCCTGTAGTCTAGGATGGATAGTCCCTCCCTTGGCACTGAAACAAGGAAGGACAGACTCTCAGGGGGATCTGCATGTGGACTGGTGGCTTGAAGATGCAGGTTTCCTCTCTGTCCCACTGTCGTGGTGAGGGGTGAGGTGTATGGGACACGAGCATTGCTACTCTTTCCTGCTGTACTTAGTAAGTGTTGAATGTTAGTTCAATAATAGTCACCAGTTTTGTCTGGTGGAAGAGATTTTGTCAGAACGTGCCCCTGTAGATTATCACCTTGATTAATCCTACTCAAACAGTAGTTAATAATTAAATGAATTATGTGAGCCTGTGCCCAGTTCCCAAATGCTCACCACTCTCCCATCTTAAGTGATCAATTCTCAAACACAGGTTCACACTGATGGTGCAGAATTATCACTGGGGAAAGATAGGGATCCAAGAGACTCTGTCAACCTTCTTCCAGAAATCAGGAAGGGAAAAAAGAGGGCGGAGGGGAGAAGATTTCAGGGTGGCATTGGTTTTATGAGGAATGGCTATGAGGTGGGACTCAGTGGAGAACAGGGATTTAAGAGAGGGAGAAAAATGGAAAGGTTTAAGGGAGCAACAACACACACGAAGTGCTGGAAGAACTCAGCATGTCAGACAGCATCTCTACCAGGGAATAATAGTTGACGATTCGGCTGACTGCTGCCCCAACTGCTAAGCTCCTCCAGCATGAAGTGTGTGTTGCCCAAGATTCCCAGTATATGGTTGTGTCTCGGGTTTAAGGGAGAGTGAGTTTTTGGAAAGTGAGAACGAGAGACAGGGATTTAATACAAATGATGCAAGGATACAGCATAGATGGGGGGTGGCCATGTTGTACAGGATCTAGCCCTGTGATCTCATACACACCACATGACCATTTGAGTTCTCTACACCTCTCTAGGATGTGGAAGGCAAGTCCAAAAGTTTAATCTCCTGGGATCCAAGGCAAGTTGGTACATTAAGTACAAATTGAGCTTAGTAATAGGAGGCAGAGAGTGATAGTGGACAGTTGCTTTTGTGATTGGAAGCCTATGGCCACTTTCATCCCATAGGGGTCATTACTGGACCCTATGTGTGTGTGTTGGATGCGGTGTTTCATTGATTTTATTGTGTTTCTTGGATTTACTGAGTATGCCCTCAAGGGAATTAATCTCATGTTTCTATATGGTGACATATATGAACTTTAATAATAAATTTATTTTGAATTTTGAATGTACATTGTGATTTTCCATATGGATGTAGGAAAGATCCGAAGACACTGATGGAGATCTACAATATTGCAGGCAGAATAGACAAGGAGGTTTGTACATTTTTCCTCAAGGCCCAGGTGTTTAAAGCCAGCCATGGTATAAAGGTGGGGAACAGGAGGTTCAAGGGGACATTTACAGGAGGTAAAAAATCTGCAACACTCTACCTGAGGGTATGGAGGAGGTGGAAATGCTCACAATATTGAAGAAGTGTCTGGACAAGCAATTGTGTTACCGAGCAATGGAAAACTACAGACCAGTTGCAGTCAGGTGTAATCTGGTACTCAGAGATTGTCACAGATAATAAGGGTGTTTTTCTTTGTTGTGTGTCTCGATGACTCCATCGTATTCGACTCCTTTCACAAACACCTCACAGTTCAAAGTACATTTATTATCAAAGTATGTATATGTGACACAACCTTGAGATTCATCTCCTTACAGCCACAAAACAAGAAACACAACAGAACCCATAAAGTAAAAAAGACCAACAAATGTGCAGAGAGAGAAAAAAAACACTAATTGTACAAACAATAAGAGATGCAACAGCATTTAGAACGAAAGTGAGTCCACATACACAAAGTCTGGAGCACCTGGAACAGGCTGCAGCTTCAGTGTCATCGCAGTGAAGAGCGGAGCAAATGTCACAGTGCAGTGAGCAGAACCGGCCTGTCCCTCACCTCCAGTCCCAACACCCTTTCCTCTTCAATCCACCTGGCCCAGCATTTAAATCATCCAAACATCAGATCATTCCTCATTCTCAAACAGGGGCCCTGTTGCATGATACGCTCTGTGCCTGGATCCCGCTGCCACATTCCCGCCCGGACCTGACCTTTCACAACTGACCCAGTGCTTAGATCGATCAGGCCTCGCTCTCGGTTTAGGTGGACGGTCTCCAAAGCTCCTCCACTCCAACTTTTCTCCACTTCACGTGCCCCGGTTCCATCTTAACCATATCTCAACCTCATTCCGACCTCCTCTCCTCAAACTTCCCTCGACCTCGCTCTGACCTTGCATTGCAGCTGCACGCCTCGACCCTCGAGTCAGCCGCGCCTTCTTTGTTTGTGGTGATCGTTTACCTGACAAATAAGACAGACAGCGGGAGTGGCCAAGTCCCACCACAGCCTTATGGCTGGGGAACCCTCCCCATTCCATGCTCCAGCAGCCATTGTTGATGCGTCAATACATGGATGCCATCCACACAGGAAACAGGTCGTTGGTCTGAGCATGGTATCGGCCTCGGAGACACAGAAGAGGTATATCTGACAATCAGTCCGGGATCTCCTTCTCCTCCAGACATCCCCCCCACCCCCAAGATTACAATTGAAACGCACATCCTCCTCCCCACTCCTCCCCCCAGGATAAATCAGTAACTGTGGTAGATAAAGAGAGTGAACACCTCTTGAAACAATCGTATCTCATCACATCAGGCCTGGGGGACATACAGATTATCAAAGTGCGATGGCACACTGTGCGGGCACACAGCAAGGTGAAACAAGTGACCTGGTACAAGTGGAAGGTCAGAGGCTTTTTCCCAGGGCTGAAATGGCCAGCACGAGAGGTCACAGTTTTAAGGTGCTTGGAAGTAGTTACAGAGGGGATGTCAGGGGTAATTTCTTACACAGAGAGTGGTGAGTGTATGGAATAGGCTGCCAGTGACTGTGGTGGAGGCAAATACGATAGGATCTTTTAAGAGACTCCTGCATAGGTACATGGAGCTTAGTAAAATGGAGGGCTATGGGTAACCCTAGGTAATTTCTAAAGTAAGTACATGTTTGGCACAGCATTGTGGGCCAAGTGGCCTGTATAGTGCTGCAGGTTTTCTCTGCTTCTATGTACAATTTCCTGGAGTTTTAAACTCCCTGGCAGGAAAGAGGGGGCCAATTGGATGGGAACTCCATGGCCAGTGGAGCTGAGGTGTCTCGTGTAAACCCTCCAGAGGATGCACCTAGCGTATCCTCTGCACCCACCACCTCTGGTGCGGGATGGAGAGGAGGTAGCGGTACCATCTTGGTCCTTGCAGGTGTGGTACTGTGCATGGGCTGTGGTCCAGTAGACGTGGATGGCCGTCCCTCGGATTCCTCCTCCCACAACGGTTGCATGAACAGCTGGCATCAGAGCGAGGAGAGGTAGTGGAGATCGAGCAGAACTGGAGTAATCCCAGCCTCATCTGCTCCAGAAAGTGCAGGTGTGGGGAAAAGAAACTCACGGAGAACGAAGGGCAGGACACTGGGAAGGATGACTCACTGCACGATGATCTCAAGGATCCACTACAAGAAAAATCCTGTTGATAGACCAGAGACACTTCTCTCTGTCTGTCTTCTGGGAGACCAGACACCTGTGGGGCTGTGACAGTGCCCAAAGGGATATACTTGACACGTCCCTGTGTACAGATTTCACCGGCAACGTCTTGTGAAGACAGCATCAGAGGGGGAGAGGTGTTCCATTGGCAGAAACAACAACACAATGCAGTAACAGAAGCACTGGGGTTGGGGAGATAAACTGAGGTGGGACGGTGAGCAGGGACTCACTTTGGTCTGATGGTGTTGAACTTCAGGAGAGTTGTTGGAGCCGCAATCACCCAGGTAAGCGGAGACTGCCCCAGATGAACCTTGTGGAGTGCTGAAAGCCCTGGGGTGCGAGGAGGTGAGTCACTCCCCACAGGATCGCCAGTCTCTGACCTGCTCCTGTAGACTCGGTGTTGATGTGGCTGGTCCAGTTGAGTCTCTGGTCAGTGGTGATTGCCAGATTTTGATGGTGGGGACTGGACAATGGGAATATGAGAACGAGGTTGTCAGACTCTCTTGTTGTCACAGCCTGGTACTTGTGTGGTGTGAATATCAGATCGGAAAGGTCATGGTGTCAGGACCAGAGGTGAGGGACGGGCCGGTTCTGCTTACTGTTCCATGATGTTTACTCATCACTGCACTGAACTGAGGCTGTCTCCTGCTCTCGCTGCAGTAAATACTGGCTTTGTCACCAACTTCAGCTCTGAATGTCATTTGCTTACTTTCATTGTTTGCACCTTTTTCTCTGCACATTGGGTGTTTGATTTCTCTTTGAGTGGTTTCTTTGTGTTGCGGCTGCTTGCAAGGCGAGGAATCTGAAGTTTGTATAATGGGTACACACTTTGAGAATTAATGTACTTTGAAGTGGGCTACTTCACCTGCTGGGGTGGGAATCGTGCAATCAGGAGTGAGTGTTCCCATTTCTGTCCTCAGGATCAAAGGAAAGTCACTGATGAAGGTGGGTGGGCCCAGGACGCTGCCCTGAGAAACTCCTGCACTGATGACCTGGGGCTGGGGGGTGGGGGGGGGGGGGGAGTTGTATAGAAACACATGAGTCCACAGTAGCAATCAACCACTGAGCCCATTCTGTGTGATCATATCTGATGCTCTGTCCGTGATCACTCTTCCTACTGTCCTCGACGGACACTGCATCAAGAAACCTGACTCCTCAAGTTTATTCAACAGCTCATCCACAAGTCTCTGAGAATTCCACAGCTCTGAGTGAAGAAATCACTCTACCTCAGTCTGACCTATCTTCCCTCTCTCCTGAGACTGGTACCACTTGTTCTAGACTTGTCAGTCAGGACCCTGTGTCCATTCTGCTGAGCCTATCACAGACTGGAACAGTTCAATGGATTCCACCCCCCGCCCCCGACCCCCATTCCTCCAATGAACACAGGCCCTGTTAACCCAGACTCTTCTCATATAACAGGCCAAACACCTCTGGAACCGGGCAGGTGAATCTTTATGACAATTATATCTGTTCTCAGGTAATGAGACCTTGGTAGGACCAAAAGCCCAGTGTCATTACAGAGAGACACCATTGCTCTGTACATATGATGAGGCCAACATACCATTTGCCCCTCAGCTGTTTGTTGTGCCAGGACCAGCTCCCTTTGGACATCACCGTTTCCCATCCTTCAGCATTTCCATAGTATTTTGCCTTGCTGTTCCCTTGCCAAGGTGGAGAACTTCACATTTACCCACATTATAGCACATATTTGTCCAATCAACGAGTCAAAAAGCATCTTGAGATTTCTTTGCATCCCTTCCACAGCTCACAATCCCACCCAGTTTCATGTGTCAGCAACGTTTGGGAGATTACGTTCAGGGAATCCTCCCTCATCCTTTTCATTTATGTACATTGTGAAAAGAACCAGAGAGTACAAGCACAGTCACACTAACCCACCAAGTTCATGCAGTCCATCAAGTCCCCATCCAATCAGGTCCCATTTACCATCACTTTGTCCATGTCCTTCAATGTTGTTGGAATATCTACATCCCCTCCTACTCCAGCAGTGTGTTCCAGAATCCAAACATCTTCTGAGCGAAAATACTTTCTCCTCAGATCCCCTGTAAACCTCCTTCTCTTACATTAAATTAAACTATCGAGTTTCAGATATGTCCAGCCAACATAGCTCTCTGGGTCATTGAGGCATGCAAACCAGAAGCTCAGAGACCTTGGCCTTCACCTTGCCTTGTGCAGCTGGATCCTGGACTTCCTGTCAGAATGCCGGCAAGTGGTAAGAGTGGGCTCCCTCATTTTGCTCCTCTGACCCTCAACACAGGGCTCTGTCTTAACCCCCACTCCTTTACTGTCTGTACACTCATGACTGTGTCACCACCCGCAGCTGCAATCTGCTAATTAAATTTGCAGATGATACTACACCGATTGGCCTAATCTCAAATAATAATGAGACGCCCTCACTCTGCACAGTGGTGCTAAGAAAACAACCTCTCCTTCCATGTCACAAAGGCAACAGAGCTGGTTGTGGACCACAGGAGGAACAGAGATAAGCTCACCCCTGACATCAATAGATCTGGGGTTGATAAGGTGAGCAGCTTTAAGTTCCTCGGTATACATATCACTGAAGATCTCACTTGGTCTGTACATACCGTTGTGTGGTGAAAAAAAACACAACAGTGCCTCTTCCATCTCAGATGGTTGAAGAAGGTTGGCATGAGCTCCCAAATCCTAAGGACTTTCTACAGGGGCACAATTGAGAGCATCCTGACTAGCTACATCAATCTGTACTGCTGTATTGTACTTCTCTCAACCGGAGGACTTTACAGAAAGTGGCATGGACAGCCCGGCACATCTGTGGACGTGAACTTCCCACTATCCAGGACACTTACAGTGACAGGTGTGTAAAGAGGGCCCAAACCAATAGGCTCCAAGACAGCTTCTTCCACCATGCCATCAGACTGATTAATTCATGCCAACACAATTGTAATTCTAAGCTATATTGACTGTTCTGTTGTACATCTTACTGTACATACTATTTATTACAAATTACTATAATTTGCACTTTGTACATTCAGATGGAGACATAAAGTGAAGGTTTTTACTCATCATGTATGTGAAGGATGTGAAAAACAAAGTCAATTCAATTCAATTCATGAGGATCTCCACAATCTCTAGGAAACTCTTGGAGGATGACAACTGATACAGCCACTTGGGATTTATTGTCTGCCATTTCCACAACAGTTTTAACCTGTACCACTGTCCTGTAGTTTTCTTTTTCTTTAGACCCTTGTTTCCCCAGTATACCTGGAAGTTAATTATAACCTCTCGGTGAAGGCAGAACCCAAGATTTAGTTGACCAGCTGTGCATTGTTTTATATCCCACTCACAAATCTTTTCACTTGATCAACAGAAGTATTCTGAACTTTTCCATTTCCTGTCACCTGTTGGCACAGTGCTTCATTAACACCTTAACCTGTGACAACTAGCTTATCGCATCTCGACAGCAGCCCCACGTCCGGCACAGGAGCTCAGGGTGTCAACTGGTGGCAGGAAATGAAGAGAGACTCAGAACATGTCTGGTCAACAAGTGTTGAGATGTGTGAAGCAGAGAATGGAGGGGGGGGGGGAAGAGGGGAGAGAGGGGAGAGGGCAGAGGGCAGAGGGCAGAGGGGGAGAGGGGGAGAGGGGGAGAGGGGGAGAGGGGGAGAGGGGGAGAGGGGGAGAGGGGGAGAGGGGGAGAGGGGGAGAGGGGGAGAGAGGGAGAGAGGGAGAGAGGGAGAGAGGGAGAGGGGGAGAGGGGGAGAGGGGGAGAGAGGGAGAGAGGGAGAGAGGGAGAGAGGGAGAGAGGGAGAGAGGGAGAGAGGGAGAGAGGGAGAGAGGGAGAGAGGGAGAGAGGGAGAGAGGGAGAGAGAGAGAGAGAGAGAGAGAGAGAGAGAGAGAGAGAGAGAGACACAATTAGGACCAAACACAAAAGCTGAGACAGATAGATCAGCAGGGAGAGACTAAATGTACTGAAAGACCAGAAGACAACATGAATGAAGGGAAATGACAGGAACACAGAAAGGGTAAGAATGCTGATAGATAGAGAGACTGGACAGGGCCCAAGAACGGAGAATGTACAACTGTACAGCACAGAAACAGGCCCTTCGGTCCACAGTGACCACGTCAATCAAAATTATTACCACCTGCCTATATCTGGTGCCTGTCCCTCCATTCCCTGCATGATACCATGCCCGTCTAAACATTATGATCAAATTTGCTTCCACCACTTCATCTACCACTCACTGTGCAGAAAAACTTGCCTCAGATCTCCTTAAAGATGGGTGACCCCAGTCATTATCAATACTCTTCAGAGATTGTCTGCCTGATGTCAGTGGTCAAATAACAAGGACTTATGATATGCAACAGCTGCTCATATGACCATCTACCACCTGCTCCCATGGCTTCAAGTGACCCTGATCAAGGGGCTAAGAAGTTGCTACACCTTGCCCAAGGGTGACCTGCCAGTTAGTGGAGAGAAGGAGCTCCCTACTTTTTTTTTGGTAGAACAGTATCTCCACCTTGCCATGAGAAATTCTGCCTAGGCTGGAAATCCAAATTAACACACACAGAATGCTGGAGGAACTCAACAGGTCAGTTATGCATCGATGTAAATGAACAAGCAATAGACATTTTGAGTTGAGACCCTTCTTGGGCACTGGAAAGGAAGGGGGAAGACACCAGAGTTAAAAGGTGGGGGGTAGGAGAAGGTGATAGATGAAGCTAGGTGGGTAGGAAAGGTAAAGGGCTGGAGAGGAAGGAATCTTGATAGGATGGGAAAGTGGACTATAGGAGAAAGGAAAGGAAAAAGGGACCCAGTGGGAGGTGTTAGGTAGGTGAGAAGGGGCCAGAGTGGGGAAATAGAAGAAGAGGCAAGGAGGAAGGAATTTTTTTTTAACCAGATGGAGAAACTGATATTCATGTCATCAGATTGGAGGCCATCCAGACAGAATACAAGGTGTTGGTCCTCGACCCTGAGTGTGGCCTCATCATGGCACAAGAGGAGGTCACGGACCAACATGTCAAAACGGGATTGGGAATTGGGCTACCAGGAAGTTCAGCTTTTGGCAGATGGAGCGGAGGTGCTAAACAAGGCTCACTAGTGTAGAGGAGACCACATCGGGAGTACTGGACACAATAGACGACACCAGCAGATTCACAGGTGAAGGTCTGTCTGGGGGCCTGAATGGAGGTGAGGGAGGAGGTGAATGGGCAAGTGTAGCACTTTGGCAGCACATAGGGATCCTCTTCTGCCTGCTCTCCAAAGCCTCCACATCCTTCCTGTAATGTAGAGCCCAGAACTGTACACAGTACTCCAGACGTAAGCCAAGGAAAAGTTTACACAAATGAACATTCATACCCAGCACTCTGACTGCTGAAGACAAGCATACAGAATGTCTTCTTTACCCCCCCCCCCCATACCCCCCCCCATTCACCTGTGTTGGCACTTTCTGGGAGCTGTGGACATGCAGTGCATGAATACTCTGTATTCCAGTGCTCAGAAGGATTGTGCCATTTATTGAATACTTTCCCCTTACATTTGACCCCATGAAGTGCAAAACCTGACACTTGTCTGGATTAAACCATCTGCCATTTCTCAGCCCATATTTCTAACTGGTCTATATCCTGCTGAATCCCTTAACAACTTTCCTCACCATCCACAATTCCATCAACTTGCAAGCCTACAGTTCAGCCCAACGACATTATATATAAATCATTTATACATATCGCAAGCAACAGAGATCCGATAACTGATCCTTGCAGAACGCCACTGATCACAGGCCTCCAGTCAGATGAACACTGCTGAACTCCCCATCTTATATCACCAAGCCAATTTTGAAACAGCAACTTTAAGCAAAGAAGGGGAAAGAGATCAGTACAACCTGTTCCAGGGTGTGGAACAGCAGATGGACAGTGAGTGATGAAGTTGGGCTGAGAGCATTGCACACTATACTCTGGCTCACATCACTCTGCTCTAGATCCAGAGTCAATCACTAAAATCTGACGCTTTCCAATTTTGGGCTTAGTATATCTTCTCTCAATTGGTACAGTCTTACCTACTGACACCAGAACGCCAAAGCACAATCACCCTCCCCCTGCCCAATTACCCCATCTGACTTGGTCTCACCCTGACACCGACGTTTCCTTTTTCATAGAAACATAGAAAACCTGCAGCACAATATAGGCCCTTCGGCCCACAATGCAGTGCTGAACACGTCCTT
Source organism: Hemitrygon akajei (assembly GCF_048418815.1). Lineage (NCBI taxonomy): Eukaryota > Metazoa > Chordata > Chondrichthyes > Myliobatiformes > Dasyatidae > Hemitrygon > Hemitrygon akajei. The sequence goes on along the minus strand of NC_133150.1, from coordinate 51,349,712 downwards.
ACTTTAGAAATTACCTCGAGTTACCCATAGCCCTCTATTTACCTGTCCAGGAGTCTCTTAAAAGACCCTATCATTTCTGCCTCCACCACCATCCTCGGCAGCTCATTCCACGCACTCATCACACTCTGCGTAAAAACTTTACCCCTGACATCTCCTCTGTACATACTTCCAAGCAGCTTAAAACTACGCCCTCTCGTGTTAGACATTTCAGCCCTGGGAGAAAGCCTCTGACTATCCACACAATCAATGCCTCCCATCATCTTATACACCTCTATCAGGTGACCTCTCATCCTCCGTCGCTCCAAGGAGAAAAAGCCGAGTTCACTCAGTCTATTCTCATAATGCATGCTCCCCAATCCAGGCATTATCCAAGCACAAATGCTTGAAGAATTCAGGATAGTCAGTACTTGGTGCATAAATATTAACCAAAGCTACTTTTTGGTTATAAAGTAAATATGGGTCTGAGATTGTCTCATAATGAACAAATGAGATCAAGGAGTCTATATGAAAATGGATATACCTTTTGCTTTGGTTGAAGAGTTAGAATGAAACTGAGCAATTTCCAAAACCTAAAAAACTGCTGATTATCACCCTTCCTCACATGAGTCTCCTGTGCAAAAAAAAATCTGTGCATTCTATCTATGAAAAACTTTAAAAAATCTTCTTCTGTTCAATTGGGTGATACAAACCATTCGTGTTCCATGAAACAAAGTTAATAATAAACCATATAGTATGTAAAGGGTTAACCATATTGCATTGGAAACTCATGAATCAGGAAGAGGGAAAAAAGTTTGAAGAGGAACCAGAAGTTATGACAATACAGACATTTTTGTAGTTTCAGATCAGCCCAAATGAAAAATACTGAACTAAAAACAGTTCCCCCCCCCACTCCCACAAGACCCGAAACCTGCCAATAGAAAGCCAGGGAACTATCTAAGAAGCTCCCTACCCCCAGCTCTCTTGACGGCAAGTCTCCAAATTTAAAAAAAAAATAAAATAACCACCCATCGTCAAAACATTGCGAAAGGAATGCCAAACAAAAGTTAAGAAAAAAACAACCATTTGAAGACCATTTTAAAAGAGAAGGTCTTAAAAAATGAAGCAGAATACAATCTTAATAATATTTCAAGAAAAAAAAACAAATAATCACCAAGCCAGAGTCTTAATAACTTTCTAAAATGAACAATTAAAAATAAAGTAAAATAATAACAGAAAGGAACTTTAACACAGAAACATAATAAATCTCCGTATGCCAAAGCAAAGTACCAGAAGAATCAGCCCAAGGGCAAAGTTCTATTAACTTAAAATGTCCAAATCTATAGGCTGGTTATTAACTAATAAACCAGATGTATACAAACATAAAGGAACGGTAAATTTATTAAACATCCGAGCTCAAACAATACTCCTTGAGAAATTGTTGTGTGTCATCTACAGATTTAAACCACTTAGACAGTTTATCAGGCAGAAAAATCCTTAAACAAGCGGGGTATAGCAGAGCCGGTCTGAAATTCCTTTGATATAATCCTGACATCACCGATTTAAAACTCAATCTTTCTTGCATTACCTCAGGACAATAATCTTAAACCAGACAAAACTTAAAATTTTGATGTTCAATAATTCCTTTCCAACGAGCAATTTGAAGTAAGTGCTGCTTAGTACTCACATAGTGGAATCGAAGAATCACAGGGTGCGGTTTTAACTCTTTCAATGGTTTTGGTCTTAAGCCCAATGCATATGGTCGATTACTCCGAGCCAAAGGCCTCCATAATAAATTGAGAAAAAGATTTAGTAAGATCCCAACTCTCTACATCTTCACTGAGTCCTATTATTCGCAAATTCTGTCTGTGACTCCGACTCTCCAAATCAATAATCTTGACTTTATACTGCTCCAATGTATGACTGACAGATTATTGATCCCGAAGGAAATTAGGTTTTGTTACTGTTGCACCAACCAAGAATAGTGTATAAATATAGCAATATAAAACCATAAATATTTAAATAATAATAAGTTAATCATGCCAAGTGGAAATAAGTCCAGGACCAGCCTATTGGCTCAGGGTGTCTGACACTCCGAGGGAGGAGTTGTAAAGTTTGATGGCCACAGGTAGGAATGACTTCCTATGACACTCAGTGTTACATCTCGGTGGAATGAGTCTCTGGCTGAATGTACTCCTGTGCCTAACCAGTACATTATGGAGTGGATGGGAGTCATTGTCCAAGATGGCATGCAACTTGGACAGCATCCTCTTTTCAGACACCACCGTCAGAGAGTCCAGTTCCACCCCCACAACATCACTGGCCTTACGAATGAGTTTGTTGATTCTGTTGGTGTCTGCTACCCTCAGCCTGCTGGCCCAGCACACAACAGCAAACATAATAGCACTGGCCACCACAACCTTGTAGAACATCCTCAGCATCGTCCTGCAGATGTTAAAGGACCTCAGTCTCCTCAGGAAATAGAGATGGCTCTGACCCTTCTTGTAGACAGCCTCAGTGTTCTTTGACCAGTCCAGTTTATTGTCAATTCATATCCCCAGGTATTTGTAATCCTCCACCATGTCCACACTGACCCCTTGGATGGAAACAGGGGTCACTGGTGCCTTAGCCCTCCTCAGTTCCACCACCAGCTCCTTAGTCTTTTTCACATTAAGCTGCAGATGTTTCTGCTCACACCATGTGACAAAGTTTCCCACCGTAGCCCTGTACTCAGCCTCATCTCCCTTGCTGATGCATCCAACTATGGCAGAGTCATCAGAAAACTTCTGAAGATGGCAAGACTCTGTGCAGTAGTTGAAGTCTGAGGTGTAGATGGTGAAGAGAAAGGCAGACAGACAGGATGCTGACCACTCTGTCTGACACACAGTGTTGCAAGTGCACGTACTGTAGCATCAGGGGTTACTTTATCAACAGAGGCTACCACTGACGGCATTACTCAGCTTCTGGAAACATTCCACTCCTCAATCATATTTCCATCCTCTCTAACTTCTCTAAATAACTCAGTTAAAGATGGAGGAAGATGCATCTTGTGGGTCATTAAAATATGTAGAGCAATCGTGCCATGTGACAATGCACTCTTCACAACTTGCTCGACCCTCAAGCAACGTCTCTCAGGTAGTTGAATGCCCCCTTTGTGACACACACAATGCAGCAGTTTCTCCGACGAGAAAAGGTAGTCAGAAAGCTTCTGCCCTTCCTCCTGGACTGTGTGCCTTAACTTCATCACAGAGTCGGCCGAACTTCCAGTGGTGCCAAAGTTTGCATATAGTTTGCTGATGTAGCTAGAGAATTGTTTTGCCTTATATCAGCTGCCAGACCCTTTAAACTCTCTACCAGTATCTATTTTTTTCATATTATCTGAGCACTGCCATTCATCCAATAAATAAGACTACTCCTCACCTCAAGCCTCACATTCTTCTTCCCGATTGGGTGTGGGCTTGACTCCAGGAAACATTCTCAGCCTACAATAACACTGGCTCTCCACAGCAACACTTTAGTGTTAAGCAAACAGTGATGTAATAGCTGAAAGCAGCACAGAACTTAAATCAACAGCTGGAGGACCTATAAGAATTTTCACCTCAGACAAAGTCTTCCACTCACTCACAGAAAATTGTACATCTGGCCATTAAAATATCCACCTTCTAAGTTGAGGGATATGAACTAGCCATGGCCTGCCTTTCCAGGTACCCCTGTTCTATTGGCCAGTGTGACTTCAGTGACATCCCTGGTAGTTGCATCGCACTTAACCTTAATATCTTTGGCATCCATAATAAAGTATCACATGCCACAAAACACTGGCTCAGACAGACAAATAAACTGCTTAAACAATCCTTATATAGCTTTCATACAGCTTCAAATCCCGGAAGAGTCCCCCAAAACTGTAACCCTCTCACTGTGGCTCATAACAAAATTGGCTGGTTTGCTAACTCTGGCTAACAGTCACATAACTCAACAATAATGAGTAACGATGAGAAAGTCACCTTCAATAAGCAACACACTTCCAGGTTCGGTACGTATCGGGTTCACCCGAACAGGAAAGTTGGCATGTTCTGATGCGGGAACAAAAATTGTGGTGAATGCTCTGTAAGTGCTGCCCCATGCAAAGTTGTCATTTTCCAGGAAATAACACCTTACACGAGCATAAAAATAAAGTGGAATTATATTTACTGACATTAAAATTTTAACAGTTAATAGGTGGGGAAGGAAAGGGTCCAGCCCAGCTAAACTTGTCTAAATGGGCAGATAAACATTGGATCTTTGATTTCTCACTTGCTCAACCCATGTTCTGCATGGAAGACACCAGTCACCTTTGGAACTTCCCTTGAAAGCCATTTTGAATGAACTGGCTAACTCGGGAGCATTGGCACTTCCTGCTTAGAACCATTTGGCTACACAAAGCACTTATTGCAACAGTGACTCTCCTTTGAACAGTGTTCACCGAGCATCTTCCCTTGTGCTCTACTCTGCTGCTCCTGCCAACCAAACCTCCCCGGACTGGCTGACACAACCTTCCCAGCCTGAGCAAATAGTCCTTATCTCAGCCGAAGCCAAAACACTAAGCTATGAGGCTTAACGATGAGAAAACCTCGCGTTTGCAGAAAAACTGCCAAAATAAAAATACCTCACAGCATAGCAGTAGAAATACAATAAAACATGTGCTTAACTTGGGAATGACACAGGCAGATTGATTGAATGTGATCAAGTACTCAATGGTAACCACAGAGATGGAGGGCCAATGGGCCTGTTTCTGTAGCTCCATCCTATTTGAAACCCTCCACCAATACCTGACAGCTCAAAGTATATTTTATTATCAAAGTGTGCATATTCATATATTATCCAAGCTTGAGATTCATCTCTTTATAGGCAGTCACAAAATAAGAATCTCAAAAGAACGCATGAAAAAAGAAAACCAAACACCCAATGGGGGTGGGGGGGGGGAGGGAGAGAGAGAGAGAAACAACACACAAATCATGCAAACAATAAAAGCCAGCCAAAGCATTCAGGATGAAAGCGAGCCCATAGACACAAACCCTGGAGCATCCAGAGCAGGCCCACAGCCTCAGCTTCAGTTCATCACACAGCAGAGCAAAATGTCATGGAGCTGGCAGACATGGACCCTGAGGCATCCGGAGCCGGCTCACAGCCTCAGTGTCAATATGCAGCAAACCAGCCAACACGCACGACCTTTTCAATCGATCTGGCTCAGTGTTTAAATCATCCACTGTAACACCACACACAGTTCCAGTCACGGTCTGTGCTGATCAAAGTCCCAGGTCTGCTGCTCTTGGACCAGATTCAGACATGGTCTGGGCTGGGTCACACCCGGGTGTAGAAGGGAAACTGGGACCATAAGACCATAAGATATAGGAGCAGAAGTAGGCCATTTGGCCCATCGAGTTTGCTCCGCCATTCAATCATGGTTTCAGGAACGGGGGCCGGATGGACCCAAACACAGGACGCAGACACTGAAGTACTAACGGGAGGACAGGATGGGAATGCCATGGCATGTAAGGGTTAATGCAGGCAGGGCTGGATCCCAGAGTTCAGACGAGACAGGCGGGCAGGCAGATCCCACCGTTCGGGACGGGCCGCAGGGATCGCCGGCAGGGCCACCTCCCAGGCCGAAAACACAGAGGCCTGGGCCAGTCGCGGACACCTGGGCAGGTGCGGGGCACAACCCTTATGGAGCAATAGGTGGAAGGGGTAGAACCCCCGCCGGGCAGCGGCAGTCCGGCCAGATGGCCCGACAGAGGCAATGGGTAGGAAGCTGGGTCCAGGGTAAGCAGCAAAACTACAGTGATTCACCGGGTACATTGGTAAATTGGGAAAGGCAACCGACAGCGTGGCAGTGCAAGCAAGGAGAATAAGGTGGAACAGCGGGACCAGCGCACAGGTGAGAAGCAGGGGAACAAGACCAACCGGATAGAGCATTCCAGAACAGTCCAGCAACCAGGGCAGAGCAGGATTCCCAGCAGAGCGGCAACCAGGGTAGGACAGGATACAGAACAAAACGATATATATCTCTCTCCCTCTCTCCACCCAGCTTAATGGTGCATTACTGCCTCCTTCTGTTCCGGAGTATGCCATGGACTCACATTCTAAATCCCTTCACCCAATCGCACACATACCCTAACCTAAACTTTATCCTCCCCATCCTAGTACCCTATTTCTGTTTATCCATCATATCCTATAAAAAACCCCTGTGCCCCTTATGAAAGCTAAAAATACCCTGACCTGTGTTCTCTCACCCATGCCCAGCAACCCTTTTAATGTGAATTCCTGCACCCTTAATTCCCTTAGATTAATTCTCATCATCTCTCTCTGTATCCCATACTTCCTGCAACTCAGAACTAAATGTTCTACTGACTCCTCTTCCTGACATTCCGCACACAATCCTGTCTGGTGTTTCCCTATCAATTTCAATGTTTGGTTTAGTGCACAGTGCCCCAGTCTTAACCTAGTCCACACAATTTCCTCTCTTCTGTATCTACTACCTACCCTAGTACCTGCAACTCTTCTTTGTATTTGATATAAATGCCTTCCTCTCCCCTCCCTGTCCCATCTTTTTTGCCACATTTGGTTAATTTTTTCCCAGATTACACACTTAACCTCTGCTTTACTGATACTAATGTGCATTTCTATATTTTCTTTCTTTATTGCCATCATTGCCAACTCATCCTCCCTTTCATTGCCCTTCACCCCTACATGAGCTGGAACCCATAGAAATTTAACCTGACCTCCCTGATTTGCAACTCTTGTGACTGACTGAAGGACTTCATGAAGTACATCTTGCCGGCTGTTTGAGTGAGAAGACCTTAAACTTGCTAGTACTGAAGATGAATCTGAGCATATCAACACTTTGACTAGTTTAGTTTTCTCCACCCAACGCAACCAACACTGCCATTATCTCCACTGTATACACCGCTAACTTATCAGATGTTCTTCTGCTGATTGCAATTGCTTTTGCTGGTATAGCCACCCCAAACCCTGTCACTCCTGTCTCAGGTTCCTTAGCACCATCTGTATCGACCCGAGTATAATCACTATACTTTTTCCATCACATGACAGTTAAATGCACTTACCAAATCAGTTTTATACTTTCCTTTCCTTTTTACCTCTAACAAATGCCAGTCTACGTCAGGCCATACCAGCTTCCATGGAGCTACAACCGGATAAACTACTGAAGGACTTATCCTTAGATCAAACACTCCACATGATCTAGCAATATCATTCCCTACCCGACTAAAGTTTTCCCTCTAAAACCTCCCATTTTCCCAGGACTCCTGCAACACTCCTTTAGCAGGGTGAGAGTCATTGTGTCCCTGCAAATTAACCTAGTAGTTTGCCATCAATTGCATCCTTCTTAATTCCAAGGGCATTACTCCCATTTCTATCTGCAGGGCTGATACTGGTGATGTTTTAAAAGCCCCACTGCACACTCTCAAAACCTGAGCCTGAATCACATCCAGTTTCCTTATAAGAGACCTAGCTGCTGATCCATATGCTACACTTCCATAATCCAACACAGATCTTACTAAAGCCACATACATTCTCTTCAATGCTGAACAACTTGCTCCCCATTCCCTACCAGTCAAACATCTCATCACGTTTATTACTTTTTTACATTTCTCCTCAACTTTCCTGATATGGTCTGCCCATGTTAATCGTGAATCAAATATAACTCCCAGAAATTTAAATGATCCAACCCTTTCTAATTCAATCCCATACATCCTTAACTCCTTCCCTACTTCAATTCTTTTCCTAGTGAAAAATACAGTTTGAGTTTTTTCCACTGAAAATCTACATCCCCAATCATAACCCCTCCACCACTTCATCAATTGCTCCTTGTAGTTTCCTGATTATATGCTCCGTGTTCCTGCCTCTTTTCCACAAGGCCCCATCATCCGCAAACAGTGACCTACCTATATCCACTGGTACCTTTGTGAAGACATCATTGATCATAATGATGAAAAGTAACGGGCTAATCACACTACCCTGAGGTGTGCCATTTCCCACTATGTACTGTTTTGATCATTCTGATCCAATGCGAACTTGAATTTTTCTACCAAACAAAAAATCTTTAATCCAATTAAAAACTCTCCCCCCAACCCCCATCTTGTGCAGTTTAATTAATAATCCTTCCTTCCATATCATATCATAGGCGTTTTCAATGTCAAAAAACACTGCAGCTACTGATTCTTTATTTGCCTGGGCCTTTCTTATTTCAGTCTCTAACCTTATCACTGAGTCCATGGAATTCCTTCCCTTCCTAAAACCACTCTGATAACTTGCCAGCATTCCTCTCTTTTCAAGATCATACGATAACCTTTCAGTTATCATCCTTTCCATTATCTTACATATATTTGATGTTAGTGCTATTGGCCTGTAGCTAGTGGGTTTGACGGATCCTTGCCAGGTTTCCTTATTGGAATTACTACTGCTTCTTTCCATGCACATGGTAATCTTCCCTCCTCCCACACTCTGTTATAAGAATGCAGTAACTTCAAGAGCGCTCCTTCTCCTAGATTTTTTTTAGCATAACATAGCATATTAGATCTTTCTCTGGGGAGGTTGGTCACGATCTCTTTATTACTCTCACCATTTCTGACAAAGTAAATGGATCATCAATTATATCATCTGTTTCTTTCCTCCTGTTTAACACACCTGGGTATTGACTCATTGTTCTTTCCCTTCTCCCTTCTTCAGACAAATTTTCTGAATTATGTATCTTTACAAATGACTTGGCCATGATCTCAGCCTTATCCCTACTGGAGACTGCTGTTTCCTCCTCAGATATCATTACTGGATACTCCCAATCCCTTCTATCTCCCCCCATCCTCTTAATCATTCCCCATACCTCTCCCACAGGCATTTTTCTTCCTATTTTGTTGCAAAAACTCCTCCAACTTGCCCTTTAAGCTTGACGTATAGTTCTTCTCACCACTGCCTGTGCCTTCTTATATTGAATCAAATGGTGCATATTATGGGTTCTTTTAACTAGCCTGAATGCTCTATTTCTGTTTTTTCCAGCCTGACAACATTCCTCTGTCCACCATGGCACTACTTTTCTATTCATCCTATTTTTACTCCTGGGTATAGATCCTTCTGCTGCCATAATAATTGCTGAAGTCACCTGACTGTTTAATTCATCTATATCTCCAGAAATGTCAATCCTTGTCAATGCTTCTTTGCTTAACTTCTGGAACTTACCCCAATCTGCTTTTCCAAACACCCCCTTTGGGACTCCCCCACCTGGTCTTATTTCAACTCTTTCACCCACTGAACATAAAACTGGGTAGTGATCACTGCCTACTGTTGAAGCAGTCCTAACTCCCCAGTTACTGATGCCAGCCAAGACATTAGACACTAACGTTATATCTAATACCGACTCAGTTCCTGTTATGTTTATCCTTGTTCCTCTACCATCATTCATACATACCAAATCCCTTTCTTCCATCAAATCTTCAATTACCGTTCCATTTGAATCTGTAATCGGATCCCCCCATATTGTGCTGTGAGCGTTGAAATCTGCACACCACACTACTTTATGTCTGTTTTGTCCTTGTATCCTTAGTAGGCTGTCCAAATCCAACCTCTTACATGGATTGTAGTAGTTAATTATAACCACTACCTCCCCTCTCTCCCATATTTCCACCACTATGTATTCCTGTTCGTCTCCTTTTTCCAGTACTTTATACGGTATACCTTGCTTGATTAACATAGCACAACCTCCTCCTCCCCCTAGATTTCTATCTTTCCTTATCATTGTATACCCATGTACCACAAAGTCTAAAGCTAGTTTCAACCAAGTTTCCTGAATACACACTACATCCAGTTTTACAACCATTTCCTTAATAAAGTCCTTAAATTCCTGGCCATTGGCCAGTAAACTCCTTGCATTCCATTGCAAAAGAATCACCATAATGAGTACTAACCAACCTATGACACTTCCTGGCTTGACTGATTAGTGAGGTTCTCCCTCACTTCTTCCCATGTCAGTCCTACTAACCCTAAATGGTTTACTGCTGCTTTGACCACCAGCTGAATTTTGTCACTTTTTGACTTTACCTCAGCCGTACTATTAATGACTCCTGCAATGAATGTTACTAGAGCTTTTCTTTCCACATGAATCCTGTCATTTACTCTTCGCTGCATCTCTTGCATCCCTATTGCTCTCTGGTCATTAGGAGCATTATTCTGTGCTCTTGACATTCTTACAGCTTCTGCATAAGTGATCTTTCTTTTCACTCTTATTTCTTGAATTTTATTCTCCCGTCTCATAACCTCACACCCACTATACGCCACAGTATGAGCTCCTCCACAATTACAGCATTTTGGTTGCACTCCTGTTCCGCACTTTCCATATTCATGATCATCCCCACATCTAGCACATCTCCTCTGCCTTTTACAGTTTTTAGCTATGTGTCCAAACCTTTGACAATTATAGCACCTCAATGGCTTTGGCACATATACCCTTACTGGGTAACTCATGAAACCCAGGAACACTTTCCTTGGCACTCTTTCTTCTTCAAATTCAGTCATTGCTGTTTCACTTTCCTTTTTCATTCCCTCCTTTGTTGTTTTCAGTCTTAGAACATTAATTACTTCCCCCCTTTAATATTCCTCTTCAACTCCTCCATGTTTATATTCATTGGTACACCCGTGATCAGTCCTTTACAACCACCATTTCATGCTCCCACCCTCCCTGTATATTCCACCTTGCATTTTCCTATCTCTTTTAGCTTGAGTGCTTTCTCAAGTTGTTCCTCATTCGCACATCTTACCAATAGATTGCCATCATTAAGGACTTTTGCAAATACTATCTCCCCTATCTTATTTGCCAGAGTTGTTGTTAGCACAAACAGGTTAATTTTCTTCATGTGTCCTTGTGCCTTCTCATTAAACCTAATTACAACAACACCTCCTCTCTGATCTTGTTCATCTTCCTCACTTTCAGAACTCTCTCCACTGTCATTTCTTATTCTTTTATTCCCTTTGTCTTGGTTTTCATTCATCCATCCCCTCACTATCTCCTTATTCACTTTATTTCTCCCTTCACAATAATCCATTTCTCCCCAGTGCCTACCTCTGATCCCAAATCCCTATCCCATTCCTTCTCCACACTCTTTCCCTCAGCCCCTCCTCTCACCTTGTCTGCCATTACCAGACCCAGGCAACCCCCTCCCAGCAATTCCCTCTCCTTCCCTCAACAAGTTCCAAACCACATGCACCAACTCTAATCAAAACCCTCACCCACTCCTCAACCCACCCAGTCTCCGTCCCATGGTCCCTTATAAACACCTGCAGCCAAATTGGCCACAGGTGTGCCTCCTTGATCCAGGCTGATCTTAACAGGTTCAAAGGGGCCAGGAGGGACAGCTGAAAGAAACGGAGTCCAGAGCTTCAGACCGGATTGAGACCCGGAACGCGGATTCCGGACCGGACAGGACCCTGACACATGATCCAATTCTTCCACTCATCCCCACTCCCCTGTCTTCTCTCCATAACCCTTTCATTCCTGGAATCATTCTTGTGAATCTTCTCTGAACCCTCTCCAATGTCAGTATATTCCAGTTCGTTAGCCGCTGCACCTAGGTCTAGGTATGACTCTAAGCTGAGCAGATTCTTTTGAAATGTTTGAAATGTTTCATCTCAGACTTCTGCCTCTTGGTTGTGCTCTTCTTGTACACTTGATAAAAGTGATGGTAGTGAGTCTTACCCATGTCCCACCTAGACTTCAGAAAAGGGAATGTCCAGAACCTTTGGAATGAATCCTGGAGTCGGCCACCTTCCAGCAGCCAGTTGTTACAGAGATTACGTGGACCCCACTCATGTGCATGTCAGGATGAACTCTGCCCACACCAAGAGATGGATTGAGTATGAAACTGGCCTCATAGTGGACATCAGACATGTTTGCTGCTCAAATTATAGATGGTCTCCTCCGTCAGCCCCCTTCAACTGTTACACCAGTGCTTGATCACACTGGGGACTGGAGCAACCCTCCTCTTACGGGTAGATTTCAATTTCAACAAGGAGGAACTCCCACTGGAAATTAAAATGAAATGATTCATGTTGAGTTCCTCCTGCTGCTCCCCAGCATCCAAGAGACAGGTGGCTACAATTAAAATGGACTCCACGGGGTGTGGAGATTTGGCACAACCCCAGTGAGACTCACCATTTTTTATAGATGCACCATAGCAAGCATCCTATCTGGGTGTATCACAGCTTTGTATGGCTCCTGCTATGAATATGAAATGGCAGAGAGTTGTGAATGCAGCCCAGTCTGTCACACAAAGCAACCTCCCATTCATGGACTGTGTCCTCACTTACCACCGCCTCAGGAAAGGAGACAACACAATCAAAGAGCCCACCCACCACTGTCATTCTCTCTTCTCTCCCCAGTCCACCCCCCACACCGTCCCACTGACACAAAAATCTGTCTTTCTCTCCCCAGTCCACCCCCCACACCGTCCCACTGACACAAAAATCTGTCTTTCTCTCCCCAGTCCACCCCCCACACCGTCCCACTGACACAAAAATCTGTCTTTCTCTCCCCAGTCCACCCCCCACACCGTCCCACTGATACAAAAATCTGTCTTTCTCTCCTCAGTCCACCCCCCACACCGTCCCACTGACACAAAAATCTGTCTTTCTCTCCCCAGTCCACCCCCCACACTGTCCCACTGACACAAAAATCTGTCTTTCTCTCCCCAGTCCACCCCCCACACCTTCCCACTGACACAAAAATCTGTCTTTCTCTCCCCAGTCCACCCCCCACACCGTCCCACTGACACAAAAATCTGTCTTTCTCTCCCCAGTCCACCCCCACACCGTCCCACTGACACAAAAATCTGTCTTTCTCTCCCCAGTCCACCCCCCACACCGTCCCACTGACACAAAAATCTGTCTTTCTCTGCCCAACACCCGACCCCACACCATGCCTTCCACCAACACTCTCCCCAAAGTCTCCACTTTGTCTCGCTTGTAAAGGTCGACTCCACACTGTATCTCCACCGTCCCCAGCACACAGATGCACAGACACACACACACACACACACGGGATCAGGATGGAGAGAGCAATCGGAGGGTGGAGGGGGGTTGAGGACTGGGGTAGATCATCCATTTTCATATTCAATGGTGCGAGAGGCTGGGTTGCTAGAGGGGCCAAAGTGTGTGTGTGTGTGTGTGTGTGTGTGTGTGTGTGTGTGTGTGTGTGTGTGTGTGTGTGTGTGTGTGTGTGTGTGTGTGTGTGTGTGTGTGTGTGTGTGTGTGTGTGTGTGTAAGAGAGAGAGAGAGAGAGAGGTGGAGAGATCTTGGGAACTGAGGGGGAAAGACACAGAATAAAACACCAAGAGAGGAATGTGGACGCGGAGTCTTCTGAAGAGAAATGAAAGGTAAATTGAAAGAGATGTGCTGTCAGAGACTATGAGAAACAGGAGAATGAAAGGACAAGAGAGAGATGGGCAGAGAGGGTCTGGGTTAGGGTACAGAATCTGAGAGAGGGAGAGAGCTCAAGATGGACAGAGACTGTGGTTGGAGATGTGGAGATGGTTAATGGGATGTGTTTGAGTTACTGCTTGTGCTCTGTGCCTGTTTGGAGTAGTATTGCCTGTTCCCCATCACAGTGTATTAGATAGGTGTGACATAGCCAGTTTCCACTGCTTTAGTTATTACCCCCTGACCATCAAGCTCTTGAGTAAAGGTGGATACCTACCCTCACTGCCCCATCATTAAATGTCTTACACCAAAGATCTCACTTTAAGGATTATTTATCTCTATCTCATGTTCCATATATTCATTGTTATTTATTTATATTTGCATTTGCACAGTTTTTGTTGTCTTCATTCTGGTGAATCTTTCATTGATTCTGTTTTAGTTACTATTCTATGGATTTGTTGAGCATGCCCAAAGGAAAATACATCTCAGGCTTGTATATGGTGATATATATGTTCATTGATAATAAAACTTACTTTGATCACTTTGAAGTTTATTTGATTCCAATCTTTGTTTTCCAAGCACCAAATGAAGTTACAAGTTTTAAGTTCAAGCCCAAGTTTCAAGTTTAATTATTATTCAAATACACATGAATACAGGCAAACGACAAGGTGTAAAACACATACCAACTGCGTACAGCACACTGTACATAGCACATTGTACAAATAGCACGTTTGGTTATTCATCAGTTCAGAACAACATACAGTCACAAAGAAAGAGAAAAATATATAACCCAAGTCTTGAGTTGTCCTGGTCCAGCTTGTTCTTTCACCAAGTGAACAGCGGAGGGCAGCACAGACAGGAGGGCTCAGACACCAACCCAGTATGAAATCTGATTTGGACAATCAACATAGTATAGTGAGAATGGTTACAGGGACAGTGTATTCCGTGTGGTATGTGGGAAGTCTGGGACACCTCCAGTCTCCCAGATAAACACAACTGCATCAGGTGCACTGAGTGTACCTGGAGGGGAAATGTACAGCCAGTGCAGAGTACACCTGTGGCCATTCCCCTCAATAATAACTTTAGATACTATTGAGAGGGATGACCTCCCAGGGAGGAGCCACAATGACCAGGTCTCTGGCACTGAGTTTGGTGCTGTGTCTCAGATGAGCGGAGAGGTGAAGAGGACTGCAGTATTGCTAGGAGATTCCTTCATCAGAGAAACAGAGAAAAGGTTCTGATAGAGACACCCAAATTGTATGTTGCCTCCCTGATGCCAGGATCAGGGATATCTCAATTCTTGATCGTGGCATTCTCAAGGGCAAAGTTGAGCAGCTGAAGTCTTTGTACATATTGACACCATGACATAGGTAAATAATGTGATGAGGTCCTGAAGAGAGATTTTATGATGCTAGGTAGAAAGCTGAGAAACGGGACCATCAGGATAGTGATCACTGGATTGTTGCCTGTGCCATGTGCCACTGAGGGAAAGAATAGGATGATTTGGCAGGTGAATACGTAGCTGAGGAACTGGAGCAGGAGGCAAGGGTTGAAATTTATGGATCTTTGTGATCTCTCCTGGGGCAGCTATGACCTGTACAAAAAAGGACAGGCTACACCTGATCCCAAGGGTCTCCAATATCCTTGTGGGCAGGTTGGTTCAAGTTGTTTGGGTGGGTTTAAACTAGTTCAGCTGGGGGTTGGGAACTGGAATGATAGTGCGGAAGATGAGCGCTATCAGATGTAAACAGTTGTAATGTGTAGTGAGACTCCTAACAGGGAGACCTACACGATAGAGAAAAATTGCAGTGAACCGGAAGAGCTGTAATGTAAAGGTGTTCAAAATTGAAAAAGGTGAATACAGAACTAAAGGTGTCATATTTGACTGCAGGCGGTAATGGAATAAGGTCGATGAACTTATAGTACAGATACGGATTGGGAAAGATGATGTTGTAGGTATCACTGAATAGGCAGGAAGGCAGAAGCTCTTTTGGTAAAAAATGAAATTAAATCATTCGAAAGAAGTGACATAAGGTCAGAAGATGTTGAATTGTTGTGGATAGAGCTAAGGAACTGCAAGAGTAAAGAGACACTGGTAGGTGTTATCTACAGACGCCCAAACAGAGGTAAGGATGTGGTCTACAAGTTAGAATGGGAGATGGGAATTGCCTGCCAAAAGGGCAATGTTACCGTACTCACGAGGACCATCAATATACAAGTAGATTGGGAAAACCAGGTTGGTGTGGGATTCCAAGAGGTGCAATTTCTAACGTATGGGATATCTTTCTAGAGCAGTTTGTAGTTGATTAGCTATTAGGGGATTAGCTATTCTAGATTGAGTGTTGTGCAATGAACCAGAATTGATCAGAGAGCTTAAAGTAAAACAATCCTGAGGGGTAACTTATCATTATGTAGTCAAAATGACGCTGAAATTTAAGAAAGAGAAGCTAAAATCACATCTTACAGTATTACAGTGGAGTAAAATATATCACAGGGGCATGAGAGAGGAGTTGTCCAGTACTGATTCAAGAAACAAATAACACAGGCAGGGATGATGGCAGAGATGCAATCGCTGCAATTACTGAAAGCAATTCAGATGACACAGGATTTATAAATCTCAAAGTGTAGGAAGTATACTAAGGGCAAGATGACACAACCATGGCTAACGAAGGAAGTCAAGGTCAACATGAGGTCCAAAGTGAGGACATATAATAGAGCAGAAAATTGGCGTGATGTAAGGGGAGTCGGAAGCTTTTAAATACCAACAGAAGGCAACTAAAAGTCATTAAGAAGGTAAATATGGAATAAAGCTAGCCAATAATATTAAAGACAATACCAGCAATTTCTTCAGGACCATAAAGGGTGAAAGAGAGGCAAGACTTGGTGTTGGACCACTGGAAAATGATACTGTTATGGGGAGAAGGAAATGGCAGAAAAACTGGAGAAGTATTTTGCATCAGTCTTACTGTGGAAGAATCTAACAGTGTGGAGGAAGTTACAGGTATCAGGGGTCATGTAATGTGTAAAGTTACCACTACTAGAGAGAAGGTCCTTGGGACACTGAAAGGTCTGATGATGGATGAATCACCGGGAGCAGATGGTGTACACACCAAGGTTCTGATAGAGGTGGTTGAAGAGATTGTGGAGGCATTAGTAATGACCTTTCAATAATCATTAGATTCTGTAAAGGTTCCTGAAGACTGGACAATTGCAAATGGCACCCCACTCTTCAAGAAAAGAGAAAGGCAGAAGAAAGGAAATTAAAGGCCAATTAGTTTGACCTCAGTGGTCGGGAAGATGTTGGATTCAATTGTTAAGGATGTGTTTTCGAGGTTCTCGGAGACACAGGATAAAATAGGCCATAGTCAGCATAGTTTTCTCAAATGAACATCTTGCCTGTCATATCTGTTGAAATTCTTTGTAGATATAACAAGCAGGATAGACAAAGGAGAATTGGTTAATGCTGCAAACTTGTGTAACTCCCTGGGAAAGTGTTCACTGCTAACATAATGGTGTTTCTGTAGAAGCTGTGTTTGGAGTATTGTGAGCAGTTTTGGGCCCTTTATCTTAAAAAGGATGTGCTGAAACTGGAGACGGAACAAAGGAGGTTCATGAAAATTATTCCAGGATAAATTGACTTGTCATATGAAGTGTGTTTGATTGTTCTGATCCTGTAATCAATGAAAATAAGAAGAATGTGGGATGACCTAATTTAAACCTACCAAATGGTAAAAGGTCTTGATAGAGTCTCTGTGGAGAGGACAATTTCTATGCTTGGCGTTTCGAAGACCAGAGCGGACAGACTCAAAATAGATTGGCATCCTCTCCGAACAGAGTTTAGAAGGAATTTGTTTAGCTAGAGAGTGGTCATTCAATGGCATTTGTGGTCACAGGCAGCTGTGGATGCCAATTTTTTATGCTTAAGGCAGAAGTTGATAGATTTCTGACTGATCAAAACATGAAGTGATATAGGGGAAGACAAGTAATTGAGGCTGAGCGGAAAAATGGATCCGCCATGATGAAATGGTGGGGCAGACTTGATGGGGAAAATGACCTAATTCTGCTCCTATATCTTATGGTCGTCTGGAAATCCAGCAGCACATCTTGTTCATGCATCAACTAGAGCAACGCAACTCCCCCGTCATTGGTCTTTCCAAAGAACGAGTAAACTTCATGCTGTGGACTCTCCTTCTTCAGGGGCTGAGAGGAAAATCGATTTGCCATGATGAAATGGCAGAGCAGATACAATGGGCCAAAGGGTCAACTGGAAATCCAGCAGCCCGTTTTCTTCACACAACAACTAAGTCAATGCAACTGCCCTGTCATTGGTCTCTGCATAGAACGAGTAAACTGAACTTGCAGTATTTTTTGTCCAACGGGGTCTTGTGATCACTACACTAAATGTCCAAGGCAATCAACTGTACTTTTTTAGGGCCGCCACACAGTCTGGGCACAAATGTACGCAACAAGTCCAGCTCCATCAATATCGAACAAGTTGCTGATGGGGTAGTCCTGCAGTCATTAATGTTCTCAGTCTCCGGCAGTGACTTGCGGATGTAAAATAGATGTATAGGATGAACAATTACATTGGAGTGGTCGCTGTGTCTGAGCAAACCACCATCGTTCCAGAAGCAGATGCAGAGTCTCTATGTGGAGGGGACCCTTCCTCCTCTGAGCTCTCTCATGTCTGCTTGGTGGGCAAGACCAGTTGTAATGGGGAACTCTGAGTAGAGAGCAGTAACAAATGTTTGAGACATGTTGAGTGGACGTGCAGACCCCTCATCCATTGTGGTCACTCCCGGGTTCTGTGCTCGTCCACATCCTGAATCAGAAAGCACTGACAACTCCATCCCTCACTCTGTTCCTTTCTTCTCCACAGACATTCTCGAGCTCTCTCATTGGGAATTCCCATCCATGAAGCCCTTTGTCTCCTTCAGCATCTCTGTCTGTTGTTCTCTCGGCTGCCCTGTCCATTCTCTGACTTCCTCTGCTGTCCATTGGGTCAAACAGCACAGAGATCGTCCCTTTGATCCACTGAGGGAACTCCAACCATCAAACACCACTTTACACCAATATAATTTCATTAATTCCATCACCTCCCCTAGTTTCTACCCCTCACCCTCTCAGTGGGAGCAACTTATAGTGGTCAATTAACCTACCGCCATTGTATCTTTGAAACCTGGTAGGAAATGGGTGCACCCAGGGTAACCCGTTGTGGTGAACTAGATATACCTGTCTGACTGCTCCTGTGGCTCCTCCCACAGACCCTGCTGACTGCTCCTGTGGCTCCTCCCACAGACCCCTGTATAAAGGCGACTGTGGGCTGCTGCTCTCCCTCATTTTCCCCAGGATGTAGTGCAGTTTATTCTTCCAGTCAATAAAAGCCGATATCTCACTTCCTAAGTCTCAGCGTGAGTTATTGATGGTGCATCAATTTTATTGACTGGAAGAATAAACAGCACTACATCCTGGGGGAAAAAAATGGCGGCCCCCAGGTCTCAGACGCAGCGCTGCTCGACCCCGGGCGCGGTTTAGATTTACAGACCTTGGCGAAATGGCCCTTCTTCCCGCGCGGGGGACAGGGCCTTTATTCATTCAGAGGTGCAGCGGCTGCTCGGGGAGGGGATCATTGAGCCGAGCACAAGCCCATGGCAGTCCCAGGTGGTCGTTGTTCGGACTGGGCAGAAAAATAGGATGGTCGTGGACTATAGCCAGACCATCAATAGATTCACGCAGCTTGACGCGTACCCCCTACCCCGCATTGCGGATATGGTCAACCAGATAGCTCAGTACAAGGTGTACTCGACAATTGATCTGAAATCCGCTTATCACCAGCTCCCCATCCGCCCGGAGGACCGCCCCTACACCGCCTTCGAGGCGGGTGGCAGGCTCTATCACTTTCTGCGCGTCCCATTTGGTGTCACAAATGGGGTCTCAGTCTTCCAGAGGGAGATGGACCGGATGGTGGACCAGTACAAACTGAAGGCCACATTTCCCTATCTAGATAACATCACCATCTGTGGTCGCGACTGGTCGGATCATGACGCCAACCTCCAATGATTTTTCCAAGTGGCCGATGCTTTGAACCTCACTTATAACAAGGACAAGTGTGTGTTCAGAACCACACGACTCGCTATCCTTGGGTATGTCGTGGAGAACGGGGTCATTGGCCCTGACCCCGACCGTATGCGCCCCCTGTTAGAACTCCCTCTTCCCACCACTCTCAAAGCCCTCAGACGGTGCCTGGGTTCTTTTTCCTATTACGCCCAATGGGTCCCCCATTACGCAGACAAGGCCCGCCCCCTGGTCAGGTCTAACACTTTTCCCCTCTCTGCCGAGGCCCGCGCGGCCTTCAGCTGCATTAAAGGGGACATTGCCAAAGCAATGATGCATGCGGTGGACGAGACCATTCCCTTCCAAGTAGAGAGTGACGCCTCTGACGTCGCGCTGGCTGCTACCCTCAATCAGGAAGGCAGGCCAGTGGCGTTTTTTTCTCGTACCCTTCAAGGCTCTGAACTTCGGCACTCTGCGGTGGAGAAAGAAGCCCAGGCCATAGTGGAAGCTATTAGGCACTGGAGGCACTATCTCGCCGGCAAAAGGTTCACCTTGCTGACCGACCAGCGCTCGGTTGCGTTCATGTTCAGCAACCAACAGTGGGGCAAAATCAAAAATGATAAAATTTTGTGATGGAGAATAGAACTCTCCACCTACAATTATGATATCCTGTACCGGCCTGGCAGGCTCAATGAACCCTCTGATGCCCTATCCCGGGGAACGTGTGCTAGTGCCCAGCTCGACCAGCTGTATGCCCTTCATGCCCAACTTTGCCATCCGGGGGTCACCCGATTTTACCATTTCGTGAAAGCCCGGAACCTGCCGTACTCCCTGGAGGACATCAGGACGATGACCAGGGACTGCCAGATCTGCGCTGAGTGCAAACCGCACTTCTACCGTCCTGACACTGCGCAGCTTGTCAAGGCCACTCGCCCTTTTGAGCGACTGAGTGTTGACTTTAAGGGCCCCCTTCCCTCCACCGACCGCAATGTCTATTTTCTCAGTATTATTGACGAGTACTCGCGATTCCCCTTTGCCGTTCCCTGCCCCGACACTACTACCACGTCTGTCATAAAAGCCCTGCGCCAGCTCTTCACTCTGTTCGGATATCCCTGCTATATCCACAGTGATAGAGGGTCCTCCTTTATGAGTGACGAGCTGCGCCGGTTCCTGCTAGCTAGGGGCATTGCTACTAGTCGCACCACGAGTTATAATCCCCGGGGGAATGGCCAGGTGGAGAGGGAGAATGCCACAGTGTGGAAGGCCACACTTTTAGCCCTTAAGTCAAAAGGGTTGCCGGTCTCCCGATGGCAGGAGGTCCTCCCTGAGGCACTCCACTCTATCCGCTCCCTGTTGTGTACGTCCACTAATGCCACCCCTCACGAACGCCTATTCTCTTTTCCCAGGAAGTCTGTCACTGGGACCACCCTACCAGTTTGGCTGACGTCCCCAGGGCCAGTGCTGCTCCAGAAACATGCGAGGAGTAATAAGTACTCACCGCTGGTCGAGAGGGTTCACCTCCTGCATGCTAATCCCCAGTATGCCTACGTGGTCTTGCCTGATGGGCGGGAGGACACGGTCTCTGTCCGCGACCTGGCGCCCGCCGGAGCAGCAGACCACTACCCCGTACATTCCACGGTAACTATGAACCCTGTACCCGGGGTGACACCGCACACACCGTGCCACACCCAGACTCCTCACGACGCTCATGTACCGGGCATCTCGTACGCGTCTATTCCAGGGACCTCGCTCACACGCGAGGGATCCCTGACACCTCCTGTTGGGACAGAACCAACCCACTCTCCGCCTCCGGTGCAAACACCACCTCCGGCACCTGTGCAATTGCAGCCGGAGCTACGTAGATCGCAGCGAACGATTCGACCACCTGATAGACTTAACCTGTAAATATACTTGGGGATTTTTTTTTAAACAAAGGGGGGGGTGAATGTGGTGAACTAGATATACCTGTCTGACTGCTCCTGTGGCTCCTCCCACAGACCCCTGTATAAAGGCGACTGTGGGCTGCTGCTCTCCCTCATTTTCCCCAGGATGTAGTGCTGTTTATTCTTCCAGTCAATAAAAGCCGATATCTCACTTCCTAAGTCTCAGCGTGAGTTATTGATGGTGCATCACCTGTGCCTTCACTGGGAGAACATGCAAACTCCACACAGATGGAATCTAAAACCAGGATTAAACTGGGTTTGCTGGAGTTGTGAGACAACAGAACTTCCTGCTGCCCATCTGTATGTGTTTTCTCTCTCACTCCAGAGACAACTGGACTCCAGCACCATTTTCTGTTTCACAACCTCAACCACTTCCTGCCACCATGTTACAACTTTGCAAGTCTTTCATCAAGGTCCCACACATCTCGAGCTGCTGAAACCCTTCATTCGTATTCTCTGCCTTGTCGATCAATCTGTTGTGTTTTGATGTCACTGGATCTGTTTCATCTGACCGACCTGTGCCAGCCTCTCACTGGATCTGGCACAAGGCCACAAACAGTATTAATTTATTGCTCTTGCCCCATGTCACTTCCTTTGTTCAACCCAGTTCATTCAAACATGCAGCTCAGTCTTTGTCAGGTCACGCAGGCTGTTTTTTTGATAAGCCTGTCAGTCGACAAAATCAAAAACATCTTTTTATTTGGAAATGATTGCTCATTTATCAGATTGTCGACCCCACTGCATCTACTTATCGCTGCTCTGATGAAACCGTCCCCAGGGGGGAGCCAGCTCACAAAATGGTGGCTGTAGAGAACACACATAAAATGGCAGCCTCCATTCCTTCCACTACAAGAATATATTTGTTTTTACTGCTTCCCCTGTCCCTGGCTCATTCGGTGTTTTACATTTCTCCTCATATGCTCTAAACATGAGCTGTAGAATACTTGAAAGTGAGTCCATAGGTTGTGGAATCAATTCAGAGTTGTAGTGTGTGAAGTTACCCACACTGGTTCAGGAGTCTGATGTATAACTGTTCCTGAACCTGGTGGTGTGGAACCTGAGGTCCATACCTCCGTTCCGACAGCAGCAATGAAAGGAGATAATGGACTGGATGGTAGGGGTCCCTGATGATCCATGTTGCTTTCTTGTAGCAGTGCTCCTTGTAGATCTGCTCAGTGGTGGGGAGGGGTTTTCTTGTGATGGACTCGGCCATATCCACCACTTCATGCAACACACACAAAATGCTGGTGGAACACAGCAGGCCAGGCAGCATCTATAGGGAGAAGTGCTGTCGACGCTTTGGGCCAAGACCCTTCGTCAGGACTAATGAAACGTCGACAGCGCTTCTCCTATAGATGCTGCCTGGCCTTCTGCGTTCCACCAGCATTTTGTGTGTGTTGCTTGAATTTCCAGCATCTGCAGATATCCTCGTGTTTGTCCACCACATCACGTTGGCTTTTCTGTTCCTTTGATCAGGATGTGGTGCTGAGATAAAAGATCAGTCAGAGTCTCATTGAAGGGGGAGCAGGCACAAGGATCCAAAAATCCTCCTGCTCTTATTGTTCTTATTTGGTGTGAGGTGACATTCTGACATCAGTCAGTCCGCTCTTGACGTCGAGCGCTGTGGCTTTCTGCCTGTGATCACACCTCTGTATTTCACCTTTTGCACAACACGTACTTTCTTGTCGACTGCTCCTCACAACGTACTGACGAGGAGGGGAAGCTTTGTGCAGCCCATCAGCGTCTATACTGTTCCGTGAGAACAATGAACACCAGGCATCTGCTGATCTCCTGCTGGCTAACTCTCTGCACCGCACGCTGTAAGTTTTATTCAGAGCAAGTCTTTGTCTTTAAAATCCTTCTCTTCAGGTTCTCTGTTACTTTGTGGACTGGGGCATTTCTGGGTTCCCCACTACCAGGGCAAGGAGAGTGTAGGTTGGGCACAGTGAAGCTGCCTCTCCTGTCACACTCTTCATAAAACATGAGTTTGACATAGAGAGCAAGAGAAGCTTGGTTATTGGTGGGTATTGGGACAGAGGATTGGCTCATTCTGTAGCCAAAGACCCATCCTGCTGCTAATTCTGGAAACGGAGCTTGAGAAACTGGCACCAGTTGTTCACAGGATTGGGAAGGATTGGCAGGGATGTGGAATTGAGTACATGAGAGAAAATGGCGGCGCGACGGCAGTGTGCAGCAGCCACTCCAGGTTGAATATCTGTTATCTGTCTAGTAGGATGCCGTGTACAACCCTGATTTGATGGAGATGGACATGAAAAGCACAGAGGAACATCTGGTGAACTTCTGAAATGCCTGTTTCGATGCCGCTGCTACTGTGTGATTGAAAAATCTCCAGAGAGGAAGGCCCTGAATCCTCGACTTTGCCTGTTGCTTGGCGGCCGGGGCCGGGGTCGAAGTGCTCGGCAGAGACGGTGCTCGGTTCGGAGGGGCTGGTCGGAGGCTCGAAGTTTTCGGACGGACTCAGAGTTGGCTGTGGTCGGGTGCTTCCAGGGTGCTGAATTGGCAAGTTTGCGACACTGGAGGCTCATGGCAGGAAGAGTTTTTCTTCCTTCTACCGTCTGCGTGAGATGATGGGCTATCGGGGACTTTGAGACTTTTTCTTTACTGTGCCCATGGTCTGCTCTTTATCAAATTATGGTATTGCTTTGCACTGTTGTAACTATATGTTATAATTATGTGGGTTTTGTCAGTTAGTCTTGGTCTGTCTTGTGTTCCTGTGATATCATACTGGAGGAACATTGTATCATTTCTTAATGCATGCATTACCAAATGACAATAAATGAGGACTGAGTGTCCTCATAATCTAATAATCTAATGTGACCCAGGACCCCTCAGAACCCAGGAACTGGGATCTGGTCTGCAGATGTTTCATGGGATAAGATCATGTCGGGGAATCACTGCAGGAATGATGGATGGTGAGGGCAGGAAGTAGGGAGGCACTGGAATGTAGAAAGAAAGTGGAAATTGTTAACAGTCATCTAACGTTTTGGCATCCGAGTGCTGGTTTCCTCTCTCTCTCTGCAGACAGACTGTCCATCTATCAATAGCCCAAATCACAATACTGAACATTCAAGCAGTGAGAGAGAATGATGAAGAAAATCCTGATATCATTGCCAGAACAGGTTGTTAACCTGCAGAATGAGTCGTAAGCCTGAGGATGGAGATTGATTATGAACACAGCAAAGGGTAACAGAAATATCATTGAAGAAAACAAAAATGGAAAATTGAAGGATATTAAGAACAGTCTGTGAGAGCCAGAACCAGGAAATGAAACGAATATAGCGGCAGGTACAACTGTAGTTCCCTTACAGACAGAGGTGGGGCTTTGCAGTGGGGAATGAAGGAACAGTGGAGGAAATAAACCATGGCTTCTTGTGTGTCTTTGTGGAAGACACAAAAACTGGCCAGAAATACAGGATAGACAAGTGTTGAATGCAAGTGTAGAAATAAAATCAGTCAGCATCAATGATGAAATAACATCATGAAAATGGATAACTGAAACAGGCCCGATGATCTCCATCCCAGAGTTTGTGACAAGGTGTCAGTAGTGTTACTCAACTTTCTGGTCATCATCTGCCAAACTCTACAGTTTCAGGAATGGTTCCTTTAGACTGTTTCAAAAAGGAGGGAGAGAGAGAAAACTGGGAACCACTCAACTCCCCAACTGACACTGGGAGCGGGGACAATGTTGGAATCTGTAATAATGGGTGTGAAATGCATGCTGAAGAGGAATTATCACAAAGATTCACCAGACTGGTTTCTGATGTGGTGGGTCTGACTTGTCACGAATGTGGGAAATAGACTACTCCTTTATTCAAACAGTTCAAAGTAAGTTTTATTATCAGAGAACATGTATGTCACCACATACAACCCTGAGATTCTTTTGCTGCGGGCATACTTAGCAAATCTATAGAACAGTAACTGTAAACAGGATCAATGGACAACAAACTGTGCAAATGCAAATATAAATAAATATCAATAAATAATCTGTTCTTGGACGTGGTGGTGAAAGTCCTGAGGCACTTGTACATATTACCTGATGAGAGCAGTGAGAAAAGAGCATGGCCTGGGTGGTGAGGATCTTTGATTATGGCAATGATTCATGTAGATGCTTTCAGTGGCTGTGAGAGTTTTACCCACAAAGTACTGCATTGAATTTGCTACATTTTGTACCATTCTCTGCTCAAATACATGGTGTTCCCATACCAGGCCATTACGATGCCAGCCAGCATATTGTGGTAAATCATTGGGATTCTCCGCTGGGGAATTCTTCTTTCATTGATAGATTTCTAGATATTAAAGAGATCAAGGAAAATGAGAAGAAAAAGTTTTAGCCAGGATCAGTTGAATATGTTGTGTGGTTCAATGGTAGCACGTCCGCTTCCTGCTCCTGCTTGTCATGTTGACACAAGCTCGGCAAAGTGTTTGTGAACCCGGATCACACAATGGAACAACAGAGCAGGGAGTGTGAGTGTTTGCGTGTAAGTGTGTGAGTGAGGGAGAGTGAGAGTGAGAACTGTGGTGTGTGTCTGCGTGTGAGTGTGTTCGTGTGTGAGAATTGGGATCACACAATGGAACAACAGCGCAGAGAGTGTGAGTGTTTGCATGTATGTGTTTGTATGTGTGTGTTTCTGCGTGTGAGTGTGTGTTTGTGTGTGTGTGGGTGGGAGAGAGAGATGAACACGTATCACACAATGAGAAACTTGAGTAAGGTGAATGTGTCACAACTATGGGTTGTTTATAAAGAAGAAAGGGATTTTCTCAATTTGTATGTGGATTGTATTTTCTCAGTGTCACCACATGGGCATGTAATGTTCATTCGATTGTGAACTTTTTGTGTCTAATTGTTTGTCATTGCACAAAGTGGGTTTTCACTTTGTGTTGAGTGTGCCTCATTTGAGATCACGAGGATTGTAAAACTCTCTTTGTGTTGATCACTTTTATTCAATTTGGGTTGACGTGCTTTCTTGATCACTGTGTGAGTTGGACAGACCAGGAAACTGTGCTGTTGTTAAGGATGCCTGCTTCAAATCTGTCAACCATCTCTACAGTAGCTGTTTCGATCAGGACAGGGTTGTGTACACACTCACACTTCCTTGGGTCAACAACTAGATCTTCTGTCTTGATTATGTTGAGGTCTATGTTGTTCTGACACCATGACAAAAGCATCATGATCACTTTCCTGCAGAGTGAACTCACACATATGATCTTCAGTAGTTTGTTTAGATTTAGACGAGTTCAGTTTGTACTCCTCCTGGTTATTGAGACACCTCTCTGTTTCCTTGTTGCACCTCTTCAGCTTTCCAGATTTCCCTGCATTGGGATCCCCCTCCCAACCCAATTTTATAGAATTTAAAGCTCAGCCTACCTCCCTAGTGATTGGATTCAGTGGAAGTCTGATCACAGTCTGTCCTAGTGGAACTGTACTCACCTCCTCCAGTACTAATAACAGTGCCACAGGAATTAAAAGCCACAGCAGGGTCTGAGTAACTCCTCCCTGATTCCATTAACTCTGCCATGATGTGTTTGCGGTTTGGGTAATAATGCAAAGATTAATACCTTTGTATTCATGTTTGCGACTGTAACACCAGTTGCTCAGAGTCTGAGCAGACTTTACACCCTGCGGCCATTTATTGATAACATCCGGTACCTAATAAAGTGGCCAGTAAGGGTATGTTCATGGTCTTCTGCTGCAGTCACCCATCCTCTTCAAGGTTTAAGGTGTCGTGCATCATAGATGTTCTTCTTCACAGCACTGGTCAGCTTGAACCAGTCTGGCTATTCCTCTCTAGCCTCTCCAATAAACAAGGCACTTTTGCCCAAAGAAATGCAGCTCAATTTTTTTTTAAGTTTTAATCACCACTATCTGTAATATCTAGAGATTGATGTGGTGAAAATCCCAAGAGATCAGTCATTTCTGAGATACTCAAACCATCCCATCCAGCATCAACAATCATTCCACAGTCAAAGTCACTTAGGACACATTTCTGATGTTTGGTCTGAACCTCATGACAATGTCTGCATGCTTTATGCATTGAGTTGTTGCCACATGATGGCTGATTTGGTATTTGCATTAACGAGCAGATGTCCAGTTGTATCCAATAAAGTGACTATTGGGTGTGCTCCAGGCACAGCCCTGCAGTGGATTCAGTGACCAGCATCTCAGTGTGGAGAAGCCATTGACATTGAGACAGAGAGAGATACTGTAGGGAAATCGTACCTTCAAATCTCTGAGTCTACACTAACCATCAAACACCTGTTTACACTCATCCTACATTAACGGTGTCTGGTCCAGACGGCGTACCTGGCCAAGTACTAAAGATCTGTGTGATCCAACTAGCAGGAGTATTTAACACTTTCTTCACTGTACAGCCGCACATGGCCGGGAAATGGGTTGGAACCAGAGAAGTTGCCCCAAACACACTCTGATACATTTGTTAAAATCTCTCCATCTCCATCATATGAGACCGGGTATAGAAGCAGTCAGCAGTTCAGGACACTTTGTTGGATGAGAAACGTGTCAACATTTCAGGTCAAAAAGTCTTCATGAGAACTGTTGAGAAGAATAAAGAAGTTCTTAATATACAGGGAAAGGAGGCAAGGGGGTGTCTCTGATTGGGTGCCATGGGGATAAGCTGGGTATAAGAATATCTGATCAATGGATGAATGGGAGCAGTTGGAACAGGGAGAACATGGACAAAAGGATATTGAACAGAATGTATAGCTGTAAACTTCTGAACAGGAAGCCTGGTCCGGTAGGTCAGGTTGGACACCATCTCCATACCACATCCAGCTAGATTCTCTTACACCCTTCTTAAGCCAGTCACCCCTAGTGGGGCACAGGCTG